>NC_036655.1:7361381-7734420 GCF_002806865.2 Cucurbita pepo subsp. pepo | reverse complement strand
ATATATATATATATATATATATATATATATATATATATATATATATATATATAGATTTCTATTATGAAAACATGGGGAAGATTTGGTAAAGGCCCACTTTTTTGGCACCAAATTTGATTCTATATAAACCCTAAAACCCAATCCCAAAGCCTAAATTTTTAAGACAGAGTTTGAAGAAAACTAGGAAAAAAAAAAACAAAAAAAAGCAGCTTTTTTGTTCAATGGCGATGGAAGCAAATGGGGTTGTTTCTTTTGCAGATAAACTGTTGTTTAAGCAGCAAAAGGAGGAAGCTTTCAACAATGGCGGCTCTCATCTTCATCTTGCAGTTGCAGAAAAGGTTGAAGATGACTCCATCAATGGTGTACCTCTCAACCATCCCAGCATTCCTGGTTGGTTCTCTGAGCACTGTCCTCAATGGCCAGGTTAGCGTTAAAGGATATTTAGTACTCAATTATAGTTTACTATCTATCATATTTTATTATAAGTCAAATATCTAGATAACTTTTTAATAAATATTATGGATGGTTTGTTTATACAGGACAGGCACACTTCTTAAAGGTGGACAAGGTTTTGTTTCAAGGCAAATCTGATTACCAATCCATGTTGGTTTTTCAGGTACTTTGCTAATTTAAACTCGTGTAAACCCGAGAACCTCTTAACGCATGTCTAATTACCAAAATACCCTTTTCAATAAAAGTACGACCGGCTGAGTTATGTTTAGATTAACGGGCAATTGATAATTAATGTGAAAATAGTGAATTAAAAGTTAGGGAAAAAGGTAAAGAAAGTAATAATTAATTAGGGTCATGCTTAATGGTAATTAATTAAATGCAGTCAGCAGCATATGGAAAGGTGTTTGTGTTGGATGGAGCACTCCAACTCACTGAGAAAGATGAATGTGCTTACCAAGAAATGATTACCCATCTTCCTCTTTGTTCTATTCCAAACCCCAAAAAGGTAATTTCCTTTACTCTATTTTATTTTATTTTCTTTTATTTTTAATAAATAAATAAATAAATAAATAAATATTATTCTTGATCAGGTTTTGGTGATTGGGGGAGGAGATGGTGGCATCCTAAGAGAAATTTCTAGGCATTCTTCCATTGACCAAATTGATATTTGTGAAATCGACGCTATGCTCATTGACGTTAGAAATTTGTATCTGTTCATATGTTTAAGATTTTGGATCGATCGATAATTTAATCGAATAACGGCTGTTTTTACAGGTGTACAAGAAATTTTTTCCAGAAATTGCAGTTGGGTATAAAGATTCTCGAGTGAATGTTCATATCATAGATGGTTTGATTCGATTATTTTTACTCTTTAATATTTTTTCTTTATTATTATTGGGATGGAAAAAAGCTAACCATTGTATTTTTGTTTCGAAGGAATTGCATTTTTGAATTCCGTTGCACCAGGAACTTACGATGCAATCATAGTGGACGCCTTCGATCCAATCAGTACAATAATATTTCTCTTATATTTATTAATATTATTTTCGTAAAAATTGGAGGGTAAAAGTGTAAATATTTTGGTTCGTTAGAGCCCGATGACGAAGTCGTGAGAAGTAGGTTGTTTGAGATGGTGGGAAGAGCACTAAGGGCAGGAGGAGTGCTTTGTATTCAAGCAGAAAGCCTTTGGTTTCATTGTCTTGACATTCAAAAGTTGATCTCAAAATGCCACCAAGTCTTCAAAGGCTCAGTTCAATATGCTTGGACCATTGTTCCTGCTTATCCCAGGCATCAAACTCTACTCCCTTTTCCATTCAAATCATTTCTTCTGATCTATTATTCGGGTTAACCTTTCCAAAAAACAAGAAAATCTTATGAATGTTGCGTCGTTTTGTTTTGTTTTGTCAGTGGGGTAATCGGTTTCTTGCTCTGTTCGACTCAAGGACCCAAAGTTGACTTCAAAAACCCGATCAATCCCATCGACTCAAACGGGAGTTTTGGAGTTGCTACCAAACCCCTGAAGTTTTACAACTCAGAGGCAAGCTTCCTCTTTCATCTTTCTGTTACTTTCAGTGTGAGAATGACGGGTGAAAAATTGAACCATCGACTTTTTTTTTTTTTCTCAGGTTCACTCAGCTGCATTTTGCTTGCCATCATTTGCAAAAAAAGGGAACGGGTTGGATCCAAATTTAAATGTTTGAATTTGCCACTCCCTTTGGATCATCAACTTTGCTATTTAGTCCTTCATCTTTTTTACTTTGTGAGAGATTTCCCATTATTTTTCTTAATTACTACTTTTGTTTGGTATTGGGATTGGCTTGCAAGTTCCCTTAATAATCCTTTACTTGTAATTTACATCAACTTTTCCATTACTCCTATTACTCCGGTCTGTCGGGTCATTCTAATAAACATCTCGCAACAGACATGACAACTTTTCTTCAATAGACATGTTTTAAAATTATGAGTTGACCGAGATGCATAACTGGTCAAAGCAAACAATATATACCACATATAGACTTAGACAGTTACATAAAACAAAAGAATAATAATAATAAAGCGAATAATTATCCCAACATGAAAGGGACATTATAATTAGAAGGTTGACAGAAATGTAATAATTAAAATTTAAAATCAATAAATCATTATCCTAAGACATTTTTTAAACCCTGATAATTATATAATAAAATCATTATCCTCCGACTAATCGGCAATTGGGTTGGTGGGTTCGAGGCCGGCCCAACCTTCTTGGCCCAGTTCTCCTAAAAATATGGGCCGGATCAAGCCCATTTACCCGGCTAAGATGAGTTGGTTTGTGTAGTGGATAAAATTAAAAGGCCAAATATAATATTAATAAATACAAAATGGTTTTGATAGGAAGTCGACAATAATTGCACGTAAAGAATTTAAAAAACCCTTCTTTTTTATATGTCACAATCACCAACCACTATATATACTTTGGAATTCTCTTTATTCCATTTCATAAAACGCCACCCATCTCTAAACTTTACTAAATACATAAATTTCCTCAAATTTTTTATTTTGCTTTTTTATTTTTTTTAATTAGGTGAAGAAAATAAATATTATTTATTTATTTATTTATGTCATCAAAGATATATATTAATTAATTAATTTTTTTTTATTTTTTTTTAGAGAAAGCCCAAAACAAAAAATCTAAAAATGACAATATTTGCTAGTAACGGACTTCGACTGTTACAAATGGTATCAGAGTCAGGAAGCGATGTGCCAGTAAGAAGGTTGAGCCCTGAAGGGAATGAACATGAAGTGATATACCAGCAAGGACGTTGAACCCCATAGAAGGTGGACTGGGTCTGGAAGGAAGTAAATTGAAGTGTTTTAAAAACTTGAAGGAAAGCTAAACCTAAATGAAAAAGCCCAAAAAAATATAATATCGCTGGCTGCAGCCGGAAGTATATATACATATTGAGAATTTAATTAAAATAGAAAAATAAAAATTTAAAATTTAAAGGATAAATTAATAAAAAAGGAGAAATAGAAAGGCCACGTCATGGGAAGAAAGGATAAGAGAGGAACATTCGATTGTCCCATCAAATCAAAAAGGGGTGGGCCCCACTTTCTTGCTTTTAACGGATAAGGACCGAAGACCTAATTTCTCTCCAAATTCCATTTTTTAATAAAAGCATTGATTCTCCGTAATCCTATTTAGTCAAATTTAAATTAAATTCAAAACGGCATTACTGTTTCCTCCACGCGCTTTCGCTTCTCAAATCTTGTCACGCGCCACAACGTTCCCGGATAACACGGGCTCCACGTTTCACGTGCTTTATTGCCTTTCAATTAATTTATTAATTATATTTCCAATTTATTTCTTTTCCTAATTAATTTACAGATATTAATTGGGGTCGCCTTGCATCCCATCATACACGCATTTTCCTCTCTTTCTTTCTTTCTTTTTTCTTTTCCAATAAATAAATCATCTGATTTTTTTCCAATAAACATTTTAAAAGATTTGTTTTTAAGAAATTTTAGATTATAACATAAGATTATGCATAAAATTATTTCAAAGTACATTATATTTAAATTTTATTATTATTTTAGATTATAGTTTCAGTTTATTCATATATCTCTACTTTATTTGATCTAGGGCAGAGTGCCAATTTAATAGTACTAGGTTGTTTTATATTTTTTTCATACTATTTTTTAATAAATAAAATATTATTTAACGATGTGTTAAATGGTTATGGTGAGAGTATGTACTAAAATGACGTGTAAGAATGAGGTGGAGAGTTACGTGTAATGGAGAGAGTGGGTCCACGTGGGGGAGGGGTGGCATTTGCTTTGAGGATAGAGATAGGGATGGCGTTTTTTCTTTTATTTTATTATTATTATTTTATTTTATTTTTTTGATTTTTTTGTTGCGTGAAAAAAGACGTACGAGATTATATAATCTCACATTTCCAAAGAGAGAGAAGTGCGGGGAAAAGGCATCGAAGATCATTGTCCCCTTCGCTTTAGATTCTATCCCCATCCAATTCCCTCCATATTCCACCCTCTCTTTTCCTTTTATTTACATTTTCTGCCACTCTCTCTTATCTCTCAATTCCCTTTAAATAAAATAAAAAATAAAATTTAAAATTTAAATTTACATATCATGCTTTATTTATAACACGATCTTTCATGTGAGATCTCATATTAGTTGGACAAGAAACAAAACATTCTCGATAATGGCGAAGAAACCTCTCTCCAGCATACCTATTTTAAAACGGTAAGAATGACTGTAATACAAAAATGACTAAAACATACATTATTTACTATTGATGGACTTGAACTGTTACAAATGGTATCAAAGCGTCCCATGTCAATTGGAGAGTGAAATAAAACATTTCTTATAAGGGTATAGAAATAAAACTGTGAGGCTGATGACAATATGTAACAAGCAAAAACAGACAATATTTGTAAGTGGTTAGCTTGAGCTGATGTCTAGACTTACGAAACTATTGATATGTCAAGTTTAGTGTCACCCATGTGTCCTACCAAATCGAAAACGCCTTGATTAGAATAGTGTTCCACTTGGACTTACCATTTATCCTTAGGATGTAGATAAACGAGTATGACACTAATAATCCTATCCTCTATAATTGCAATTTTCGAGATTACGAACACTCTATAACACATGTAAATTGTCGGTTACTTAACTTTGGTCTAACACTAGCTCCAATGTGACCCAAATATCAAGGGATAGTTTGACTATTTTGAATTCGTAGTCTCTAAGTCTTCATATTTATTCAACCATGCATGTGAAGAGAGAAGGATTACTATCATTACTATGAATGAAAGGGATAGTTTGGTAAAATGGCGTGGGATGCGCGTGGTCGAGCGGCCGCGTGCCGCCTCCCAACCAAATTAATTAAATCTGAAAACTGGGGTAGCCTCGTGTTTGGCTACCGGCAACCTATTTTTTTTTTTTTTTTTTTTTTTTAAATTTCACGAGCTGCATCCACCTCATCATAATCGCCTGCCAGCTCATTTCTTTTTTTTTTAATTTAAATTTATTTAAAATATATACGACATTATGGATAAAATCATGTTTAGTGTCAGTGGGATCCATTAAGCTTGGTGAATTTATTAATTTAAAAAACAAAATATTAATTAATTTGAAAATAAATATATAAATGACAAAATGAGTAAAAAACCTTTAAAACGTTTAAATATATAATGTTTCAACACGGGATGAATATTGAGAATTAAATAATATATTTAACTTAACGTATCTAAATGGGTAATTATAATTATTTAAAAAAATGTTAAAAAGAAAAAAGGTTGAAATAAAGGGATTAAGGTTAGGCAGGTCTTTGTTTGAAGGTTTGAACAGAAAATTTTAATATTATTTTCTTGGGAAACAAACAGAGGTCAAGCATTGGAAGGATATGATGAAAGAAATAAATAATTTAAATATTTAAAATAAATAATTTTTAATTAATTAATTAATTAATTTAAAAAAAAAAAAAAAAAGGAAAATTCAAACTTTATTGAAAAAATTAAAATAGACTCATTTCGGTCTTTTTTCCATCTCACTCATTTCCCCTTCTCCCCGGCAACTTCCTCCCTAATGTGAACGCAATTTCCCGCATTTTTTGACTACTTTATTTAAAATTAATAATAATAATAATAATAATTTATAAATAAAAGTGATTATTTATTTTTCTAATTTGCTTGTATATATTATAAATACAGTTATCTGTATGCATCTAAATATTTGGATTATTTATTAACATTATTATAAATTTTATTTTGACCAAAAAAACCCAATACTTATCCATTAAATTAAAAACTTGCTTATTCCATAAGAATGGGTAGGTAGAAATTTACTGAATCTAAAATGATTTATTATTTAAAAATTTTGACCCATAAAAAAATATTAATTTTAAATTCTTGTATGCCCATTTTATTAATGTTTAGTAATGGTAAGTAAGGATTCAATTGAAACAAAAAGTAAAAATAAAATAAAATAATTTTTGTTTTTTAAAGCAATAAAATAAACATTAATGCCCAAATTTAAAATTTAAAATTTAAAATTTGACCCATAAACATTGTTTACATATTTTTAGTTTAAAATATGATAAAAAGAATTTTTTTAGATGGAAACGAATTTTTATAGTTTGAGAATAAATAATAAAAAAGAAAAAAAAAAAGGATATAATGGTAATTAAAAGGGGACGTAGGAGAGGGTGGTTGTGTTGGTCTTCATCTCTTTATTGACTTTGTGGGTCTAAATCTGAATCCTTTAAACCCACCTTCCTTGGTTGAACAAAGGAATGCATTTTGACAAAAATCCCCAAACGGAACCTCTAAATGAATAATTTTAATAAAATAAAATAAAATAAAATAAAATATTTTTCATTAATTCCCTTTTATCCATTTCCATTTTTTCTTCTTACCCACAAAATCTGTCTCAAATCTTCTCCAACTTTCCAACCTAACCCTCTCATGAATTTCAGTTTCCAAACCCGTCCTCCTCCTCCTCCCTCTCCCCCTCCTTATTCCTTCCTTCTCTCTGTAATGCCGCGTCCCTTCCCTCTCTTCCGCTTCCCTGAAACCCCTCCAAATTAGATTCAATCCATTCCCTTTCTCTCCTCCACCTACCCACACCCTTTTCCCCGATTCTTCGTTGCTTCTCTTCTTCTCGATCGATCGTCTACGGAACCATCAATCCAGAGGTGGTCTTGTTTTCATTCCATTCCATTCAGGTACTCTGTTCTGTTCTTCTTTTCGTTTTCTTCATTACCTGGATTTCTCTCTTCTTAAGGAAACAAACAGATGAATGAATGGATGGATGATCTGGAAATCCAACATTTGGGATTTGTTTATTGTTCAACCTAAAAGCGATTACAAGAAACTGAATTGCAATTATTATATACTTTCCTTTACCCAACATTTCAGTAACTTAAAGGATAAGGATAACTGCATTTCCATTTGACATTTGTCCTTATCTTGTGTTTCAATTTTAAATTCATCTTGTCGGTTTAGATTTATAAAAAGTTGGATCAGATAACGACCAATTTTTTTTTTGTTCTTTATCCGTTTTTTTCCCCCCTCTGGATCTTCCTGCATTCTAATTGGCCCTTTTGAGGATTGATTCTTATGGTTAGCCCTTCAAATATCAAGAGGGTTTCCATAATCTCTTCTGTTTAGTTGAGCTGTTTAGACGATAATATAATGGAGTTGTTAAGTTCTTGATTTCGTGCTTTAACAATTGATTCGAAACTTGAAATGAGACATGTTTTATACGCTAATCTTCATAGTTGTCTGGCTGTGGTTATGAGTACATATAGGAGACTTCTTTGTTTCAACCATTAAGAGAACAATGAAGGTTTGAGATTTTCCTACATTTTTGTTTTCCTTCAGGTTCTTCGTAGGTAATCAGGAGTACTTTGTTCATTATTCTGTGTTTGTAACGTCGATCGGTAATCAATCGATTGGAACGATCTGATTGTTTACTGCCATGCTGTCAAGTTCTTGCTTGAGTTTGTTAGAGCTATCGTCTTCGGATATGTTGGATTTTCCTCCTACACCAAGAACCGTTCCACGGGTGTTGACTGCTTCCGGGATATTTTCCGATAAGGATTCGGAGGTTTCCTCGTCGAAGGGCCAAGGGAGAAAAATTATAGTGGCAAATTTTCTTCCTCTTCATGCTAAGAAGGATACAGATTCCGGGCAATGGAGCTTCAGTTTTGACGAGGATTCGCTTCTGCTTCAGCTGAAGGATGGATTCTCACCTGATGTAGATGTTATATATGTCGGGTCTTTAAAGGTCGATGTTGATGTCCGGGAGCAAGACGAGATTTCTCAGAAACTGTTGGAGGAATTTAACTGTGCACCGACTTTCATTCCTACGCACCTTCAGAAACAGTTCTATCATGGATTCTGTAAGCAACATTTGTGGCCACTTTTTCATTACATGATGCCGATTTCCCCTTACCATGGATCCCGCTTTGATCGACGTCTTTGGCAAGCATATCTTTCGGCTAACAAAAGGTTTGCCGATAAAGTTATGGAGGTAATCAATCTAGAAAAAGATTATGTCTGGATTCATGACTACCACCTTATGGTTCTCCCTACTTTTTTGAGAAAACGCTACAGTCGAATCAAGCTCGGATTCTTCCTTCATAGTCCGTTTCCTTCATCGGAAATATACCGAACTCTTCCTGTTAGAGATGAGATTCTGAGAGCGTTACTTAATGCAGACCTAATAGGTTTCCATACATTTGATTACGCTCGCCACTTCCTATCTTGTTGTAGTAGACTGCTTGGTTTGGAGTATGAATCTAAACGAGGGTATCTCACGCTCGAGTATTTTGGCCGTACAATATACATCAAGATTTTGCCTGTTGGGGTTCATATGGGTCGACTTGAATTTGCATTAGACCAACCACAGACTTCAATCAAGGTCAAGGAAATCAAAGAAAATCTCCAAGGAAAGAAACTTATTCTTGGTGTTGATGACATAGACATATTTAAAGGTATAGGTCTGAAGTTATTAGCTATGGAGCAGCTCTTGAGACAGCATCCAGAGTTACGAGGCAATGTCGTTCTGGTGCAAATTCTAAATCCAGCACGGAGCAATGGGAATGATGTACAAGAAGCAAAAAGAGAAACTTATGAGATAACCGAAAGGATTAACAAGGTTTTTGGTTGTCCGGGCTATCAACCTGTAATCTTGATTGATCATCCTATTCCTCCTCACGAGAAGATTGCATATTACGTATCAGCGGAGTGCTGCATTGTAAATGCTCTCAGGGATGGTATGAACTTAGTTCCATATGAGTACATTGTTTGTCGACAGGGAACTTCAAAAATGGATAAAGTCTTGGAAGTCTCCCTGAGTTCACCTCGTACCAGCACGATTGTCGTGTCGGAATTTATAGGTTGTTCACCGTCCCTAAGTGGTGCGGTCAGGGTAAACCCCTGGGATTTTGACGCTGTAGCTGATGCACTTTATGCAGCTGTCACCATGCCTGCTTTAGAGAAGCAACTGAGGCACGAAAAGCATTACAGATACGTTAGCTCTCACGATGTTGCTTACTGGGCTCGCAGTTTCTTGCATGATTTGGAGCGAGCATGCCAAGAACACTACAGCAAACGTTGCTGGGGCATTGGTTTAGGTTTAAGTTTCAGAATTTTGTCACTTTCTCCAAGTTTCAGGAAGCTTTCCATTGAACATATTGGCTCTGCATATCGAAACGCTTCTAGGAGAGCGATATTTTTGGATTATGATGGAACTGTGGTTTCCGAAACTTTGGTGGTCAAATCCCCATCACCTGAAGTCATTTCTATCATCAACAACCTTTGCACGGATCCAAAGAACACTGTGTTTATTGTTAGTGGCAGGGGGAAAGTTTCCCTCGGTTCATGGTTCGATTCGTGTAAGAATCTAGGTATTGCCGCTGAACACGGGTACTACTTGAGGTATCAAATTTAACCTACCAATTACATTCTTCATGTAATCTTATTTCGTTTAGTCGAATCAAACAGGTTTGATTCTCATATGGGGTCTTGATTTATTTGTAGGTGGAATAGGGACTCTGATTGGGAAGTTAGTCCATTGGCTGAAAACTTTGACTGGAAAAGGATTGCAGAACCTGTGATGAACCTATACACTGAGGCAACCGATGGTTCATACATAGAGACCAAGGATAGTGCCTTGGTATGGCACTATCAAGACGCCGATCCTTATTTTGGTTCGTGTCAGGCCATGGAGCTCTTGGACCACCTTGAAAACGTCCTTGCTAACGAACCCGTAGTTGTCAAAAGAGGCCAGCAGATCGTCGAAGTAAAACCACAGGTATTTACTGCTTCGGCTCACCTTTTCCTTGTCATCTCGTGGAGGCTGAGCAATTGTCGTCATCACTGCTACTGTGTCATTGTTTGCAGGGTGTGACTAAAGGATTAGTTGCTGAAAGAGTTCTTTCCACAATGGTCAATTCTGATAAAGCACCCGACTTTGTGATGTGCATTGGAGACGATCGATCCGATGAAGATATGTTCGAGAGCATATTGAGTAGAAGCTATAGCTTATCCCTTGCTACGCCCCCGATGATATTTGCCTGTACTGTGGGACAAAAGCCTAGCAAAGCCAAATACTATTTAGACGATACCGCAGACGTTTTGACCTTGCTTCAAAGCCTGGCCAACTGTTCTAGTAGCCGTAAACTGAGATCGAGTTTTGAAACTCCTGTTTTGTTCGAGGATGATGTTTGATGCCGAAGATCCAATCCGTCCTTGCACGTGCATTAAGCAAGAGTTGTCACGTTGGGAAGGTTTGTTTCACTTGATTTTCTTATTCCAACCTCTACGGAGTCGGGCTTGTTTCGGTTATACCCGATTCTTCGCCACAGTCACTGGTGCCAACGGATTCATATTCAGGAAGATAATTGCTTGGGTAGAGTTAAGTTGGTTTGGTGGTGTAAATAACTGCTTTCACGATACTCGTTCTTCGCCTTCTCCCGGATTCGAGAGTAGCAGAGAACAAGATCGCCATTGGAACCTAGGAATGGTATAAAGTTGTTTTTCTTCTTTATTTATTATTATTTCTTTTTTTCTTTTTGACAGATATAGTGAAGAACAGGTTTCAGATACAAATTATAATTAGCCATAGCTTTGTACAATTGACGAACTGGTTTAGTTCTTACAGAACAATCATTCTTTTTATAAAGGGTTTCATGTTCTTACAAAGCCTTTCTTTTGATTAATCAAGGATTCATTGTTCTTTCAGGTAACCATTCTTTTCTATATAAGAAATCCTTGTTCATTTTTGCTCAAAAATTGGCGGGACATTGAATTTCCCATTCATCGAAGAACCCGACTTCCTCTCGTTTCTTCACGATTTTCTGTTGGAAATGAATAATGACGATTGACTTTGCCCTCTCCATCGCTCGGGGGAGGGATTTGTTCCTCACTTTTGAAGTTCCTTCTCTTCCTTTTTTTATGAATCGCTTTTTCCATCGATTTTGCTGGAGCGTCTCTGTGTTCTTGATTTCAGTTTGGTAGCGCATTCATTATTCTCCCTTAAATCGTTTCCATGGTTTCTCGTTACGGAACATCTTCTTCTCGCTGTTTTTTTTTTTGTTCAAAATCTGAATAGATGCAGATTCGATATTAAAAAAACACATCGTCATACTGAAATGATTTCTTGAAATGCAGTAATAATCCTACTATTGAATCAAGTATGAACATATTTTTGTATCATGAAAGTGGTTGGTGGAGTGGGATTCACAATCGGAACAACTACCAAATTGTTTCATAGTTGAAGTTCATTATTTGTGTTTGTGATTATTACTTAGTGTTTGAATTATTATAATAAGAATGCAATGATTTGTTTGTTGAAGGTGTATTCTCCTTGTTGATTGCTTCAACCCAACACAAAGGCTCCAAGGCCTGCCTGTGGGGACCCTTGAAAGTTGGTGATGCTTTCAGTAAGTCTCTCACCTTTCTTTTCTTTTCTTTTCTTTTTAAGCTAATTTTATTCTTATTTTTTTAATTATAAATTTAGTCCCTAATCTCTTCCGTACAAAATATATATATATATATATATATATATATTTAATTACGAGATTTTTTCATTTTTTATTAATTTTTAGGATTTGTTTGTATATAATAAGTAAGATTTTCCATTTGTTTGAATATATAGTCTATTACATAATAATGAGAAGAAAAAAAAAAAAACATTCAATAATATTTTTTAGAAATGAAATCATTTTCGAAAATAACTTATGCAAAATGTTTAAAAGAAATATACAATGCATACAACAACAAAACGTCCTGTCGCTCGAAGTTGTTAATGTAAGCTACCTACCAGCTAGCAAGGACGATAAGTCAGTGCGAAATGGATGACGACATGTCGGATTAAAAAGTGGGACCCATCTTGATTTAGTGATTGGGTACAACGAAGCATCGGTCCCACCTTTATCCTACTCTTGGAACACCGGATTAGAATCCCCGCTTCCCTCCAAACAACCGCTCCAACGTCTCTAGATAAACTCGAATGAATGGTTACTCCCGGTGGTATTTGGATCGGTTAGTCGCTTCAAATCCGTTTTGGTGACCGGAAGTGGCCGGTCACACACGTCAAAGCTGGTTTCAGTTTCATTTTGATTGTGGCGCATAGGACTGCTGACAGAACCCATCGGTACAGTTCGATAATGGCGTATCCAGATGCAGAAGAGCCTCCTCCTTGCGAAGCGGATAGTTCCAATTCTTTGTTGCCGACCACCAGGTGCGGCTGTTTCCGGTTATCGTGCTTGGAATCTCGCCGTGCGGTAGCCGTCGGGCCATCATGGTGGGAGAGAATTAGGGCGTCGCAGGTTCACAGCGAGGGGCGCTGGTGGGCGCGAGGCGTTAGGGTTATTTTGAAGATCCGAGAGTGGTCTGAGATAGTCGCTGGACCGAGATGGAAGACTTTCATTCGCCGATTTAACCGGAATCGGAACGGTAGTGGTGGTGGTGGTGCTGCTGCTGCTGGTAGGCCTGGGAAATTTCAATACGATCCCCTGAGTTACGCTATGAATTTTGATGAAGGTTCGAGGCAGATTGGGGAATTGGACGACGATAATGACGACTTCAATGGGTATCGGAACTTCTCTGCTCGTTACGCTTCAATACCGACGCCGTTGAAGACCGGAGGAGCCACTGGGAAGGATATATCTACCGTCGCGTAAAGGTGCGTTGATTCTACTAAAATACGCCGTGTTTAGTGCTGTTATTATCCAACATTGAGCTAGGTGACATGTGACATCGTCGGCCCATCACCTCCCCCAGTAGATTTCTCCTCCTTTTTTTACTCTCAGAAGTAAATACGTTTCAATACGTTTCAATTAGAGGGTTTTTTTTTTTTCTTCCCAAAAAGAATATATTCTTTTATATAAATTATGTCCTCATAGTATATAATAATATTGATTTGGGGACTTGCTTGTCTGAAGTGGGTGTAATAAAAAGCTGTATAATGTTTGTATATGTATTGAATAGTGGGCTATGTTTGACACTTTCTTCCCCTCCTTTTCACCGTTCCGCAATGAGATTGGGTTTTTGTGGAAGGCACAATACTCAGATTTAAGGTGTTTTCAGATGTGGCTCAAGTTTGTAGTTTTAAATGTTAGGTGGCATGTCAAACCTCTCGAATTGTCTCGACCCTTCTTCAGAGTCATCGAATAAAGTACACCATAAAGTACACCATTTCTCCGACATTCGAGGATTCTATTGACATAGCTAAGTTAAAGACATAGACTTTGATACCATGTTAGGAACCTCAACCTTCCATAATAGTATGATATTGTCCACTTTGAGCATAAACTCTCATGATTTTGATTTTGGTTTTCCTAAAAGATCTCGTACCATTGGAGATGAATTTATAAACCTATGATTAACCCCTTAATTAGTCTAACGTGGGAGGTCAAAGGAAACAAAAAGGACCAAGGAAATTGTTATTGCTGAAGAAAGATGGAAGCTTAATGATATGTTTGGGTTACAAACAGGTAGGCTACAAGTTCTTTTCTGCTTCACGTCTTTTGGAGTTCATTGCCTTTATGTTGAGTAAAACATCATGTACAATCCATGGGAAGCTAAAGTAGAACATATCTTGTTTGAAGTAAGAAGGGTGATAAGTTACATGATACCATGCAGAAGCCATCATCTTGTGTTCATGTGGGGCGCAGCTATTCTCGAACCATTCTTTGGCCTCCTTACGTACACACTTAACTGAAAGCAAGATCCGATCCTTCATATCGCCGTACTTGCGATTGTCACGTTGTAAATACGATGCTCGACTTCGAAGATCGCCCATCAATATCTCATCTTCAAACTCTGCCCCATAGTAGTTCATCAAAATGCTCATTTTTTCAATGTACATGACTTTGAAACTTTCAGCTGTTTCAAGGAAAGCTTCGAAGCCATCCACTTCAAGATCATGATCATAAATTGCTCTAGCAGTCTCCTCTGTCCACACAAGTCTTGACCTTTCTTGCTCCATCGTCTTAACCGCAGCCCTGTAGAGTTTTCCTAGTACATTATTGGATTTGTACATTGGTTTATCAAATCTCTCCATAAAATCTGGAAACTCCCTAGGTTTTAAAACTCGAGGCATCTCCGCTGGCGCTCCGGTTTTTGCATAATCGACTGCCATTGAGTGCAGTGCAGCCAGCTCTAAACATTTTGAGCTTAGGGCTTTTTTCGGTTCACGGTCTGCATGAACTAAATGTGCAGTCGAAATGGCACCTAATGTGTCGTTGATCATATAATCAACAAAAAACTTCTGAATTTCCTGAAAATTTCAATGATTCAACAAACCAGAGGATCAATTTCTGTTTTGAATTTCAAATTGCATAATATGCATATTTGATAATTTCATATACCTCTAGTGTTACATCGTGATCCATTATACGTGGCCTCCGTCCCGTATAGTCCATCGGTGCTTCGGTTTTGGGCGGAATCAGATTCTCGTCCCAACTTATGAAATATAAATCTCCATCAAGATCACCACCAGAACATTCATTTGTATGTGGCCTGCAAAAAAGATTCAACAGTGGCAGAGTATTGAATAAATTTTAGCTATGTTTATGAAGCCTACAAAAAAAGTGTACCTTTCTCCTTTCTGAGGAAATATAAGACAGTCCACCAATCCCTTCTCCTCTAGTTCTACATGGAAAATAGCTTCAAGAACCCTTACATCTCCTGGATGAAGACATGGATTTTTTGTAACAACTACCTTCCCGAGCAATATAGATTTCGTCTCGTCTATCTTATGGAAGTAGTTCTGGTTCCTGTCCCGAAGCTCGGATTTTGTCAAGGTTATGCAGGCATAAACTTGGCCATAGTTTAATATACCAGTTTCATCCAAGCAGCCTAGGAGGATCCGGCCCTTTGGAACAAATATTCTACATCTACTTCTTAAATCAGAAAACAGGTTCCAATAGTGTGCTTGAAGCATCATTGAGAGGTACGGTTCAATATTAGGCTCGTACCCGTGGTTTAACATCTGCACCAGAATGTTATTAGAATCAGCACCGTTCAGATTTTCCAAGACGTTCAAAGCAGCGACTTTATCCGTCAGCATTCTCCTTAGAAGATGTAGTTGCTCTTGCTGCAGTGCCTCGAAGCTTTCGTCCTTCACTCCCAAAGTTGACAAAAGAGTAACGATCTCTCGATTTAGATAGCAAGGCATGGAGTCGCTGCACTTGGTAACATTGAGCATCTTGTTCTTTGATTCGAATTTAAGCATGCTATCACGCAAAGATAGTTTACGAAAGGAATTACGATCCACAGCAATGACACCTTTGTATCCACCATATCGAATTTGAAATGCTGAAGGGATATGAGTCAATCCACACTTGTCAGCTACTTGCCTTGCAAATGAAAGCGAAATTTTTCCGATACCATCTGAGAAGCAGTAGTCAATACCATCAGAATTCACTTCGATATCGGGTATAATCTCAACATCTTGGGTAGGAACAACAAGAGTTTGAGTGGAAGAACTGAACAATTGACCCATCCTAGCTGCACATTTGGAGATACTACGAATCTTTTCAAAGCAGCCCATCCACTGTCTAATTTCTTCTGCTTTCAAGTTGTCGCTCGAAGCAAACATCCAAACAGAGTTCGATCGGAGTTGACTAGCTGAGAAGGCCAAGAACTCAAACCTTTTGGCTCCAATAACAATTCCATTTCGAAGAATACTAACTATTCGGTGATAGATTTCAGTTCTATAAGGTTTCGAGAGTAAGCCACGCTGTATACTCGTGGTAACGGCACCTGCAGGAAGCTTACTCCAGTCCTCTTCAACAAAAGTAACCCTCATAAAATCAGAAGCATATGATGCAAAGTTTTTCACAACATAATTAGAAGTTTCAAGCTCAGGTCCCAAACAATAAATTCTTGATGGTGTAACAAGAACTCTATAGCAGTTCATCACATTATTCGACAACCTCTTTTGAGACAACGAAGGAAGAACTTTGCAGTTCCTTTTTAGAACATGTAATTGGGTCTTTAGAAACGACAAGGGATCATAACATATGAACTTCAGCTGATGTAACCTTTGAAGTATATTCAACGCAGTGTCAGTACCTAAAGTGCTAAGGAATTCAATCAGATCATTGCTGGCTGCAGCAAGGCTAATTTTCTGCATATGAACTAAGGAATTGAGCTGATATTGAAGCTCATAAGCTAGATTAGAAACTAACCCAGATTTTATCAGAGGAACAGCCTCTGAGGTAGAGCCAAATTCTCCACCATCCTCTAACGTAATATCTTTTGGAGTTTCCCTGTAAAGTGGGAAACTAGAAAAGATATCTGAAGCCTGCAAATCTTCTTCAACTTCCCAACAAAAGGAAGTGGACTGACCTATTGATCTCAGAGAAGAAAACTCTGTTGTCCGAATCCAAAGATAATCATGTTCTTCTTTGCATAGACGGTAGCGACTGCTGCTGAATTTGGAAGCCATGTTTGATCCAGAAATCCTTTTATATATTCTCGGCGCATATTTGAGCTGCAAGAACAAACAACAATTTGATTCATCGTGAGATTTAGTGAAACGCGGGCATACAAATCAAATCATCGCCATAGTCATTGTGGGAATTTACCTTTAGGAGAAGTGCGTTCAATTTCTCATCTCCCAAACAATATCCAGTAGTTTCGAGAATTTCCTCAAACATCACTTCAAGCTTATAGCACTCGTCTTCGTGCCATATCCAGAACTCCACCCTCCTCCTCTCCGGCATAATCCAAGCTTTTACACCTTCCCAAGACTCCAAAACACTCATGTGATCCTCTTTCAGCATAAAACCCACATGCAAAACCCCGTTCTCGGTCCTGTTTCTGGCGTGTATTGGCCTCACAATAATGTCATCGTTGGTCTCGGAGAATCTCAGGTTGTGGGTGTTGAAGACGAGGTTGTTTTGAACGGAGAGGGACTGGGCTTTGGATTTGGCCTCGAGTGTGGTGAACTGTACGCGACCAGAGCCGCGCGATTTCCAGTTCTTTCGCTCGGTGAAGATTTCGATGGCGAAGACGGAGTCGGGACCCAATTTGGACTTGAGAAAGGTCAAGAGGTCTTCGGCAACGGCGGATTCAGGAACGTTTGAGACCCTTAAGGTGGATCTCTTCGGCTGACCCATTGCCGGAAGATGGTCGCGCCGACAGCCCTTCAACAAATTTAATGGCGAAGTGATGCTTGGGAGGAAGAAACGCCGGGACTCGGGGGAGTGTCTGTCGATGCGCCCAGCGTTCCTTTCTTCCCTCCCTTTTTGTTTTTTCTTTTTCACATTAGTTTTTATTTAACAAGTGAAATTACAAGTTTAGCCTTCAAATTTTGTTCAATTTTTTAACTTTTTTTCAAAAAGTTCAGACACCAAATAATTATAGATATATATATATGTGTGTGTGTATATATATATATATGTGTGTGTATATATATATGTGTGTGTGTGTATATGTATACATATGTCGTATGAAGTCTATTTGATTAACTGATAAAAGTATTGTAAGGTTGCTGCTTTAATCTTTGTCCCCTACTGGACTGTCTGCTCGTACATTTGAATGAAAATCTACTAATAATCTAACACTTAGGTTCGCCATTTTCGATACTATAATCATACAAACCAGTCAAAACATAGAAACCCGAACATCGAAATCCAGTAGCTGCTGCTAAATGGAGAAGAAGAAATCATTGATATCATATAATGCCTAGCCTTGCCTTGCCTTCACTTCCCGTTAGGGATCGGCATGTCCAGCAACGTCGTCGTCGTCGTCGCTTGAACCACTTTCGTTATCGCTCATTTCATCCTCTTCACTCTCGTCTTCTGATGTGCATTTAATGTCATTCTCCTTCTTCGCGAATCGTTCACAGTACTCTGTACCCACATGGACGTTGATATTGAAATTGAGTTATAATTCATCAAAGTTTTGTTAACACAGTGAGAAAGATTTACCTTTAACTTTCTCATCATACTGTTTCCGATCCTTCATCATAAGCGATGCTGCGTCGCCGTTAAGCGGGTCTGAAGGATTCGGATAAAGGAGAAGCTGAGGAAGAAAAACCTCGAAAACGTTTAAAAGATCTGCAAACCCCAAAAGAAAGAGGTAAGAATCAACACAACCATGAGTCTCAGTACAGAACAGATAAGCACAAAATACTGAGGTTTAGCGAGGATGGGGGCGACGGGTAGTTACCGAACATCGGACTCCAAGACTGGTTAATCACATCCAAGCACACAGAACCAGATCTGCAGGTTAAATACTTGGGTAAGAATAATAGGTGATACCATTTGATGGTTTGTTTAAAAAGGAAAATACAATTCCTTACAGTTCATCAACATTTGGGTGGAAGATCTTGTTCACGAAACCGATCGAAGGAGACTTATATGGATATGCATCAGGAAGCTCGACACGAATTTTCCAAACGCCAGTTTCGTATAAGCCTGCAAGGATCAATCAAGGATACTTAACTTACTTCATGGATTAATACTCTCTAGGAACAGGCTGCACCTCTTAAGTGAAACAGTGTCCATGAATTACACAGGAAAGCAGTGGAAAAACACCTCATTTCAAGGATAAATTTTCAGGAGACTCCAAATAACATAAACGAATTCGGTTTAGACTGCCAAACAAGAACGACTACGAAATGCATCATATTGGACAGAGGTGAAAGTCGAGCAATACTTTGTTTGGGACCATGGAAGTCCACATTGAATTCATTTAGTCCATCATTTATCATCTCCACATTGTAGTCACTCATCATCCTGGACAACACAAGCCAACGTAACGTAAGAGATAGCGCACCTATTGAAATCACCACAATGCTGGGCCAGTTCTAGGCGAGCATGATCAATATGTTTTCTAGTTAGCATAGCAACAACACGACAAGCACTACTTTTGCTGCCATGGTCACTCTCGGTTACAGCTCACTACAATCATCACTGTGTTCAAGGACTATAAACACACACCATGGAACTTAACTAGCTTCATATGATTGTCTACAAAACTTTGATATTCTTTTTGCAGGTAAAACGTGGAATAGAAGAACTTCGTGAGCATCGTTAACACGTGTTACTTTCCTCTAACCTATTGCAGTACTAGTAAGTAAATCATTTTCATATTCAACATAGCATCTCCTTGGTTGTCGAAAGGCTCATAAAAAGTCATCCGCAAAGACCATATAGAACAATCACAATAACGAATGACTCAAATAGGAATAGGAAATGTTGATAAATAACAAGGGTATCTATCTTACAATTTCATGACATCCATTTCTCTCCTTTTGCTTGGAGATGACATCGTGAACGAGCGAGCTGCACTTCCAAAATCTGCCACAAACCCATATGCTTGAACATTAGAAGTTACTACTAGAGTACACTTTTTAGAAGAAATGAAGTGAAAAAGACTCGGGGCAGCTCTCCACAATGGTACGATATTGTCCACTTTGAGCATAAGCTCTCATGGCTTTGTTTTGGGCTTCCCCAAAAGGCCTCGTACCCATGGAGATAGTATTCATCACTTATAAACCCATGATCTTCCACTAAATTAACCAACGTGGGACTCGCTCCCAATAATCCTCAACAGCTATGGCCGAGCTTTCGCCTAACCCGAGCAGTGAATCAACCCATACACAAATACAGACAACCTCAAGGTTCTACTTGCCTGATTGTATATTAAAAAGAGATTTGAAAACTTTTTGACAAAGTATCAGCAACGTTATGATCTGGAAAGTTGATACAGATAGTCATATGTCTATATATTTCTACATGCTTCGAAACAAAAGGAACGGCAAATGAAAGCATCCAAGATTTGCAGATCTTTGTTCATATGGATTTGGTTGCCTCATGAACAATAAATAGTACAGGGCATCCATGTGCTAGGAAGTTTACACATGAAAATCTGGAGAGATAGTGGAAGTAAGTAACCAGTTTCAACAAATGGCAGAAAAGGATCTGATATCATTCAAAATGATGCATCTCCAATCCAAAACAAACCTGCTTCTGATGTTCATGCGCAAACATCAATCCGAGAGCTAATAAAATGAAATATAAAAGGCCTGGTGGGTGATCAGCATATGATCAGACAAGGAAATGGCTGGTGGGTATGAATGCTAATCACAACGACAAAGGGCAACTAGAATGCTAGATCATATCCTCCACTAACAGACCCAATTTGCAGGATCTCATTTAAAACAGGAACCCCTCATAAGTTAAGCAACGCAAGAAGAAGAAGAAGATTCAAGAGCAAGAAATGTGAAGATCTGTGTAAATTGGTATGAAAGTACCTTAGAAGAAGCAGAGAAGGAAGCCCGTTTCACAGGACGATGCTTGAATTGAAGTGGGTAACGGAGAGTCCCGTGAACCGACCGGAAATGAGGAAGGGGGGAAAGGGAAGATTTATAGAGAAGAGAATGAAATTGGGGGAGGAGGAATCGAGACGGTGCAGATGTTGGAAAAAGGAGGCAACTACGTGGCAAGGCAAGGTAAAGGTTCCTCTGCTTTGTGGGGTTATGGCCTCAATTTCACTGTCATAACATAACAAAACCATTGCCATTTCGGACCCCATCGGCTTTCTGGGAGTTTGAAAGTGGGGGCTTTCCTTTTGCTTCCGCCTATCCAGGTTTTGGCATGGCCGTCCAAGGCTTCACTGTCAACCATAACCTCCATCCATCTCTACCCATTATGGCAACATTATGTGTTAGCCATGATGCCATGGAATAAAGCAAGATGCCCATGATTTATGCAACGCATAAGCACTATTCCCAAATTTTGAATTAAAGTACTTGCTTTTTCAATTTTACATTTTAAGCCCATCATTTCCAGCCCAACTTTAGCCCAAATTTTTGTCTCTAATATTTAGAGGAAGGTCGATCTTTTACATTGAACCAATGCAAGAGATTATTTGAATCGGCAGCTCTCCGGCCAGATCAACTTCGAAACATGCAATCATCGACGGCCGACCGCCGACCCAGATGCTATAAGAAGAAGAATAGCGGAGGATGGGCTCTAGCACGGCGGCGGAACCTGACTACTTGGGAGGTTGCTTAATGAGGATCAGAAATGGTTGAAATCCATGGATGTAACACTGCTGATCCTTGAAGAAATCCTCCAAGTCCAAGGGCCTGAATCTGATTGATCCATATTCCACAACCAATTTAGGGTTTTGAAGTTGGCCCAAAATTCTCCCGCGGAGCCCAGACCAGGTATAATTTTAAATGAAAACAAAAATCAAAACTTTGGCAACACAACTCATCCAAAGGGCCACATTTGCATGATTAATCCTTTTTTTTATTATTATTAAAAAAAATTATTATTTTTTTCCTTTTAATTCTGGTGAGGCATAGTTATTATGTTTACTTAATCTTTACTTATTTCTTCAACCGAAAGTTCCCAATAATTTTGAAAATTAGTTGTTCGTAGACTCACCTTTTTAGCCTTCAAATTAATTTTAATACCAATAATACAAAATAGCTCACATCCCTACTTTTATATATATATATTAAGAGATGTAAAACAATTTAAAAAAAAAAAAAAAAATTATAAACCTAAAAACCCTTCAAGATTTGAACTTATCTCATAGGTGGAAGAAGCATAATGGGGTTTGTTTGTAGGAACTAGAAGCCTTTTGATTGGGTAATGAAACCCAAAAGGGTGTCTGTTGTTGATGAAAACAACGGGGAAGGAAGGGGAGAGTGAATAAGTGAGATTCATGTGATTTACTGCTCTCTCTCTCTCTCTGTTGCGACCCTTTTTTCCTTTCCTCTTCTTCTTTATCTCTCTCTCTCTCTCTCTCGAATTGTTGTTCCCATCTGGGTTTTGGTTTCTTCAATGGCTTCCAGTGCTTCAAGGTTCATCAAGTGCGTCACCGTCGGAGATGGGGCTGTGGGGAAGACCTGCATGCTCATATGCTATACCAATAACAAATTCCCCACTGTATGTTCTGTTCTTCTTTTAATCAAAACATTCATCTCCTTTCTGGGTTCTTTTTGTTCTGTAGTTTCATCTTCTAATCTTGTACTGCTAATCAACTTTGTGCTCCAATTCCAATTCCCCTGCAGTTCTTCTTCTTGAGGCTTTCTTTTACTTTCTTGTATTCTAATTCAAAATGGTTCTTGCTTCCTCTCCTGCCTTGGTGTTATGATCATAATTGCCTGTGTTTTTTCCAACAGAAAACATAATCAATTGTGTGTTATCAGGATTACATACCCACGGTGTTTGATAACTTCAGTGCCAATGTGGTGGTGGAAGGCACCACCGTCAATTTAGGCCTATGGGATACAGCCGGTACACCCTCTTTGTTGCTTGCTTTAATTGAAGCCTTGAATTTTAGACTCTAAAACTTGGCTTTGGTTGTAATGCCATACAGGTCAAGAAGATTACAATAGGTTAAGGCCATTGAGCTACAGAGGAGCTGATGTTTTCATCCTTGCCTTATCGTTGGTTAGCCGGGCGAGCTACGAAAATGTACTTAAGAAGGTGACTAAATCTAAGCCTTTTCTTTTCCTAAGCTCTATCATCTTTACGTTTGTAACTTGGAATGTCTCATGGTTAGTGGATTCCGGAGCTTCAACATTACGCACCTGGAGTCCCGGTGGTGTTGGTTGGCACCAAATTGGGTAGGCCATCTTCTTTCTGATATTAGTGCATTTGTTTCAAACTTCCTTTGTTTAGTCTAAGTAGTTGAAATGAAGTAGATTTAGATATAACCAAAGCAAATTTTATCTCCTTTATTTGTTGAAAAGGAGGTAGGAGTGGAGAAGAGGTTGACTAAAGTAGGCATGCTTGCAAACAGGAAAGTCATTGACAAGAACCCCCCTTGTCTTTGTTTAGAATGCCTTCCGAAGGGCGGGCCCTTGTGGTTTTGGATGCGAGTTTAGAGTTTAGAGTTTAGACCAAGGTCCTGGTTCAGGCCTCCGAATGGAATGATACTTAATCAGAGAAGAACGTTGTCGTCTCTTCGATCTAGTGTTAGGATGTTGTTTGTTTGTGGGATGGGGTAGATATTTATAAAGAGGTGATGCTTTCAATGGTTAGAATTATTGAGAGGAGGACCAGCCTATGTACTTGCAGACGAGTTAAAATGTTTGGAGGGGGCCAAATAATAATTCAGATAGCAGGTGCAGGTGCAGGTGCAGTGCAGCTAAGCACGGCCATTTAAAGAGGAGAGGTAGTTGGGTTCTTGGTAGATACTCTTTTATGCTCCATTGGCTCTGTTTTAGCTGATTGTTTAATACCTTTTGACACCAAACTCATTTTCATATGCACTTACCATCACAAAGTTCTTACTCTTCGTTCTTAAGTTATTGATGCAAATGATTTATTGTGTTTCCATACCGTACATTCTATCAATTAAATGCAACAATCTTGGATTAACTTGTGATCGTTCTCGTTGCTTAGATCTTCGAGAGGACAAATTCTATTTGGCTGATCATCCCGGATTGGTGCCCGTAACCACTTCGCAGGTGATTGTTTTTCTAGTTCGATATGCTCGGAGGGGAGAGTAGGAAACTACACTGCTTGCTTTTACCTCATGGTTATGATGAATTTTAACTCTTAATATTGATGGTTCAATCAAATCAGGGTGAGGAACTCCGTAAACAAATTGGTGCCACATATTACATCGAATGCAGCTCAAAAACACAGCAGGTACTCACTTCACAACATTCTTTACCTTACATGTTGCAAATTCGTGAGCTATTATAATTAACATAGAACTTAGGATTAGTGTTCATGCGGTTCGACTTGGATTGTTTAATTGGTATTGCAGAATGTGAAAGCAGTGTTTGATGCAGCAATAAGGATGGTTATCAAGCCACCACAGAAACAGAAAGAAAAGAAAAGGCCACAGCGTGGGTGTCTGCTGTGAGTTCTCTTATCTTCTTATCAATCCCTCTTAAGCCCAAGTACGTACATTTATATGGCTGTTCGACTTATGCTTGGGTTTTTTGGACGCAGAAACGTATTTTGTGGAAGGAACCCTACAAGGCAAAGTTGAGAGCAGCTTATATAGCAAAACAACAGAGGGTTGTTTGGGGAAAGTGAAGCAAAGCTAGGAGTAAATTGGCTTGTAATATGAGTAGCTGTAATTCTCTTTATCGTTCTTTTAGTTGCTCCTTTGTATACAATTATTTTGGGGAAGGATATAATGGCGTAAACTCATGGTTTCTCTCTCCATTTGGCATTTAGTATACTCCTAAATAAATAGTAAGTCAAGTAAGTAGGCTACTCGCTCACTCCCTTATAAACCTGCTGCTGCTCAAAACCTGTCCACATGCAACAATACTATTCCATGAAACAAGATGGTATGACGTGAAGAGGCTTCAAGCCAGTGTGGGAAGGGGGCTATTTATGTTTCTACATGGAAATATTTTTACTTAAGGAATTCGAAGGCTTTTACAATTCCTCCAAAAAAAAAAGAAAAAAAAAAGAAAAAAAAGAAAAAAAAAGTGTCAGCTAACGATAACCACTCTGCCAAAACGTTGTGTAAAGAGAAGGGTCGATCCCTATATAAGGAGAGCAGAACAGCACAAATTAGGTAACTACAGAAACTCCATGTAAAATTAAAAGAGTGATTCCAGCATGAAAAATGAGGAACACTGATTATTTTGCAAGACAGAATGTAGAAATGAGAGAGAGAGAGAGAGAGAGGGGAGGCAAGTTAAATGAACTGAAATGCATGCGTCAGAATCAGATGCACCCTCTTGCTTTGATCCTGAAGGGAAAAAACGAAATTATAAATATGCTCAAAGCAATTCACCGGTTCATATTGGTGAAATGGGTGCAAAAAGGATGGAAAGGTTTTGAGTTCAACAGTATATTAAATCGATGCACTGAACACCTGTATCGGCACCAACTATCAAGTGTCTGGGGAACAGATAGTGCATGCTTTCCACAGTTAAATATCTACAAAGAAGAAATTATCTGCAGCCACCCAGAACAATTCAAGTGACAAGAAGCTTGAAGGCCCCAGACATTCTTTTTTTAAGTTACAACTGATACAGAGAAAAGGTGTGGGGTTTGAGACCATGAAGAACATGAGATACTACTCACCACCTCCTCCGAAAAGCACACAAAGTTAGATGACAGCCAGGGGAAGTCAGCTCAATTCCAATCCTCACAGCACTGAAAAACATATAATTAACATTTTTAACATTAGAAAAGAAACCGTTGAATACAAATATATCCATGTTAAAATAGCAAAAACATGCCAACATGATGTACCCATCCTCCGTCTTTCAGCTGGGGTGGGGATTGAAGCCTATATTCATAAGTGATAAGATATAAACAAGAACTCACCAGCTTTCAGGACTCCACAGGATGTTATACTACCATGACGACTGTTTGTACCCATCCCATCCTCCCTCTGGTTCCTTTCTCTTCATTATGCCAATTGTTGGCTGGTAAACCCGCATATGCTCCTCGGTAGTGGCCTGCGAACTGGCAACAGATGGTTGCCTGGGTACAAAGGATGATGATTCCTCTCTTCCTTCCATGTCTGCAACTAGAGGTCCAGCATTTAGATCTAAACCTTGTCTTCCCCACTTTCTACTACTATCAGAACTAGTATTGTGGCCGCCATCTGAGTGACTGACAACATAAGGTCTTGGATAAGGGGTTGATACTGTACCAGGAGGACCTAGGAACTGTGAGGGGACTGCAGGGAAGCAAAGCCTGCTACCAGATGATGAATCGCCATATGCTGTTGCATTACCTGAAAACGTGGCTGACGGTAGAGGAAAGCCGTTTCCAAAAGACAGGACAGGATACTGAAAAGCTGCAGAAGGAAATGGCACAGCCGGAGAAGATGATAATACTGGCCCTCTAAAGACATCAGGGTTATATGGACTGCTACCACTTGTGGGTCCCAAAATCCTGGGTGGTCCATTTGTTGCAACAACTGGAAAAGGCTGTTCTGCTCTATCAGGCAAAATCGATGGAATTGCAACAGCTGAATAAGCATTCCCTGGAGGAAACCATGATGGAAAATTTCCCATTTCTGCACTGTTCATCCAAAGACCTGAAACAGAAGGCTGGGATGGCATACTGCCTCTAGCATGCTGAGGAAATATTGATGGTTCAGTAGGGGTCTCATCAACAATAGGTCCATTTAAATCAAAGTCCCTACGAAAATTCACCTTGTCATTGAGAGGAACAGTCGATGATTTAACATTAAGAGGAGCATCTATTCTACGACAGTTGTTCAAGGAGAAGTTGCTTGGATCGGGAGCATCATCAATTCGGTTCAAGTCAAGATCTAGTCCTCCAGAACAACGTGCATGTGAGACACCAATACCATGTGTCAGATCACGATTATTAGCCAGGTCAGACTTAGAGGCCACATCCTGAGTAGACATCTGGACATTCATATCCTCAAGAATCCTTTCATCAGGCACATTCAAATCAATATCCAACGGAGGTCGAGAAATTTTATTAGCCACAGCATCAGCAAGTGGAGTGGTTGCAACACCTAGTGGCATTTCTAGAACTTTTCTAGGTTCAGCAGGTCGAAAAGCACTTGTGGCAGCTGATCCTTTCCAACCAAGTTCCCCTTTGCTCCTCAATAGATCATCAGGTGGAACGAAAGGTCTTTTTGCTGCAGCTGCAACTGTAATTGAAGCAGGAATGTTGCTTACCACATTAGATACAGGAAGGGGCAACGGACTAATTAACTGAACAGTTGTCAAACAACCAGACGTTGTAAAGCTACTTGGCTCACTGCATTTTCCATCATCTACATTAAAGCCTTCATTCAAATCAAATTCCAACTTAGCATCCATATCTGATACCCCCGCAGCAGTCATGGAACCAGGATCTGCAGCAGTAGATGTAGACTCCTCTGCCTCTTCTGCTTCTACACCAGCTAATTTGGATCTCTTGGATGGCAGATGCTGTTCAGTTTCTTGAAGAAGAGACATAATAGATTGCCCATGATGTGTTTGTACTCCACTTTTCTCATTATCCTCTTTACATTCCAAATTCTCCTCTGCTTGCTCATCCTCATGGTTGATAGCTGAACACAAACCACCTAAATCTCGGGACTCCGAAGGCATAGAGTCTCGATCACTTTGATGTTTTTCAAGTTGTTTGACATCAGCTGATTCGTTGGTTTCATCATCCTTCTCGCCCCTCATCCCACTTGCATTTATAGAAACCAGATCACTTGAAGAGCCTGAAGCCTGAAATAATTCATCATTCTTTAATTTAGCAGAATCACTGTTCGACTTTGATGATGGCTTTTGGTCTGCTGTACTAACACCATTCATTCTATTATCTGCATTGTCATCAGCTTCTTGGAACCGATGCAAAGGCTTGTCAACAACATTCATTTCAACTTCCCGATTCGAGATACCATCAACGACCATGCCACCATCAGGAAAAGAACTGCTTGGCTTTGGTCTTGATTCTGGACTGCTATCCTCATCTACTACATCAGATGTCTTTCTGTCCTTGACTGGATTAGCCCCATCAATCTCAGAGCCCTTCTCTGGTATCCTAGCAGGAGAGGCAGGGCCTCCAGCCTCGTCCATTTTTATACATCCATCTGCCAGTGGCACAGCCGTTTGTTGCAAATTTAAACCAGAAGATTTTGAATGACCATTTAGATCTCCAATAGGTTTCTCTTCAGAATGTGAAGCAGAACTTCCATCCCCATTAGCTCCAAAGGAACCAATGATCACGCCCTGCTCATTAACAACCATAGCATCATTTGACTGCATGTTATCTCTAGCATCCTCTTCAGGACAAGATGCTTTGACTTTACAATCACTGCCTCTTCGGTCAACTGTAGTGATATTTCCTTGAGTATCGGAAGGCAAAACAAAATCAGACTTTGACATCTCAACAGCTGCCACACTAGCGAGTAAATTCATTCCAACATTATCTGTGAGAGAGGTAGGCATACTCGCTTCGGAGCATTTAATACAACTCTCAATTAAAGCATTCATAGAGCTAAAAGAAGCCTCATGTAACTTCCCATTCTTTTGATCATTTGCTAATGATGATGAATTTGCCTTTGAAACTTTAACATCCTCAGCAGTCCTACATCGCTCTTCACCATTTACAGCAGCAGGAGATCCATCGCCATCATCAGCCCCAGTCACCATATCCTTTACATCACTATTCTGCCAGGGCTCAGCATTCACATCTCCAGTAATATTAGGTTGACATGTATCACTCTTACTGTGATCAAATTGATCAAGCTTCTCTGAAAGTGGAGGAGAAGAAGCCCTGGTATTCATTATCGAAGGATCTTCAGAAGATCCTCCACTAGCACTCTGTGCAGGACTCCGGCCACGATTGGTGATCTTCACTATCAATTTAGGACTGTTTCCCTCAACAATAGGTCCATCACATGCCTTTTCAAAGGTCATTCCAGATTGTGATGATCTCTCTAAGACTGTGTTTCTATGCAAAGAACTTTTCCCAGATCCTACATCTCGTTGAGCCCCCGAGAGAACAGAACCAGGAAATCCATTAACTGACTTGCGCTGGCGAGATCCACCACCTGAGATCTTGTTCACGCTCATTGAACCAGCAGTAGAGCTTCTTGCATCCTCCTTCCCTAAGCCACCACTTTTAGCGTGTTCACTAGAACAAGATTGACTATTATTGTGGGACTGGCTGGAACTGCTACTCTTTTCATCCTTGGCAATAGTTTGAGCAAGATCAGTAGTGCCACAAACACCAGGATTTCTGGAAGATCCATCTTTCGAGTTAATGCTTGCTGATGCAGGTGATAAAACTGGTTTCATCGAACCAGGAGAGGCAGATGCAGATCTTGTAACACTCTCATCCTGAGCTAGCTTAACTGAAACAGATTTGGATGTAGTGAGCTGAGAAACCGAGCTCTTCATGGCAACTTCAGAGGATGCATCTTGATTCCTCCCTCCATGAGAAACTTCAGATGGACGAGTCCTTGCACTCCATGCAACAGCTTGGTTTGAACCAGACTTTGCATCATTAATGTTCATTTCTGCTTCAACGCGTTTTTTCCATGTGTCCACTAAGCTCCTTGCTTTCTTCTGAATTTCTAAATTCTTATGTGAGCGTAAATGATTCACAGACTTTCCAATATTGCACATCTGTAAAGCAGGAAGATTTACAGGTAGTTTATCAAGGGCTCGAAGCAAAACCAGGAGAAATTCCTCAACTGCTTTATCGCTATCCTTGGGGCTACCACCACTGCCAATTTTCCCCCTGTGAACCTCTTGGAGCCATTCATCAAGTACAAGTAAACCCTTAAGATGCACAAATTGACTAAGGCACTCGACCTTATCTGTGGCAGCTATGACACCTGCAAGTGCTGATCTGCAAGCCCAATCAATTTTTTTGTCACTTCTATCAGTCAGCAAAAGCTGCACCAATTTCTCGACAGCTTCAGAATCAACTAAGCCTCCTTTTTCAGCAATTTTTGCAATCTCAGACTTTAACGTATTTTCCAATCTGCAGTTAGCAGAATCCCCTTCATCAGCTTTGATGATGCGCTCACGTTTAACAGATTCTAATCCCTGGTCACTTCTTTCTCTTTTCTTGCCTTTTGTGTGAGAAGGAAAGGTAGTGGTTTGAACACTATCTGAATTAGCTTTTAACTGAGATGTTGATGTTGGACCACTTGTAGGCTTAGGTGATCGGCCACCAGATTGCACTGAAGCATGCATTTCTAATCTTGTCTTATATAGCAATTGATCTACTTCTTCCTGACGTTCCTGACAAACAAATAAAATTAACCAAAAATCACACCGTTTAAGAGAGAAAATGACTAAAGCATCAAGAACTTACATTAATATAATCCTGATCGGTAAGCCACCATAAACACTTATTTGTTATGTCATACACTCTCCGACACACAAATGACGAGATCCCTGATGAAAGTTTAACGTCCTTTGGAAGAAATGCAACTTTACACGGATGGAGTAAAGATGCAGCAGGAATTTCATCCTTATGAAAGGAATAGAAGACTTCGTTCGGCGCAGCTTCCAAAAGGATGCCTTTGCCGAGCTTTAGTTCAGAAGATCGATAAAGCCAATTCACACCTAACTTTAACTTATTCTCCTTACCAGCCGTTAACCACCGGATTATGCCAATAAAAGGTGGGGAATCTTGAGGGGGTTTGAAAAGAGCACAATCACCAACACTAATCCTACGTCCACCCTGTTCAAAGAGAGTACAGAATAGTGAGTCATCAAAAAATAAGTGCCTGTCAATAGAAATTAAAATTTAAATGACGAACAACACAGATAAGCAAGACTTAAGCTATATGATATTAAACAACGTGATGCACTCCTTCATAACTCCAGGAAAAAGCCAGGAGGGGAAAAGCTTTCTTACCTTTTAAAAATAAAAACTACAATGTTTTTCCATAAGAATAAACAACAACAAAGCTTTTATATCTCAAATACACGACCAAAATAAGAGATCAGTTGAGATACATCGAATTTCTACTTCATTCAAACTAGTCAAGAAAGATGTCTAGGTCAATCCCCATATACACATCCATTACTTAAAATAGCAAGGGAATGAAAAAAAAAAAAAAAAACCCTGAAGCAAATCTCGTAAACATCCCACCCTGGTGAAGCAAACACGCCTTGGGACTAGTTATCAAGCCTGAAACAGATGACTCAAAAGAAAAATATCCATGGATGGGGAAAATAATTAAAAGCTAATTGGCTAGTCTCAACGAATTGACGTCCCATTCTAACAGACAAAGAATCTGTAGTAGCATTTGGTAATTCCAAGCAGAAGATAGCCATACAACTTTTGAACTAAATATGAGACCTTTAAGGAAGCCTACAGACCGGTCATCCAACGCCAAGCTCCTCAACAGGATAGAGAAAAGCTTATATTCTACAACAAAAACAATTCTCAAGGCCTCGTCCAAGGCTTTAGAGACATTTCATTAAATTCCTCCATAGAGAAACAATGAACATCATAAGAACTAAAACCAATCCCTCCCTCAAACATTGACGCAACAAATAATTTCTTAAACCTTTCCATTTCCCTACAACAGCGAATGCTTCTTCTTTTTCTTTCTTTATTTTTTTTTTTTTTCCAAGGATGAGATAAAACAAGAACAAAGGAAGTTGAAGCACGAAGGGAATATCTAAAAAAAAAACAATCAGGATAAACAGAAACAGAAAACGTTACCTTGCAAAACGAATTAAGTGCAGACGAAGACGATGATGAAGAACCATCTGCTTCTACGATCTGGGTACCACGTGTGGGGACTGTCCACATGTGCCGAGTCCGTTTCCAGTCCTCACCTCGACGCCCATGCATAGCCTTGCATTTTCCCCAATTCCAGTTTCGATCCCACCTTCACGCCGAACGAGTACCATCAATCCTAACCCTAATTCGACAGAGGAAAGCCAATTGAAAGCTATCCGCTTACCGAGAAACCCTAGATCAATACATAACGCTGCCGAGGCATCATGTCCCTATAAAGACAAGAGGGATTTTCCGAAAATCCCACCGGCGAACCAATTGAGTACGAATTCTAGGGTTTACCTTATCTAACAGAGAGTGATCGAATTGAAGTCCAGATCCAACCACACGCAAAGAGATGATTAATGATTTCGAGCCGCCTTTCAACCTAGAAAGAGAGAGAGAGAAAGAGAGAAGAGTGCGAGAATCTAGAGTGAGAAAATCGAAAGCACACACAGAGGGGGGGTGGGGGGTTGTAGGAGAAGAGAAAGAAAGAGCCAGACGGCAGAAAGGAAATGTGTACTTGGTAACTTGGTGGAGAACCGAGACCGGGCAGTTCGGGGTAGATTGGGCAGTTCGGGCTGAGTTAATGATAAATAAACATGGCGGTGATGCAACGGCCCCAAGTGATTTTGTAGAACGTGCCCCAAAATGTTTCTTCTTTCTTTTCTCTTTCTTTTTATTTTTTATTTTTTTATTTTTTTATTTTCAATTTTGACTTTTCATTTTAATTACACAACTGCGTTTTTGGGGGCTCTGACATTCAATCCAATGCCCTTCGCGGCCCTGTTTTCGTCATCTCTGGGCCCCACTTCCCACTTTCCGTTTCGGGAATTTTCTCCTCCGGGGATGATTGGGTTACCCAGCCGGTGAAGCTTGGCCCCCCCGCCACCCCCGTCTGTCACCTAACTCCATCAATGTAATATCTCCTATGGGAAGGGGGGAGGAGGTTAAGTTAAGGTTGTCTCGTGCTGTTCCAACACACATTACTATTTTAAAGGGTGACACAGCATTAATCGATTTTTTTCCTCCAACGAGATCGTGCCACATGGCAGGCAGGCATCGTTTTAACTCGAGCAATAAGATAGAAAGAAAGGATGTTGGGGGTCCCCTGTCTATGTTCACCCTCATGAATAAACAGTCTTGATCAAGAAGCTAATCAAAAAGCAGCAGCATGTCTAATCCAATCATGTGTCTCTGCCCCCTCTTGTAGGGAATAGAATTGGAATAAGCAAGCAAGACAGGCGCTGCACAGAATCTCATCAAAGCCAATGCATCAGTACACACACACATTCTAGAATAATAAACTTGGCCCTTGTTTAATCTTTGCCACAATTAAAAACATCTTCAAAACTTTGATTAGTGTTGATAAAACATTATTAGAAATCATCCAACAATTTTCGAGGCTTGTTCTAATGATATCTCCTCGATTACAGAATGATAAGGCGTTGTATCGGACGCGCATTATCATGCTAACACTTCCTCCTTTTGTCACAGAGATGATAAGCTCCACTGCATACAAGCGCTGATTTTGAAATACTGATTCGCTAATCACAGAGCGTTTACCATCCTCTTCATCTCTGCAGATCTCCGAGGATCTGGTTCGTCGATGGCTCTCTCGGTAAGTACTTGCTTGATTCGGCACATTGACTTCCGCACCTAAATTACGAGCACCGACAACCATCATCGACATTAGAATAGAAAAGTAGTGAAAGGAGAACCATCACAAGCCCTGAGATCACACAACTGAAGAAGCAGGAGAAAGAAACAAATACAGCGAGAAAGCAAATTGAACTTATATTTACAATTTGAATATAATACAAAATCTCTGCCAACTTTACCTTGGGAATGCGTTCTGGATTAGGAAACCTTAGATTTTGTGCATTAAGCATCTGGCGCTGTGTCATCAACATATTTTTCTCCTTCAACAGAACATACCATAGCTTATTAAGATCATCCCAAGACTTGAGCCGAAGTTCTGAAGCCTTCCAACTTCGACCTAACAGCATAGGAATTGCAATTAGAATCTCAATAATGTCTTTTCAAGAAGGCACAAACTTTCAGCCATAAGAATCAGAGCTTTTTCTAACTTCTAATGAATGGGATTTTTCTCCCTTGCATTCTGCAAGACATATGAGTTTTGTACTTCAGCCCGCGGTTGTTTAATTATACTATAAACTGCAATCGTCACAAACTAAAGAAAATTTCCAAGCTGAACAATCTGTCTGTCCATGAGCTAATCCTACAAAATTATATACATTGCAAAATTCATAAGATACTAATATCTCATCTGGGTGGGCGCCAAACTTTGAGGATTCTTTGGTTATCCACGGGCATTTGGATCTCGCACAAGTATCCAAGCTTACAACATTAGGGCCGAACAACTTCAGGGATATTTCATTCCTATATAGTATAGGCGGTGACCAAGAGGGAGGACCCTCTAAATCTCATAAATTTTCTATTACATCATACTTCGTTTTTGGTTGTTTGAACTTTTAAGAGAACTTTATTCCTAAGAAGTAGGGCATATACATACATGCATGTGTGTGTGTGTGTGTGTGTGTATCTATATGACAACTTTGGCAAAAGATCAAGTCTGTATTGACATGAGAAAAATGTGTATCCTAAAACAAAATAGCCTTTGACAAAGAGCAGCATTTTCCGGTACCGCAAATTTATTCAAAGTGAGTAACCACACGAATAGACAAAATGATAAAACATTAACGTAACATTAGTATCATACGAGCAACCATAACAGAACAATTTATAAAAATTCTGAAAACGCACATTTTCAAGGGCTGATCACATGGCACTTATAACACAGATTCAGCAATAAAAAAGCACTGACAGGTATAGAAGCTATGCAGATAGATCAGACATAATCATGCTGCCCACACCCATTTAAAGTCCTTGCTCCTATTTTCACTATGCATCCAATCAGGTAATTGTACAAAAAAAAAACATGTAATCAAAGAAAACAAAGGAGGAAGAACATATACATTGAAATTATGATGAAACTAAATTTTTTTTTTTGGAGCACTTTGGTGTCCCTCAGGTGTTGAGAAATCTGTAGGTCTCAGTCCAGCATAGTTATTTGTAATTACTCATTTTCATCTATTATATCATGTAAAAACTAGTAACATAAAACATATAACATTTGTGATGTTTTATCAATCAATCAGAATCCACAGTCCCCGCCTGTAACCAATTATTTGAACTGGACCAAGTAACCTGTAACCGGTATGAATCAAGATGCATTCCAACTCCATACACGACAAGGAGAGTATTTTCTTTTAGTGCAGTGGCTGAATCTGATCAATTTGTATTCATTCCCATGAGTAAGTAGACTATCCATGACTTCAAGTTCAAATTTCAGTATTTCACGATATCAAACCAGATACCCACCAAAGGAACAGTATTTTGAGACAAATTCTTCAAAATGAAGGAACCAAACTACAAATTTATAGATTGATAAAGAAGACCAAAGTTTGAAGGCGATATATGAATATACCATATACAACAGGTTTGTCGTCATTTGGACTTCTATCTGCCTCAAAAAACTCCTCAAGCGGGTTGTAGCCCATCGTAGTTGTAGAAGCAGCAGCTGTGGCAGAAGAAGTTTCTGATCTAGCAGCAGCCAGAAATCTTCTCCCAATCACTCGAGTCAAAAACATGGCTGCACCAAACAGCGAGACAATAAGGGAGAAAATTTGTGTGCAATTTTACCCCTTCGTTGTAAATTCTGAAATTAAATAGTGGATTTTACATATTTCTGAAACCACATCTCGATTTTCCGCTAATCGGATATTGTATCAAATAAAAAAAAAAAAATCGTATAAGAAAAGTTAAAACTCCTCTCTTCTTTCATTAGACAAGTTCAAATTTGTGTTTTTCGAGTGGGAAGGAAGACATGGATGGAGATTGAGAAATACCAGTTACAAGGGAGAAGAAAATCAGAGCAAAATCGCTAAGAGGGAGGCCGCGGCGCCACGAAAGAAAGAAAGCGACGGTGGCAGTGGCAGTGGCGGCGGCGGCAACACTGAGCTGCTGAAACGGAGGAGGAGACGGCGCGAAAAGAAGAAGAGTTATTTTGTTCTAGAAACTAGTTTAGGGTTATCCTTTTTCTTTTATTAATTTTTTATTTTATTTTACATAGTGGGCTCGGTTTTGTTTACTGGGCTGACCTTAAAAAAAAATGGCGGGCAGTTAGTCGTGGCTAATGAGGGCCAGACATGGCTGCTGGGCCTTCCTTCCCATTTTAATGTAGGCCCAATTACTATCGGGTTGGTTGAGTTGGTGGTCCGAGCAACTCAAATAGAGTTTACCACCTGACCTGACCTACCCAACCCAATCCAATCCAATTCTCTATTCTCGCTCTGGGTTGGTTGGGTTGTAAGTTCTTTTTTATTATTATTTAAAAAATCATACTTATCCACAATACATATTACATTAATAATTAAAATACCATAAAGTTCAAGTATCAAATATTCACGAGCCATAAATCAGTAACAAACATTAAATGTTATTGGGTTGGGTTGTAACCTTATTTTTCAGGTTGATTGAGTTAACCGACCAAAAAATGTTAACCCACGGGTGATAATATATAAAAAATAGTATTAAAAAAACAGACACGTGGCAACACTCTTATAACCAAACAATTATACTATTTAAATAATAAATTTCATCATTCTCCAATTTCCTAAAATAAACACTATCCATGATGACCCAAACTATTAGGAAATAATAATTTTTGCAAATCTCAGCCCCATAATTAAGATGTGATATGATTCGAAGTTCCTAAAGTAAGATAAGTTGAAATAATTAGAATATAAATCGAATTTAGGGTGTGTCCCATGTGGCCCACAATAATAATAAACAAAATAAAAAAGCCAATAAGTAGGTAAAGTATATATAAATTATAAAGTTATTTAAAGGAAAAAAAATTAAATTTGATGATATAAAAATACAATTATATAATATATTAGACGAATTTTATATTTATTTAAAGTTTTCAAATCATCGTTTTATTTTGGAAGTTACGCGTTAACGAGTCTTTCTTTTTATTTGTTATTTTCCAGTTCTTAATGATTTCATCTCTAATTTGAACTCCAACGCTGAAATCTTTATGTTTTTGAGACGATTCATAATCATTAAAAAAAATGAAAGAAAAAAAAAATATATATATAGTTATCTAAACTCATCGAATAATTTATTATTTTTAACCAATTTTATTTTGGAATTTAAATTTGGTGTTTGTATTATAATTTATACGCTATCAAATATTTTATACTCAAAAAAATATTTTTATTTTATATATTTATTTAAGGATTATTATTTTCACTCGTCCTATCATAAATGTGAATATTCGAAAATATATAGAAAATTATAATATATTTTTATTAACAAGAAAAATGATAAAATTATATAAAAGAAGCACCATAAGTTTTATGATTTTTGAGAGAATAATAATAAAACATAGTAAACGTAAACCATCTTATTTATTAAAATATAAGATTGGGTGATGTACGTATCAATCGTGGGAACATTCGATTCGTCCCAAATATACCTTTTAAAAAATAAAAAATAAAAAATAAAAATAAAAAAATCCCAAATATACTTGCTTAGGAAGCTAAATGGAAGGGTTTAGATTGGGTGCGGTCAAAAGCATGTTAACAAGAGTTCAACGCGCGTGTACAGAAAGCCAAAATTGAAGGCAATTGCCAGCTGTATTGTCAATATACGTGGCTTTTCTCTTGTGGCTAATAAAATTATTTTATTTTATTATTTTTTCATGTCTTTTTTTACTTTTAAACATAAACCAACCATTTTTTAAAAAATAAATAATTAATCCTCTAGAAGGCACTTGCATCACGAGGGAAGAAAAACAAAATGATGACGTGGATTAGATTATGGGTAAAATAATTGATAAAAATATTAGAATGCATGTTTTATATAAATAAAGTATTTTTTAACAATTTTATTACATTATTTTAGATAATTAATTACAATAAACTATTTTACTTTTTTATAAAATTGCTTTATTAAAATAATTTTAACTAATTTAATTTTCATTCACGTATTCTTTAGTTGTAATAAACTTTAATAATTACCCTTAAATAAATGATTTTAGTAAAATTACATAAAATTTAAATTATAAATATTTGGTACGTCAATATATAGGGAAGTAAATAATATTCAATGAAATATATTTATAAATCTTACATTATTATAATAATTTATTAACAAAGCAATAATGTTCCTTAAATTTTAATTTCGTTCTTATTCATTAATAAATAATTATAAATAATACGCATTAGATTTTATTAAAGTCGTGAATATTAATAATTATTCTCAAATAAATTGTTTTAATAAAATTTAATAATTAATTATACATATTATAATAAAAAAATCAAATATTAAGGGAAAAAAAACTCATGCCAACCTCTTTTTCAATTTTTGGTACATAATTAAAGATAAAAAAGAATATTCAACTTTTATTTATTTATTTATTTATTATGAATTATAAAATTGTGTGATAATAGGGATGTGGGAATTGTGTCGGCGGTTCTTTCTTTTGAACGGGCTTTTGTGGATTGGAGCGCCCCTAGTCTACACCCGCCCGATATTCCATTGTTACAGCTCGCACGTGATCGCCACTCTTCAAAATCTCTAAACTACCCCTCCAATTATTTGTGTTCAGGGCCAGGAGGAGTCTACATCCATCAAGGGTATTTCCGTCTTTTCACAGTATACTGACGCATTATTCAAGCCAAAGCTCCGTGCCTTCTTTCTGCTTGTTCGGGAATCGCGTAGAGAAACGATTGGCAACAAGTTTTATTTCTTTCCTTTTGATGAAACCCTAATTGGTCCAAACGTCGTCGTTTGGGTTAATTAAGGAATTAAATTTGTTTATGGCGTGCGGGTGCATCAGATGTGTGTTTTGAATGGGAACATTGAAGGAAGGGAGTTGCAGTAATGGCTGTGTTTAAGATGGAAAATTTACTAAATTTCATGTTAAGAGAATGGAATAAAGAATGGAAATAAAAGGGTTTAGGAAAAAATGAAAAATTAATGATAAAAAATAATTCTTGAGAGAGAAAGTTAGAGAGGGAATCTGGAAAAAGGAACTTCGCAGCTATCCCCGCCAGTGTATATGCAGAGATTCTTTTGTGTATCAGATCATTCTATCTTTCATACCCGCTTCACAGCATAGCTATCTCTTGAGCTTTGCTGGTGCTGTTCTGGACTGTGCTTTTGCTTCAAATTTATTGCGGGGTTTTCCTCTCTTCCCTTTCCTCTGTTTTCTACTTTTTTCAGTGAACACTTTAGGCTGTGGGGTGAATGCTGTATTGACTTTTAAGCGTTTTCCCACTTGATTTTGCTTCTCAAAGGTTGTTAAAAGCTACTTTTGCTCATCTTTCTTGCAATTTTTTGGTTTGGAAATTAGTGGGACTCATGGGTTTTCCTCGTTTTAATAATCCACCCAAGGGCTACCCTCTATTGTGTTTGTGCTATTTATTTTGTTGTGTGGAGTTCCATCTATAATATTCCCGCCTAGTGTTCTTGTGGAGGTGCTTGTGAGTGTTTTAATCTTCTGGGTCCTCATGTTTTTTACCGCTTTCTCTGCCTCTGTTCTCACTTTAGTGTGCTATACTCTAAGATTAGGACATTTTCATCAGTTTGAGTTTTTGTTTTGGATGATTTGGGATATGGGTTTTTCTTAGATTTGAGTTTGGTTGTACATGTTCTAAAATTTTTTGTTTCTGGGGCAGAGGGAAAGAACTGTTTCAAGCAGAGGAAGTTGTGAAGTGAGTCATGGCGGGAGGTGCAGCACCGAAAGTAGAAGAGCCACAAGCTCATCCACCGAAGGATCAGCTACCCAACGTTTCTTACTGCATTACTAGTCCACCTCCATGGCGTGAGTCTCTTTTTGCATCCCTTTTTTCCTCTAAGCTTTCCAAGTTGAGTTCTATTTTCAGAACATTGGCCTTGTTTTGCCCAAGACGATCGTAGTTCGAGTTCGATTCTTCTGAAACTAATTGGTTTCCGTATGGTTAGCTATTTTCAGTTCTTGCAGTTTCTTGATTCTTCACCACCGTGTTATGTATTAATAGCTGATAGAAACTTTTCTTTTATGTTCATTCTCCGCCGTTTTCCTCTTTATTTTGATAGATTCTGCTGTTTGGAAAGTAAATTTGTACCTCTGTGAACGAATCTGGCAGATCTTCTGATAGCATTATCTTCTAAATTTGTCATGGGAATAAAGCAGCTAGTCATTCCTTTGTTCGCATCTTTTGCGCTAATGGGAATAAACACCATTTGTTCCTTTGTTTTTTTTCCTTATGCAGCTGAAGCTATACTTCTTGGTTTCCAACATTATCTGGTGATGTTAGGCACGACGGTTCTGATTCCTTCTTTTCTTGTTCCTCAGATGGGTGGTGGATTTGTAAGGCTCAAGTGAAACTTTTATATTACATTCCTTTTTATGAAGGTTTTTACAACCATGTGACTGTAACTCATTGTTCTTGTAGGAGGAGAAGGCAAAGGTTGTCCAAACCTTGCTTTTTGTTGCTGGTTTGAATACCTTGCTACAATCGCTCTTTGGGACTCGGTTACCAGCTGTAATTGGAGGGTCATATACTTTTGTACCCACCACTATTTCGATCATCGTTGCTGGTCGGTTTTCTGATACGGCTGATCCTATTGATGTAATGTGAACTAAATTCTTCTGGCGAATTGATATTAATGCCTAGTGTAGGATGTCAAATACTGTGTCATTCATGCTATTAGAAATGCTCATTTGTCTCTATCAATGACTAATTTTAACTAACGAAAGCGTTCTTCATTAGTTATAATTGTGTGTTTCGTTTGAGGCTGTTGACATTGCTTTGCTTGCATATTCAGAAATTCAAGAAGACAATGCGGGCAATCCAGGGTGCTCTCATTGTTGCTTCAACCCTTCAGATTGTCTTGGGCTTTAGTGGCCTGTGGCGTAACGTTGCAAGGTGGGTCGAGTCTACCTTATGAAGGATAACGCAATGATATAATGACAACTTGACGTTTTTTGGTTAATTGCAAACATATAGCTGCGTTACAAGTGCTTTCATGGCATAACATTTGTTGGTTAAATTGATTGATGCAAGGTGTCTGCATGAAGTACTCAATTCATTAAGTTTGCATGTTCGAGGCTCAAGAACTCGGTTCTTAGATGTGTTCATTTTTTTGTTTTTGAACAAGTTCTTAAGCTATTGTTAGATTCTTGTTACATGTGACATCGAGTTTATTTTAACGATACATTATGAATTGCCTTTCACAATTTTATTGACCCGTCCACTTTGCAAAGCTTGAATTTCACTTTGCTTCCATTCTTCAGGTTTCTTAGTCCACTTTCAGCTGTCCCTTTGGTTTCTCTAGTTGGATTTGGACTTTTTGAGTTGGGTTTCCCGGGGGTAAGTCTCTCCCATTCCCGCTCTGCGTCTTCGTGTGCATGTGTTTCTTAAAAGGAATTGTTATTATACTCGTAATCGCAATGCTTAGACATGCCTACAATATCTGATTAATTTTTCCCTACAATGGGTCTAACATTTGGCTTGGATGATAGGTTGCCAAATGTGTGGAGATTGGACTGCCGGAGCTTATACTTTTGGTCTTTGTTTCACAGGTACTCCTTTCAAGCAACACACATTCAGTGTTTTCTTTATAGTCCTCTTCTTTTACAAAGAAAATCATTTGTTTTGTGATCGTCTTTCGCTATAATCATGTATACTTCTTGTGCAGTATTTGCCTCAAGTGATCAAATCTGGAAAACACATATTTGATCGTTTTGCAGTCATTTTTTGTGTGGTGTTTGTGTGGATTTATGCTTTCCTACTGACAGTAGGAGGGGCATACAAAGGTGCACCGTCTAAAACACAATCAAGTTGCCGTACTGACCGCTCGGGGCTTATAGAAAACGCTCCATGGTGAGTTATGACCTGCTAAGATCAAAATTGTGAGCATGAAGTCACAATCCTAGCTTAGGATGTTGAAGGAATCTCTTTCTGGCCTACCTCTCCATTATTTCACTTCTTTTACCGGTTGTGTTTCAACGTCTGATCTTAGACGCAGTTTTGTATATTCCTTTTGAACATTCAACGTATTCGTCGATCAACTAGAAGAGATTATCAATGAAAATCAAAATATTTTATCAAACCCATTTATTTTTCATTGGATATCATTAATCCTGGTTCAGTGATGGGATCTGCATTAAGTAACATGGAATTTACATATGCAGGATAAGACTTCCATATCCATTTCAATGGGGAGCACCTTCATTTGATGCTGGTGAAGCCTTTGCCATGATGATGGCATCATTTGTTGCTTTAGTAGAGGTTTGTTTTCTTTTCTTGTTTCAATGCTCGCTCTTTTTCTTATTTCTTCACCTTCTGTTTCCTTCGCAATTGCTTGGTTTCTGGTTTCTCAAGTTAACGATGCCATCGAAAAGTAGTTTGTTATTATTGACAATACATTTGTGAACTTGAAGTGATCCCCACTTTCTCCCTTGCCCCATGTCAAATGCAGTCCTCTGGTGCCTTTATTGCTACGTCCAGATATGCAAGTGCGACTCAGTTGCCTCCCTCGATTCTCAGTCGCGGTGTTGGTTGGCAGGTATTGTAAAGTTATCTTATCTATGTAATATGAAATATGCGACTCGTAGTTGCATGGTGGTCCATGATTTTATCCATTTAGTTGTTTTCTTGTGTGTTGATATTGCCCAAGGTCTGTGCCACCCGGAAGAAAAAGGTTGATGATTTAATAAGAACTTTGCAAGCACAATGTTCGAGTTCGCTACTAGTTTGCATAACTAGCAGACACAAACACTATCATTATCATGATTCACATACCTGACCGTAACTTTTTAATAACCGAGTATTGAGCCTTATTCCGCTTTGCCCATCATAAGCTAGCTCTAGGAGACAACAAAAGTGTTAAATTATAAAGTTTTCCCTTTGAAGGCTTGAAAGCAGGCTGTGAGGGGTATAAGAGATACTATTAAGCCTTGGCATGAGCTATTAACTATGCCTGGGTCTTGTCATGGCCATAGCTCTGTAGCTAGCTTGTAGTGTATTGAAAAGCTTATTGCATCTGACCCCTTCAACTTATCTATGCAATCGTTTCTGACCTCAGGGAGTTGGAATTCTGCTTTCTGGGCTGTTTGGAACGGTGAACGGATCGTCGGTGTCCGTGTAAGCGTTTGCTGCCTTTAGCAGAATAATTCGATCAAGTACAAAAATTGTTCTTTGTCCCTTTTAAGGTTTTCTTACTTTTTATATTTTAGTGAAAATGCTGGTCTCTTGGCGTTGACCCGAGTTGGCAGTCGAAGGGTTGTGCAGATTTCAGCCGGATTCATGATATTCTTCTCCATTCTCGGTAAGTTTCTGATAGATATCGGTTGCACTCTTTAGTCCGAACTCGAGTTAGAAGTAGGCACCAATCCTTCTGTATATCTGTTCTTATCCTCCGTGGGTTTGCAGGGAAATTTGGAGCAGTCTTTGCATCCATTCCAGCCCCCATTGTTGCAGCTCTGTACTGTCTTTTCTTTGCTTACGTGGGTAAGCGTTCGTCGTCGATAATTGGAAGTACAATAATTTAGTGATCTTGGTTGGTAAATGATGGATTTTGTTTGCAGGCATGGGAGGTTTAAGCTACCTCCAATTCTGTAACCTCAACAGCTTCAGAACTAAGTTCATATTAGGATTCTCCATCTTCCTAGGACTCTCTGTGCCACAATACTTCAATGAGTACACAGCCATTAATGGGTTTGGTCCAGTCCACACAAAAGCAAGATGGGTAAGTTCTGATGATTTCTTCTCCCCTCATGGTAAATTCTGATGACATTGACATTGACATTGTTGCCTGTTCTATTGCTCTGTAGTTCAACGACATGATCAATGTCCCGTTCTCTTCCGAGCCATTCGTCGCTGGAATCGTGGCATATTTTCTAGATAACACAATGCATAAAAAGGGCGACGCCATCAGGAAAGACAGGGGCAAACACTGGTGGGACAAGTTCCGATCGTTCAAGGGCGATACGAGAAGCGAAGAGTTCTACTCTCTGCCTTTCAACCTGAACAAATATTTCCCATCTGTGTGAGTTGTTGGTGTCTTCTGTCAAATGCTGCTGCCTGCTTGCTTCATTCAAATGAGTCTGTGGAACGTATTGCCAGTATCAGCTGTATAAGTTAGCTTCTTTTCTCTATACGATTACCTTTATTTATAACTTCATTTAGTTGCGTCGTTTTGTACATCGAACGAAGAGGTCGGTTTCAAAGTGTCCATGGAAAAACAAACGCCTCTTCTATTTTTTTCCTTTTGTAGCCATGGGAGCATAGTTTAATAGTAATTGACATATATTCCTTTTCTTGAGGTCGAGGCACGTGTCAATCTCGTGTCAATCTCTTAGGTGCTAGTGGTTTAGATTGAAGGCGACCAGACAAAGGAAGCATCTAAAAATTTAAGGCAACTCATTTAAAGTTTTAGGTGAGAGGGCTATTCAAGGTTGGAAATGAGTGCATTTTGACAAATCAACTACTCTAATTCAAGGCTGCATTGTCTATTACACTTTGAGCATGACTAAGTTCAAGTTCTTGGTTAAGCATCTTAATGTCGAGCTCGAGCCCCTGTATTTCGAAACTAATAAAGAAGAAAAGGCTTTGGAAATTAATGGACGAGATTAAGTCCAGCGGGCTTGCTTTTTAATTCTTGAATTAATGACTTTAATCATCTTTTCAATCATATGATTGAATAGACCGCGTTCTTCGTAATTCAATTAACCAATCAAATCTCTAAGATCGAAACAATTTTTCCAAATCTCTAAGATCGAAACAATTTTTCCATCTAAATAAAAAGATTCCCTCTACTCGTGAGTCACACTCCGAAACAAAACAAAAAAATATTGAATTAAACTCTTAAACTGTGGAATGAGACTTGTCTTATGTTTCTTTTTGAGTTGCAGCTAAAAGGATGATAAGAAATGAAGATGCCTTTTCATTTTCTTGCAGAAGAAGGCATTATTGCCAAATAATCTGATAACAACATTCTCTTCTGTCATTAATATAAAACCCTAAAACAACAGAATAACTCATCTTTAAGCATATGGTGAGTGGTGAGTCATTGAGATAAGATTTGGGAGTGAAATTACTTGGGTATCCTTCATTTCTTCCCTTTTGGCTTTCAAATATGTACAAAGATATAGGGTTAAGTTGGTCAATATCAATGAAAACAGTGCCTAAATATGCCAACTTTTGGGTCTCCAGGTGTTTGGTTAGTGGGTTTTGGGAGGTCACTAAAGTTTCGAAATTTGGGTTGGTACGTTACTGTGGTTCGATTCTATGAGGAGAATGGAGCATTCCTTATAAATGCGTGGAAACCTTTATTTAATAGAAACGTTTTAAAATCATAGGCTGATAGCAATACGTAATGAGTGACAATATCTGTTACCCAATTTAACCGTGGAAGAAGGGCTTCCTAGCACTTGAAGAACACACTTTTTTAATTTTCTTTGAATGAACACAGTTTGGCTCCAAATTCAAGAGCCAGAGCGTGGCAACTATTTCTGTCACATCTTACAACCACAATGATATTGGCAAATGCCTGCCAAAGATGTTGCACAAACGTGTTCTGTAAACGCCATTTGCAAATCCTCTTATTACGCTTCACGATTGATTATTATCGGTAAGCTTTCTATTTTCAATCGATTTCTTCTTCTTTCCGTCCATTATAAAATTAGGGTTTCATTTATTCCGATCGATTAAACAATCCCAACAATGGTTGCTGATTATAATGTATAAGAAAACCCTATAAGTAGTCGAAGAACCAAAAGAAGAACAAGAAGAAGCTTATCGGGCAGTGAGTCTGAGTTAAATGGAAGCTTTAGTGAAAAGGGTAAACTTCCTTTTCGAAAGGGAAATGGTTTTTAAAGAAAAAGAAGAACCCCCTTTGATGGGACACCACTCATTATACTGTTGCTTAGGGTTTGTTTGTTTGGTTGTTTGGCTGTTTCATTCTTGGATCTATGGAATTTATGAACTCATCTCTTATTGCTGGATTAAGATTTGTTGTATCCTTTTGAAAGAAAATGGTTTAATGGATTGGATTTTGAGGTGCCCACAAGATTTTTCACCTCCAATTCTGTTCTGTTTCTTGTGGGCTACTTGAAAACTACTCCCAGTTGTGTAATCCAAGGAAATGTTTGACATTTTCTGAGGAAAATTTTGTCTTGTTTGTGGTCCTGTTGGAATCATTACTTTGAGAGTATGACATTCAAATTTATTGATATTCATTTATTCTTTTCCATTTACAAAGTGGTGGTATTCATCATGTAATGTACATATCAAGAGTTGAAGCTGTAATTTCACCTTTGGAACCAGATCCCCTGTTCTTCCACCCACCCAATCATAGCTCAACACCTCATATCTTGTTGGATAATCTTGCCCCTCTTTACCCCAAGGTGTATTAAACTGATAAGAATTTAAGGCTGCTGGTGAATGAGTGTCTGTTGTGGCTATAAAAAAGAGATTGGTCCTCTCTTCATAGCCTCCCCTCTTGCTTACCATTAGAGAGAGAGAGAGAGAGCGGAGAGACTGGCGGAGAGATGGGGAATTGCCAAGCCATTGATGCGGCAACACTTGTGATACAACACCCAGGTGGGAAAGTGGACAAATTGTATTGGCCTGTGACGGCTAGAGAGATTATGAAGATGAATCCTGGTCACTATGTGGCTCTTCTCATCTCTACTGCCATGTTTACTCCAAATGAAAGTAATAACAATAGTGAAACCACCAGTAATTCGGTTCGTTTAACTCGAATCAAGCTTCTCCGCCCGGCTGACATGCTTGTTCTTGGCCAAGTTTACAGGCTCATCACTTCTCAAGGTCAGTTTTATCATATCCAACACATAAAGTTCTTGAAATCTCTTAATTTTATAGGCTTAACTTGAATTAATGGCTTCATTTTGTTTGTGAGTATCAGAGGTTATGAGAGGCTTATCAGCAAAGAAACAAGCAAAGGTTAAACAAAACCAGTTAGAAGCAGCAGAGAAGCCAGAGAGGAGGAAAGAACATCCGCCCCGACGTTCCGATGCAGCAGCAGCTGGAAGATCTGTCTCTGATCAAGATCCTGTTCAGGTGAATTTCTAACCCCAAAAAAACATAATTTTGAAGGAAGTTCTTTGACAAACGAACTGCATAACTGTTGTAGGCGACGAAACACGAGAAGAACAACGGACCGAGGACAAGTACATCGACGACAACCTCGGCCACGGCCCGATCAAGAACATGGCAACCTTCATTACATAGCATCTCAGAAGGTGGAAGCTAATCATTTATGTTCCCTATTCCCACATGCTATTGAGAGACAGGGTGGCACAGATTGTGGTATAAGTTGGTGATAATGATATTAGAGTGGTGGCTGTAAAAGAGTTGTTTGAAACTGTGCATAGGAAAGGGAAAGCAGGGTGGGTAATATTATATAGTGTAAGGAGTTAAGATTCTTCAAACATCTCTGTAAATCCAAAGTCATTTTCAGTAATGAAATATGGGACTTCAGCAAAAGAACAGAGCTCAGTTTTTTTTTACCATTCTGATTTACTGTTTTATCTGTTCATAGTTTCATCTGCTTTAGCATACCATTTGCTTCAAAGCTTACAACTCAGGAGGAACACAGTTGAGATGATGTTGATTTGAATCTCTGTCATCTCAGCTTAGCTAAGCATTGTACGGTATCATGTCTTTTCCAATAATTTTTTTGTCTTGGAACTAACCAAATGGGTTAGCTTAGTTGGGTTCGAGCCACCACTAGTCGATATTGTCTGCTTTTAGTCTGTTATGTATCGTTATCAGCCTCACGATTTTAAAATGTGTCGTAAGAAATGCTTCGTTCTTCTTTCAAACCCAGATTAGTTGAATCAACAAATACAGAAAAGGAAGAAAGAGACCGTCCATGCAAGGAGGATACAGTGCAATGTGAGCAGTGAAATTAGATCATTGAAGGGCTAATTGGGAATGGAAAAGCACAGTAGCAATTTAGAGTCGAAAAATTTATTTATTTATTTGTAGGGTTCGAAGTTGGATGAATCTCGAGTAATTCCTTCCCCTTCGGCTGATCTTGTCCTTGTTTTATAGATACCCATGTCGAGGTCGTTAAGCGCACTACTCTCAAACCAGGTCACAACGTCCCCTTTGTGAGGAGACACCCTTTCTTACTAAGATCGAGAAATTTGAACTTCAAAGTCGATACGGTATACATGTACTAGTTCAAGTTGGTGGGGTTGTAAGAAATTTTATGAGAATTAAATTACATAGATAAATGGCATTAACAAATTGAATGAAAAATATTATCTTGATGTGCTTCTGCGAATCATTTAGGAAGTCCGATAGTTTCAAAAGATGATTGGGATGACAATATTTTACTCAGATTAGAGCGTATTGATGAAACAACCATTCAGGATTGTTCTCAAGAAGTTGCAGTCTCTGTTTCCCCAAAATCTGTGCTCTCTAGATAGGAGGATTACGAGGGCTGCTGAAAATCCTGCGCCTGTATCGCTCAGTAATCTGAAGGATGTTGATCGATTTAGACGCAGTGCTATTCATGATCACTAAGGATCATGGAACTCTGTTAAGAGCTTGTGGAGATTGCGATTAACTTGGATCTTGACGGAAAATGTGAAAAAGGCGATCCTGAAGAGTTCGTCGCATGCCAAACTATGATTGAACACAGGATGAGCTGCAAAAAGACGGAGCCGAAGTAAGTATTCTTCAAATTCCATACCTGTTCTTACTGTTCTTCAGCATGAATGTATATCTTTAGTTCTTTTTTTTGCATGAAGGTCGAGTGAGTACTAAAAAGTGCCCTAGATTGTTGTTTTACGAGATTAATGGGAGGCTTCTGAACTAGTTTAGAATCTTTTGAAGCTTTTTTTTTCTGCTGCTTTCTATAGAAGTAAAGTAGAGACGTAATTGAAAAGGAGAAAGGAAAGTGAGAGTTGCCATGCATGAACGCAATCAAAAACCTTAAGACAAAATGAGTAAGATATAGTGCAATGTGACAGTGCACTCGTGCGTAGCTATAGTGAAATAAGATAATTGAGGGCTAATTGGGATGCGATGGATCAGCACTCAACACCAACAATGTAAAAGAAAAAGGAAATTTGTCATCATTTTTTTGCATATTTTTGACCTCTGATGCAATGATTAACTTGATCTTTTTCTGGGTGAACTTTAAAATAAGAGGAATCTTGTTCAATACCCAAGGCATCGTTGCTTGAAGTTTTATCATTTTTTTTTCCTTAAAGAAGCCAGAGCTACAGGCCATAGCAGGAAAAGCATAAGATTCATAGCTTTTGTTTTCTTTTTAGATTTTCTAAGTTATTGCTCCACTTTAGAGATTGCTTTTTGATCATAGAAACAACCAGCAGATCATCTCCACTTAGTAGGTGGAGGAGCGTTCATCTGGGTCCTTGGATTCCAAGCAATCATAGTTTTACACAGATTTTCTACGATTCTCTGTGCAAGCTTGGTGGCTTTTCCCTTATAACCTTTATGTAACGGCTCAAACCCACCGCTAGCAAATATTACCTTTTTTGGGCTTCCCCTCAAGGTTTTGAAACGCGTCTACTAGAGGAAAGTTTTCACGCCCTTATAAAAAATGCTTCGTTCTTCACCCCAACTGATGTGGGATCTCACACTTTATCTCTTATTCTCAATCGATCATATCAAAATGCAGTTGTAAATTAGAGCTATGAAGGAAGCCAGTTCTCACCCAAACCAACATTTTCTCTTTATCATATAAATCCATTGAAAAGTTCACCTGCATATTTGAATGGCTGAGCTTTTCAAATTTCATATTTTTCTACCATTTTCCTCCAATTCTAGGATGCATCTGATCTGCAGATCTGAGCTCAAACTTTATTGAGTTCAGTTCAATCCCAGCTCTGGTTTGGTTTTATTACCTTTTCTGCCATATCAGATTCCTCAGTTCTGAAAACTTCTTTTTTCCAAGAAAATCACATCAAGGGAATAAAACAAAACAAAAACACCTTACATACTCGATGAATTATGAAAAACTTCCTGCTCCACAGATTAGGAGGCATATCATTGGTGAGTCATTGAATCTCATTCAGTGACTCCAGCTGTTAGATAAGAATAATAATTGAGATATCTCTCATAATTTAGAAGATCTTGTTTGCTTTCTATCCAGATCCAAGATCCCCTAAGATCAGAAAGGAGCTTTCTTTTATGGAAGTGCTGATACAAGAATATGTACCTCTTTCTGCATGTTTAAATGTGATTTAAAGTTATGATCATCTGAAACAAAGCATTCACTTCACATACAACTACAAACAAACAAACTTGTTGATGGAAAAATGAAAATAGCTTATAGTCTCAATTGAATAGAAGAACAGTACATCTCATATTTCTGCATGCTTATGGAAGGTTTTCAGCTCACACTCAAAAAAATTATTGAAACTCAAATTTTCCTTATAGTACACTCTATAGAATAGCAAACCCAAACCCGCAAGTATCGACGAAAAACGTAACTTTATCTGTTCCTCATGCACAATATAACAGTTGCATCCGATAACCAGTTCTTCTCAACTGGTGTGTTCTCAGTCACTCCCTTTAATCTCTTCATGCTTGTCAAGTTGGCTGAAATTCCCCTTCTGTTTGAAGAGTTGGTTGTGATGATGCCTACAGTACAGTCGATGTTCGTGTGCTATGTAGTTTGATGGGCTAATCACACATCCTCCATGTGAGCACCTGAAGCAAGCTCTGTGGTATGATTTACTATCTACTGCCACCTGATGGAAGAAAAAGAAAACAGCATCTCTTAAAATTAAGCCAACTAGTTTTAGCGCAATTTGAGCCTCACTCGATTGGTTAGCACATTATATCCTCCATTAAAAGGTTCAGAAGTTCTTCAAAGATTCCATTGCCTTAGATCAAGGAGACCGTCATCTCCAAAAGTGGGATGGTTAGGTTCGAGTCTGAATCAACGCAACACGAAGGGATGAAAAGAAAGCTAGTTTAGGACAACATTCAACTATCCTAGTTTGTAACTTCCTAATGTCATACCGTTTCGAGTTGTATTATTAGGAAATTTCTTGAACTGTAGCTCTTCCTTTTGCATGATAAAGTTGATTCTCTCTCGAGAAAAACAGGTGATTAGGAAGGTTTTGTACTCTTTTAGCATTTGAATGTTTAGGTTGTAAACGTGATGTCAACTTGAGTGAATGATTCATAGAATAGCCACAGGAAGAAAGTAAAAAACTAGAGGCTTTTAAACTGTATAATGGCCATTTACCTTCTCAATTGGATAAACAGTTTTCTTGCAAGTAACACATTTATCTTGAGTTCCAGCAAATAAACTCGACACTTTGCTGTTGGATTGGACCTTTCAAATGTTAATAACAACAACTAGTAGTTAGGAATCAGAGCATAGGTATTGATTTTAGCAGATAAGCTTCCAAAAAATGAATAAAGAAAAGAAAAACCTGATTGGTAGATCTGTCTGTTCTAATGGTTCTTGGAGTACCTAAAGAGAAGAAAGAAGAAGATAATGGACTAAACAAGCAGAAGTCATTGAAGGCGGAAAAAGACTCAACAACAACCAATTACCTTCAAAACTTTTTTCCAAGCTTCCAGTCATCTTGAACAACTGATCAAAGTGAGGTTTGCAATATAATACACCTTCAAAGGAGGAGTAATTGAACAACTGCAGTGACATAAAAAAACAGAATCAGTACCGGTGATGATGTTCGAGCTATGGGCACTAAGCTAACATAAACATAGCTCTACTAATTAAGAAATATCTCTTCGATCAAAAGGTTATGATCTTAAAAGGTAAATTATGATCCTTGTACACTAACGAGCAGAATCTCAACACATACAAAATCTAAGGTAGCAAAATTCATTGTCGAATAAGTTTCGACCTGGGAAAGATATAAAGACAGACTCAAGTGGGAATCGGATAGTTGTGAGATACGGGAATCATTTAACTATTACAACATGAAAATTTTAGCCAAAAGTGCAGATAGAATTGGAAATACGATCATTTTATATCAGTTTGAGATACTGAATATGATGGATAGGATCTGGAAATAGGCATATCTTGAGCAGCCATGCATCTATGCCCATTTACAACAAGCCTCTTATCTAAAGGAAGATCCATATAAGAATGAAATATATGTGTGTAAGATTCAAGAGAGTTACCTTTAGAGTGCTCTTGCAATGGTAGCACCTGAAACAGGCCTTGTGGTAGATTTTGTTATCAGCAGTGAGCTGATCAACCAAGTAAACAGTTTTGTCACAGGCCTTGCACTTTTGGGTTGTCCCTAAAAACGCCATCTTCAAAAAATCTTTAGGATTCAAGGAAGAATATGAACAGAACAGAACAGAACTGAACTGAACTGCCAAGCTGAGAAGAAGGGAAGGGAAGGGAAGAAGAAGAGGCAGAAGATCTTTCCTTCCTCCTTTTTATGTCGTCTAAGTATCCGGCAAATTTCCCTCTTAGAGTCAGAGATTACAGCTCAGGCACATTCAAACAAGCTGACAAATTTCCAGTAATGAGCAATTTGAAAATTTGACCAACATAATTCCCCATCTAGACACCCATTAACTACTACTTCATTTTCCACGTGTCATTTCCTTATTTGATCACATAAAGCGAAAATAATGTCCCAAGAAGTGGATTAATGTTGGGTTTAATGCAATTTTATGACCATATACGTTATATGTTTCAGCACAGCCATGGAAGTAACAGAACCAAGTTTATTTTAATGGGAAATGGTCGGCTCAGTTACAAAGCTGAAAGATGATCTGTAGAATGAAATATAGAATATAGTTAGATCAAGCAGAGTAATGATGAAAGATGAAGACTTTTTCAATAAAAAAAAATAATAAATAAAAAAATTCAATGTCTTTGCATAAGCAAATGTGTGACAGATAAGAAATGCATATACAAGAAATACTATACACATTTTAATTTGTATGAATTCATGATTTGATGTATCACTAAGTCTTCGAACTAATAATTGTGTCAAATTCAATATCTATTCTCGAGCTCTTTTTCTTTAGGGGAAAATTCGATCCCGAATGAGTTATTTTTTCAAACGTTAGGCGATCGAACCTTTATTCAATCATTTACAATTACATTCTATACTGTTTTTTCTTCTTCACACAACATTTGAAGTGGAAATGGAACAATTTCAATGCTGTGATTGTTTTGTTGGTTCTTTTTTTCTTTTCAATTTAGCTTTACATCTTTTCTCATTCTCCTTTTTAGGCGCCGACTTGGAAGAGGGATTGAATTGATCTGTCCCACCCACCATCCTTGTTGTCCTCACCAATATAAATAAGACTACAATAAATTCGAATTATTCCCTTTCTTTTTCGCTTTAAATGTTTTATAATGAATATTATATAAAAAAATCAACCCCACACTACAAAAATATAAAAGAAAACCACCTAATCCACTGGGTATATGCATGCGTTTAAATAATGATACCAACAAATAAATAAAAAGCATTATTTATACTTCAAATCGTGTCAATAATAAACACCAGCCAATCTTACTTGTATTTTCCAATTTATTTTTTTAGTTTCCTTCACGTGGGTGTTGTGTTACTATGGATCCATATTAATTACGTTACCACGTTCATTGCTCTACTTTGTGCATGAAATATTATAGATTCTATAATTTCATAATAAATAAATAAACCTTTGGATAAATTTCAAAATAAATTCAGATGGATTGTGAAATTTTCAGGGTTAATCATCTTCTCTTCAAACGATTTCAGCCACATGAAAAAGAAAAACTGACCTATAAAGCAATTTCAGAAGTTTTAAAGGTACATTAAAAATCCCATCCCTCACCATCACCATGTAAGTTCTATTTCAAGCGTAAAAGCAGGCAATGTAAGCTTCAAAACCTCGAGATGTTACCCGTCCGTGGAGAATTTTCTGCCTAGATCACTCGTCGGTTAATCTATTTATGATGAGCTAACTAAGATCTACAAGTTCACTGATTATGAGACAAGGTATACGGTTCTAGAAAAAAGCGGTTGTGCTCAACCATGAGCCTCGCAACGCCTGCGCCACTACAACTCTTTCACACAGGAATTTGAGTGAATAAGGAAGTTCCTTCTCGGTTTCGCATACCAATTGAAGTATCATGTAAAAGAAGAAAAATTATTGATGATTAAAACCAACCTACAAGAAATGGGGGAAATAGAACTGGGTGCTTCAAAACCTTTATTTAGCTGAAAGCATTAAAAACCTTTGTGAGACATTTTAATAGTTCACTGGATACAAATTCCATCATGTACTTTCGCGAGCTGCCTTCGCCTGCCGAGCTTCTTCTCGCATGGTTGCTTTCACATAGATCTCATAGCAACATCCTGAAAAAAATATAATGACAAGGATTAAAGTTTTTCTTTTCTTCGGGACGAAAAAATTTCATTCCAAAGGAACTAAACATACACAGAGATACTCTTCCCACCATCAGGCATGAGGAGATGAAGAAAAAGAGTCCTCTTGAAGAAAGAAGATAAATTATCAAAACATTTGTAAGACTTCGACCAAAGGGAGGCTCTGTGGCCTTACATTCTCTCAAATTTCTCTAGAATTTCTATGAATGTGGTTTGAAATTCTGTCATTTCTTTATAACCCAATGACCCACAGATAGCTCATGAAGCCTTCATTACCAATAATCTTTGCTTAACACTTAACCACTAAACCAAAATAATCTCAGGAAGTATAATTGGATCCTTTTGGAAGCACCCTTCTATGTTGAACATATTACATAACTGAAACCAATAATCTGCTAGAGAAAAGTAGCTGGAAAATTAAAAACATTATCAAAGGTCTCTTCATAGAAGAGACTAGTTTTGGCATGCTTGGGGGTATAGCACGTAGAGTGGATTTTCCTTTTAAATACTTTTTTGAGTGTTGATGTTCTTGTAGACTAGGGTACAAGGAGTTCTCGTCTTCCAAATCTGACTAGTCAAGTGCCCGTCCTTCTTGGTCATTGAATTAAAGTAAGAGGGCACTGAATTGAACCAATAATAAAGTTCAAAGATGTTTTCAGCGGCCAAGCTGGACAGATACTCGGTGTGTGGATAAATCGCATCTCTCCCATCTTTTTCTATATCCCTTTCGATAATAAATGTTTTGNAAAAAAAAAAAAAAAAAAAAAAAAAAAAAAAAAAAAAAAAAAAAAAAAAAAGATGATGGTAACATTGTAGAAATTTAAATAAAAAGAAAAGAAATCAATTACGTTTCCTGGCAACGTGCCAATTCACTTAACATAGCCCAATGCACATGTGAAGAACTCAAAATTGATTGCTCCTTCACTGAACTAACAGGTAAAACGTTCATTTTCAACTAATTTGAATTATCATTTTGGGAGAAGTTAGAATGATAGCGAAGCATTGTTAGCCCTTGTTGAATATAAACAAAGACATGAATTCTTTTGGGGATGAGGGCTCTAGCATTATTAACTTTGCGCAGTCTATTTAGACTAGATGGTTGAGGACTTTCGGTGTGGAGAGTTTGTTTCTCTGTGATTAAGGAAGTCCTTTTGAGTTCGCCCTTTCGTGAGCATGGCCTTATGTTGCGGCAAAAGAGCTTTTTTTGCTACTGTTTTGAGTATTTGGCTTGAGGGAAATAATAGGATTTTTAGAGAGGTTGGAAGATCCAGTGAGGAGAGGTAGGGAACTCGATTTAAGCCTCTTTGTGGGTGTCTATCAACAGACTCTTTTGTAATTATGATCCTGGCTCGATTTTATTGGATCGGAGCTCTTTTTATAGTTAGTTGGGACTCCTCCCTTTTTTGTGGCCTGTTTTTTTTAATGCTCCCTTTCTTTTTCTTCCATTTCTTATCAATGAAAGTCCAATTCCTTACCCCCAAAAACAAAACTAATCTAATAATATTGTTGTATCAAACTCTGGAAACACAGAGTTGCCTGTTTAGTTGGTGAATATGATGGAGTTCAGAGGTGGTCTACAATTTCAATCAACTTAAGCATTAGCGTTTATTTGAACAAAGACCACGTTGTTCTACTTTTGAATCTCAAGTTCCTTCTTTTGCAGTCATTGATACCCGGTGAGACGACTAAAAACAAACCATACAATACAGCCTCTACCCCAATCTTCCATTTCGGTAGGCATTATTTTACCTTCTAAGTTTAAGATACTTTTCATCTAACGTATTACTAAGAATCAACCAAAAAAACAAGCATATGCCATATGCTTGTTTTCATTCGAAGTGTATGAAGCCAATTTTCACCTCTAAGAAGCTTGTAAAAATTTGACAAACTTGTATCGGTATAGAAACATACATCATCCAAAAGATTCAACCGCACATAATTTACATCAATGTTGCTAATAAGGGTAAATGGCAGAGCTAGGACCCACGGGACAAAGAGAAAAGTATTTTATTAATGAAAAAAAGACTAATACCTGCAACAACTACGATTGTCAGAACATCTCCAATTTTTTTGATTCGAGAGACACCTTTCTTGTGTGATCTGAACCGCCTTAGAGAAGGGTCCTCAGCTAATAACTGCCAGATTTCAACATAGTGAAACTCAATGCAATCACATACTTAGCAACTAAACTGCATCAACAAAATGCAATATTGGAAAGTCCTTCGTGAGATGTAAGTAATAAATATTTTCGAAAATAGTTCAATATTGGAGTGGAAACTATACTTGCGGAGTTTGAGAACACGCATGCAAAGCAAACCCGCACTATACACCAATATAAGGAACTTAACAGATTTCACCAGGGTTTCATGGCATAGCATGGCAACAGATTAGTGTAGAAAACAACACGGAAACCTTCCCTCTAATTTCATGGACCTAAATACTGGAGTTCAAGCAGTTTGATCTGAACAGATTCGAAAAGCTTCCATCTATAATGGCGTCGAAAGATTGAACAACGATAAAGCGAAATGAACTAGATTGACAATCATACGAGATATCAATTAACTTAAGGAGAAGCGGTAAGCTATAAGGAACTAAATGTCCAAACGATGGAATAGACCACTACACTGGCAATTAAAGATAGAAAATAACAAGAAGTTAGATATGCTTACAGCCTTTTCACGAGTCCCTGGTTCGACGTGGAATCCACGGCGCGAGGGTGACGAAGGATCCACCTACCCGTCAACCAAAAACTCAAAAGATTGAGCGAGAGTACGAAAAAACGATTAAAAAAGAGAAACAAAAAGAAGCGATTGAGTGAGAAAGAACCTGAGGTTGAGATCGGAAGTGAGACGCAAGAGAGGTTTTGGTGAGCAAAAACGCCATTGTTCCACAATATGCGAGAAAGAAGAAGAAGAGAGCATATGTGACAGTGAGATTAATAAGAAATACGGTGAGGTCAAAATGGGTAATTTTCACATATAGCCCAAAAAATTAAGCGTTAGATTTAGGATGGTCTTTATCTTAAAACGCAAATACGACTCTTTGAGGACGTGAAATGTCCATTTTGTCCTTAACCGATGTTTTCACATGTTACGTTTTGTTATTCATTTTTAATTTTTTTTTCACATCTTTAACACCTAATTTTTAAGATTTTCTATGTTGGTATATAGAAAGAAATATAAGAGGCACCTCTAAACTCAAGAAGTGAAGACACACAAGAGTGCATTCCTATACGAAAAGGGTCGTGCTACACAGGGTCGTACCAAGGGTACTATACCTTCAACTTTGTCGACTCTAGAAGCATTTCCTTCGCCCTCGTTAATCAAAGCCTTGCTTTAAAACTGCACTTATTCGCTCATTGACCTAACTGGCCACTGCTTCAGTGCCCCCAAGCAGTCAATGCTTTTGAGTTTAATATCTGTTCTTATTGAAAGAGTATGCATTTGCTCATTTACAGGAAAAAGAGAATGTCCTCAGGACACCAAATTCTTAGGAATAAAACCCTTCCATTTCCTAAAAAAGAGGCTGAAAGAGAGTTTGTTTTGTACAGAAATGTATAAACAGTAGCGTAAAGAAGCATACATAAGTGTTGTGGCCATTCTGATCAAACATCAACCCAGACCAGGTACCTTCTGATACTCTCCACAATTGCTACACAAACTTGATCAGACAGAAAATTCTTGTGGGTCAGAGACATAGCACAGCCAAGACACTTGGGAAAAACTGCACAAGAACAACCCCCTTGCATCTTTTTATAAACGCACACGTTTTAACCTGGACTTTCTACTGGATGCACGCCAATGGGACTCTCCAATAAGTCTATTGAAAGTGCTGCTAGTAGTCTTTTTACGCTCGAACTTGTGTGTTCTCCTGTCTCAACCAAAGTCCAATTTTTCCTTTCCACGACCCTGTACAGCACCTTTGTTTCTCTCGGATACGCTTTTGTTTCGCCTAATTACAAATCTCAACAAAAAGTACCACTTTAGCACACCATATACTTTAGTCCATCTCATTTGAGCACCACATGATGAGGAGCCACCTTGAAGAGTAGAACGTGATTCGAAAATCGAGCTACATTGGAAATCAGATTCTAGAACTTGCAGATGATCCACATCAAAGAAAGATGAGTTTAGTGGCTCAGAATCACAGATCAGAGAAGAGTTGGCAAAGTTTGGGGAACTTGGCATCTGATCATATCTTACAACCATAGAATCAAAACCCTGCAAAGCATGATCGTCCAAGCCACTCGAATTCCCAATAGAACCCATCGATGAAATTATTTCAGAAGTGTATGCATTTGATGGTGTAAAATCAAAGCCACTAAATTTTGGAGAAGCTAAGTACTTGCTACCATAAGAATGATCCTCCATTGGTGAGCTCGGGGTGTAAAGGAAACTGAGTGGGTGAGAAGAGCCACCTACAAGAGAATTTTCATCGTCAATAGAGTCGACTTCTTCCCAGTGTTCGTATGCGGAGATAACCAGGTTGTGAGCATCAGCCTGTGTTCAGAATGAATGTACTAAATCAGCTGAAAAAATGTAAAGCAACTAAAATGTACAGTATATGTCTATTTAGAGGTGACAGGAGATGAGTGCCTTTTCAACTTCAGATAGCTTATCTTTGGGAACGTACTGGTAATCTGAAAGTAGCCCCATCACTTGCCCTACAACATTAAATACCACTCCGCTTTTCTGTTCCAAATCACGAGGCTTGTATACGTAAATCTTCTTATCGAGCACACATGTCTGTGCATGCTCAATTGTAGCTTCCCACATTTTAGTAGACATACCAGGGCCAAAAATCTGATTTTAAAACAAAAAAAAGGTGTAAGTATTGTCGTTTTCACAGCATTTAGATAGATGATAAACGAGAAAAGGTATTTACATTACGAAGCCTTGAAGGTTGTACATAAAGCTGAGTTAGGAAATCTTGCACCGTCTCGATTTTTTCTTGGCTAAGGCGCTTATGATAGACTCCATCCTTGCTAATTTTCTGCAATCTCCATACTTCATCCCCCAGAGATGGAGGGTGGTGCTTCTTGTACACTAAACCAAATGGCAGAGGTCAAATTGTATTTGATATGTCAATACAAAGAAATACGATATAATAAAGCCAAGTACTCACATTCTCCGCGGTGATCCCTGACCACAAACGATGCAGTCTTTGCTTCCAGTACTCTTGTTCCGACATTATCGTCTATAATTCTTGCACCCAGCCTAAACCGACGGCATCGAGTCCAGCTTGAATTGTCAGTGAAAGAAATCTCACCTACCATACCAATGCCATCTTTGAGACTCACAAATGTATCTCCTGTAAGAAGTGGTTTCTTTCCTTCCCTCTCTCTTACAATGTTATTCTTAAACTCCTCCACAGTATAATTATCACCTCCACCCTCAAAATCACCCTCTAGGACTACAATTTCCACTTTGGCTGAGGATTGAGGCCCAGTGTCAACAACTTCCCCACTTATGGTGTCAACCAAAGCCACCGTCAAGTTGGAACCATCTCTTCCTTCAATGCGAGCTCCGGTAAATACCGGGAGAGACATACCAGTTACAAACTTCAATTTTAAGCATCTCGACCCGGAAGAACAGATTTCTTTACCGTCATTTCCATCATTCCTTTACATAAATGCACGATATTTCATCAATACCTCTAATATATTATCCATACATAGACGATTTTGGGTTTAGCGATTTATTATCTATTTTCACGTCCTCTCTATTACTATTTTTAGAAGTGGGGTCGACAATGCTTAAGAAATTAAACAAATCACAAAAAAGATTACCTTTGCACCCTAGTAATGTACTTTCTGAGCGCCAATTCGACCTCCTCCCTTACCTGAGAACACAACTAGCAAGCTTACAACAATGCTAAAAATTCCAACTAACTGTTGATGCAATTTTTATGGATTTTTTTTATAGAATTAAAACATATAAATACCATAACAAATCAGAACTGTTGATGCAATTTCCCTATCCCATTAATTCACTTTAAAATGTCTGTCTTCATTTCAAGTTTCCCATGAAGTAGTCATTTATACCATGCCAATCCAAATGGTTTAGCCCCACCCTTATAACAGAAGTGTTTAATATTCATGAACTGTAGGGATTTCATTAGCAGTCAATCACAAGAATAGCACGTTCTCGGAATTGCCTCATTTTAACTTTTCTTAGGGTTTAAATTTTAATGGTCAACAGATATAAGAACCCTAATAATCACAAGTCAAATCAAAATAGCCACATTATTTACTTATGTTGCAAAAAATGTTCAGACTATACAAGTTCTCTTCCTTCCTAGTTTGTTTGGTAGAGAATTTTCTTTCCTTTTTAGAATGTCCTATTCTTTGTTCTTTCAGATATTTTCCTATTCCAACAAAGGTATACTAAACTAATTCCATAGGCACTTTCAGTACTGCCACTTCTAAGGTAGAAGGTAAAAAAGTTACACCAGAAATTTTGAAATGATGCCATGAACAGAGAGAAACGTATACAAAGGAGGCAAGATTTCCACAATAAAGTTTATCGGTGGGTTCGATCCCAATGGTATTACAAGAAACCTGCTCCTCTGCTGGAAAGCTTTCATTGGTGCCAATTGAAAATTCTATTTGGTGTATATTATTAGTGTTTCGAGATGAAGATAACCGAATAGGTCAGCATTCTAGAATTAGAAAGAGGTTTTCATATCCCTATGATATCCATTTCCAAAGCACTTGAGTTTTTCCTGTTATGTTTTAGGCTTTGACGCTTCATTAGAGGATTCATGGACCTTATATTTTACACGGTCCTCTCTTTATCCAGAAAAATAGGAAAACGTCCTCAATGATTTGGTAAGGGCTTAGACATCCAGTCCAATCATGCATTTTCAACAGCAATGGAACAATTTCCCATTGATAAAACAATGCATTAAACATATTTCCTGGAGTGATCATGCTTACCACTTTACGAATGAGTGGCTCCAATAGCTGTTGCATTGATTGCAATGATGGGGCATCCTGAATCACACTGTACATTACCAAAGATAAAACATCATATCAAGTGATGAGATTTTTTTTAAAAAAAAAGAGAAAAAAAATCATTGATGAATAAATAACATTGCATTCAATACATACACAAGAAATGGACATTCAAGACTCCTAAAGGCTTTCTTATAGCAGTCATAAGGCCACAACAAGAATATACTGGTTGAAGGAAGGTCTTGAGGTTCCAAGAACTATTGGCAACATACTTTGCCTTAATATAATCAAGATAGGAAGAGTCCTAGCCACCTCTTCCATCATATCTAGTAAACATCTACTTTGAGCCAAGCTAATACCGAATGTCTCGAGAAATGTATCCCAATTACTATAGCAAAGACATCTCCATAAAATTCAAATCTTCTGAAGCCCTCTTATACATCAAAGCATAGCCCGAGGATCCAAATCAATTCATCAAGAAAAAAACTTAACCTTCTTCAGAATTTTCGTCTTTCTAGGGCTTGGCGGGAGAGGAGAAGGGTAGAACGTGCAGAAAAACGAGAAAAGAAAGATTTATGAGAGAACAACGCTTCGATAGCATGAGCGTCCACATAAATTAATAACTAAAATTTGGAATGAGATAAACTCTATATATCCCTTTGTAATGAAGGAATTTCCAATGCCGGGTGGTGAACCTGTCTGGCATTCGAATCTGGAAAGCAAGAACTTAGATAGCATGTTTGGTTTTATTGAGGCATATGTGGTATGTCCGAAGACTATCAAGAAATAGTGGCGAAAAAATTCATGGCTTCCCATTCAAAGAGGGGTCTCCAAAAATGAAAGTTGGGAAATGGAAGGAGATTCACCTAGTAAGGGACGAAATAATCAAGTGCTTTTTCGAGAAAATGGTGGTAAGAGAGCCCTCACTAATCAAAATCAAGTGATCCTCCTCCAGAAATTAAATGCCATCCCCCGCCTCCCCCAACCATTTCTGTCTAGAGATTGGTCTATATTAGCCTGTCCAAGGGTTAACCAGTTCTTCTCTAAGTTGCAACTAATCTGAGGGAGTCCAACCTACTCCCACAAGATCATGCCTGACAGCTTCTTCAAGCCAACTTTGTTCTTTAGGGGAATCTCGTCAGAAGAGTCTCTAGAATCCACCCAAAAGAACTTAAACATGAATCATCAGCTCGCTTACCAACTCATGTAGGATACCATACAAACAGTTCTCCCAAAATTCAATTGAACCAAAGAAGCCAGATCGCACCACGTTCCTACTTCCAATTCTAAACATAAATTAGCATTGGCAATGAAACTCAAGGAGAAATTACAGAGAACCCCCATAATCAACAAGGAAACTTAAGAACAATCCCACAAAACAGTGAAATAAAAGAGTAAAAGAGCGAGAAGCAGCGTGTAGTACCTCCAGAAACGGAATTTTCTACGCTTATCATCGGGATTGTCACCATCCGCCGGACCATCTCCATCATCTGGATTTCTTTTCTGCGACAACATAGGAGGGCGGAAGACATACAGACACAGGACGATGCGATGGTATTGGCAAAGATTGCAATAAACTAAAAAGATTAACATGCGGCGCAAGACGGAAGAAAAGATATATACAAATATGGTAACATATGCAAGCCCACAAACTAATTGCGATCAACCAAAACAGGAAAAGAAGTTACACAAAAAAAACCATAAAATCCCTTTGTTCGTTTCCTTCCCCCTCCTAGCCTCCATCCAAATTCGGGTTCTCCTTGCCCTGAAACTCAATCGAAGTCGTCTTTTTCCCCCCTCAAAACTTACTTGACCGGACTGCAAAAGAAGAAGCCGGTGCTGTGGCGGAGTACGGCCGCTAAGAAGAAGAGTAGAAGCGAGAAGTGTAGCAGAAGAAGAAGAACGTTGGAGATATTTCCGTTGAAGAGAAAGACGAAGGCAATGGAGTGTGTGTGTCAGTCAGAGAAAGCGAGAGCGTGTGGGTGGCGGAATAGCCCGCCAAACCGCGTCGAGGGAAGGCTGATGTCAGCAAACATGGGGCCCACCGTAATTTCTTTTTTGAAGGACCATTCGGATGCCTTCTTGCATCGGCTCGCAACATCGCGCTTTCCTCTACCAATTTTGCCACATACCATAATGTCCTCTCAAGTGGGGCCATTCTCCACGTCATTTTCATTCGCTCCACAGTCCTTACGGTTTAAATACCAATTTGACTCTTTTTTATTTTATTTTGAAAGAACACAAATATTAAAATGAAATAAACAAATATTAAAGTAATATTTAAACCTTTTCCAATGTGTCCACTGTGGCGAAGATACTCGTTTTTTAAATTACGACCGTGAGATCTCACGTAAGTTATAGAGGGGAATAAAATATTCTTTACGTGGAAACTTCTTTTTAACATATGCATTTTAAAATCGTGAGGTTGTTAAACATCTCATAACAGATGCGTTTTAAAACGTGAGGCTGACGATTAATATACCAAAGTAGACAATATCTTTTAGCGGTAAACTTAAGCCTGTTACAAATTATATCAAAATCAGACACACCAACAAAAAAGTTGACACTCAAAAGAAGGAGTGGTACATGGGGGCAAAGATGTAAAAAGGAGCGTGAATCTCAACTAAAGTTGACAGCCTCATTTCCACGAATCTTCCTTTGTACTTTCAAGCCACGACTCTCAGGCTTAGAATGACATAATTACCCCCGGCTCTAAACCAAGGCTTTTAGTTCCAATCACGTAAGCCATTCATACAAGTCAACGAACAACGTGATGTTCATATCCCCTCCCGCTAAAAATTCAACTTTAGACTATCCCTGCATCTAACAACTAAGATAATAATATCTATATTGTTTTGTAGTAGCTACATTCAAGAATTTTTCTTTTTTGGGGGTGAAAAAGAGTTATCTCGTGTGGACTTAACAACTACTTACAAAGTTCATTTTCGGCTCGATGTCGTCGTTGGTGCAAGACGAACCAAGTTTGGAATCTTATTGAAAATAATTACCTTCTGTGTTATAAGCGCAACCAATGACCACAATAACCAGATGAGCTACACGATCGCCGTCTGCAAGTAGTCGAATCGACTCCACATTCTTCATCGCTGAAACATTTATGATCTGCTCGAGCATCAAGGATATGGCAAGCACTCTCTAGTTGTTGGTCACCATCTCCAGCTGTGTTTAGTGAGGTAGCTGGGCAGACTTGAAGAGACATTGCACTAGACCTTCTTGATGAATTTTCACCCTGCAGATATAAATGCACTTCATCTCCACCAATTCATTTCACATTTTAAAATATTCCTTCCAAGTTTTTTCTTCATTAAATTTTCCCACTCTACTGGGCATAATATTTCAAACAGCTGACAGGCTCCCTGTGATGAGGGGGTAAATGAAAATCAAGACTAGACAATGGGAGTAATACCTTGATAGATGTCCCGTTGGTCAGGCCATACACCTCTGGCAGTCGTTCATGCCAAGAACTTAGGACTGGCAGGGGGTGACCCTCGGTGGTGAAGATGTAATTTTGATCGACCAGAAACGAGTCGTCAAATAAAAGATATAAATATTTGCACCTACATAAAGAGGGATGGTGTGATGACCAAGCTGATTTTCTGGATAACAGAATTGGGAGAGAGAGAGAAAGAGATCATACGTTTCAGAGAGGAAAAAACTATGTTGATGATCTTCCAACTGCATAGTTGTAACATCTCTAACACTTGCAAATCCTCCTTCAACTTTGGTGTACAAGATAAGAGACTTCATGATTGATTCACCCACTTCGAAGTACCATGGATCTACAATTCCAAAAGCCAAACGGAAGGAATCCGAGTAAGGCAGTTAAGCTTTATAACTAATAGTTGGATAAGACATAAGGAAACTAGCATTCCAAGAATACTATGCTACAGCAGAGCTTCAAACTTTTAGTCGACGTGAAACGAAATAATTATAATATACAACGTTGAAGTTTTTGAAAAATAAAACCTTTGGTTGCTTGATATAAGTAAAAAGTTGACTCTGCCAATTCTGGACGGAGAGGATAATACTTTTCAGTGGGATGCAGCATCTGATAGTCAAGTAAATACCTGAACAATTTAAAATCCCAGACTTACGAATTAATGGTTGTCATGGAAAATACTGGAACTCTAATAGATTGAAACAAGATAATTGGCAAAAAGAAAATAAGATAATTGACAACGAAAGTTCTGTGTTCTGGTCAAAACATGGAATAGTTTAAATGGACAGATTTGCAAGCAGCATACCTTTCCGGTAGAACTCCATATTTCTCCCACACATGAAAGAACTCACGGTGTGATGAATTAGCTGCCGGAATATCCCCAACAAGAACCTACTAACAGAGAGTCATGGACAAACAGTCATATTCGAGTAGAGTATCATTTACTAAAACTTCAAAGATTACTGCAACTAGCCTGTAGGCCAGGCCAAAATGCTTGAAGGCTTGTAAGCTGCCAATGGGTTGCCCTCCCTGTCCTCATATCGGCCTCATGATACCTACATTACCAAATAATTTTAAGTAAGCCGCCCAAAATAAGATAATAATTTTTTGTATATACCTTTTAAAAATTTGTTCTTAAAGAATAATTTTTAGAATTGTTTTTATTTGTTATTATTTAAAATCTATTTGGAGAAAAAAAGAAAAAAAAAAGTTGGTGTGCATTGAAAATTACAATTGTTGTAGCTTAGAAACGGCTAAAAATGAATATAGTTTTGTATAATTTAAGAAAATGTGTTCGTACTAAAATGATCATAAAAATAGTGTACACGCTACCATGGGCCATGTCTGAAATATTTCTGCACAGCAAGGTAAGCACTGTGGAACATTCTCCAGAATTCTTCTTTTCCAAAAAGTACATGAGCCTTAAATAGATATTCATAGAATGAATCAACCCCTTGAAGAAACCACAAGAATCCAACATCAGTATTAGGTTTCTACTCTTCCAAGACATAATTTCTACCCCGAGCTCAATTGCATAAAACAGATTTTCTTCCTGATAGACGTTGAGTTAATATTACAAGAGTATGGAAGCGCCTTATAAGAGGTGGGAGACAATTATCGAAGAAGAAAAATATAGTAATAATGAAGATGTGATTACTTCTACCAAAACATGTAAAAATCTGTATTGTCAACAACAAATGACTTACCAGCACCAATTCCAGATGAGAACTCAATCCATTCACCTGTTTCCACATCCAATGTAGTTCCAAGTAAATTCAATGAACTGCGCATGCTCCACAACTTACGAAGAGCACGCAAAGCAGCAGATTCAAACCTGGGGTCACCAGTCAATCGCGATAATGCTCCCATTTCGAGAATTAAAGAACCTATATCCAGATAAAAATTGATCCAATTCAGACCATAAAATTTTCACGTATACTTATCTTAACAATAAAAGATAAGAGCTCACCACACCCGGAAGAACTTGTTTCAGTAGTCTCATTCTCCATCACTCCATGCTGCCCACAGAATTTTGGATTGATGTGGAGTCATATACTCCTCTTTAGAGAGAGAAAATGGAACCATGACCCAGAAAAACGTATTCATATATTTTAAAACTGCAAAGAAAACTTCTGAAAATATCTACGGACTCCCTAAGCGTACCATGCATACAGTGAGTTTAAGCTGCACTAAAAATATCATTCAAATAGTTGACCTCCACCCCACCCACGCCCCATGAAAAAAAGAACTGCTGAGAAGAACAAAAGGAACAAAGCAAGGTAAGATCTGGCTTGTTGGATGCAAAATTTCTTCAGTACACCTAAGGAGATTCACTTATTCTCGTTATGATCATTTAGAAACTTATACCAAGAATATTGTTCAATATGCAAACAGCATAAACGACTTATAAGGCATCAGAGACATATCTCAATTCTCAATGACTGCAAAATTAGCTCAATAAAAGAAGACAGGGTCCAGTGAATACAAAATCCCATGAAGATCATATAGCTTGGAGTTTAATATATCATAATATTTATAAACAATTAGATTTGGACCTAAGCAGATGATAGGTAATACCTTGAGGTTAATCCACGCATATGGCAACCCTGTGGGGGTATTAAATGCAGGTAGGAAGCGGTTCCCTAAGTCTTCGGCCAAAACTAGTAGTTGATTCTTATAACTTTGTCTAGGCAATCGGTTCGTGGAATCAGTTGCAAGAACATGGGCAGAAACAAGTCCTCCAAGAACTCTTATGTTGCACTACAAAATTGTGGTCAAGAGTAAAAATGCATATATTGCTCCTTCATCCACAACATTTTAGCTCTTTCTTAGCATGACAAGCATTTTAACTCTAGAGATGAGCCAACCACATTCATCTTTTTGGGGATTGGGGATATCTAAGGACTTGGGTACCTCAAATAGATTTATCCGTGCATCAACATCAAAACGTAAATTTTCAGAAAGCCAAAGCACCGCCTTTTGAAATTCAGTGTTGTTGCCTAAAATTACAAGGCTGAAAAAGAAAAATGTGATCATTATGAAACTAATAACCAAACAACCATAAATTCTGGCAGTAATCAATTCATACCTAGACAATGATTCGATGAGTGTAAGAGCAGAGCCATTATAATTTTGTGGTAAGTGTTCCAGCTGAAAATTGAAGAATTACACAGTTAATGCACTCCCCACAACCAATTACCACTCTAAAGCCATATTAACATTATATTGATTACCTTAAGATTACCGAGCTCACTGAGGGAGTTGGTGAAGGTCTTCGTAAGAGGTTTTAGCTCATCATGCTGATAGAAATAGGAGAGTCAATAGGTTTCTATGTGATCAGAGCACATGAATCTGTAACCAAGAATACTTACTGGAAATGCATATGTCATATAGTTGTCATATGCATGGTAAAACCTGAAAACATATAAAAATAAGCCAACTGTCAGATACTTTGCGTGCTAGTGAACGTAGGGATCATCTAAGCAAATACAACAGATGAAATTTAGGCAAGAACAATGGTGTGCACTAAAATAAGATTATGCAACTCACCAAGAATAAATAGTAAGACACAGTAACTAGAGGTCAAAATAATGCACTCAATGTGGCTCGGATAGAAGTTCAACAAATCTAGTCATAATTTTCCTGAAGACCTAGATTGAATAAGATCCCAACAATATATCATCACTGTACTGCGTCCAATTTCCAGAAAACAAAAGACTAAATGCAGATAAGAATGACGAGCTCCATAGAAACGTCTAAGTCATCATCATAACAAACTAAACAAAAACTGAAAATTCTCCAGACATGACAAAATTAGACTTTATAGTTAGAATTTTCGTAGAATTGAACAAATTATCTCCTATACCACAAAACGCTAGAGCTTCTCAACACAACACCGATCCACAGAACGATAATGAAGTCAGAACCGCATCCAATAGACCGGAACAAAAAACGAAACTACCGCGATTGAACTAAAAATGCCAACGGAGATTATGAAGATGAGAGCCTTACATCCGGCGGACCTTTTCCCTCATACGCATTCGCTTGGCAGTCCAGTAGTTGTTGGAGCTGGAAGGATTGAAGAGAGCGGAGAAGATGATGAAAAGCAGAAGAATCCATGTGAAAGACCTGCGGGGCAACATGTATGGAATCTATGGACTGGATAAGAATTCCGGGCAGAAGAAGCGAATCGAATAGAATCGAATCGGGGTACGAAGTCAATGGCGCTGGGGATCTGAAGCGAATCGCAGCTCAAATCAAGACGCCCATAGAAACTTGGTTGTCGTGGATTGAATAATTTGGTTAACTATATTTCCTTAAGAGTGGATTATGAAAAGGAAAAAACCTTCCAAATTGAACAAGATGATATGTTATAAAAGGAAACTAATTGAGAAAATTGTATGAATTGCCACTTCACAATGCCCAAATAAAACCTTCTCTTTTTTTAACTAAAGTTTTATATATATATTCTAAATTAATAAAAATATCTCTCCACTTTTAAATTTATCTAAATAACCATTTCAATAATACTTTTAAATTCTTTTAATAAAAATTATTACTATTTTGTTTAAAAAATTATTTCAAATTTGAAAAGTATTCACAAATTTTCAAATATTTTATTAATACCCCAAAACCTTTCTAAGGATTTAAAAAACTCCAAACCTTCTTTAAAAACTTTAAAAACATCTTTAAATTAAAAAATATATATATAATCGTAAACTTGAAAAATAACATTAAAAATAAAGATAATTGAAAATGACTTTTTATTTTATAAAAATAAAGGTATTAATGCACTCTTAAACATATTACTAATATCTTTAAAAAATTTAAAAAGTAAAAAATATTAATAAAACTCTTCAAAGTTTAAAAATAGCTTTGAAACTAAGATATTTTTTAAATTTTTTTTGAAAATTTAAGGCTTAATTAAAAAAATTAAAAATTAAAAATATTTTTTAGACGTTTTTATTTTTTAATAATCAAATCGATTGTTTAGATGACGCAAACAGAAGTGAAGTTTTAAAAAGTGGGCCGCATTTCATTTGGGCCTTATCAAATGGGTTATCCGTACACCTTGTCCGAATAACATGGTACTTAAAATGAGAGATTAACAAAAACCTACTTAATTTCTTAAATTTTCATTTATTTTTAATTGCATTTCTTGATACTTCAATCGTAATTTTATATCTATAATTGTTAATTTGAAAGCATNGAAAAAAAAAAAAAAAAAAAAAAAAAAAAAAAAAAAAAAAAAAAAAAAAAAAAAAAAAAAAAAAAAAAAAAACTCAATTTGTTTCTACGTTTTTTTTTATAAGAATAAAATATTTGAATATCCGTGCTAAAAAAATAATTTATGTTTTAATCTAAATCCACCACAACCCTGGATCCCTCAATTGAACCATAAACCCTAAAATTAGTACCTGAAATTGTTGTGTCGATCGACACGAATAATCCGCCGTAATTGATTTGATTTGATTCAGTCATCAATGGGACGTTCTCTGTTCGTTCGATCTCGGAGGCCATTACCAGCCTCCTCCATAACCAATCTCCTGAAACCTCTCCATTTTCACCCCTATTTCATCCCCTCTCTGTTTCCCCAATCCATCATTGCTTCCTTCTCGTTATTCAATTGTTCCTTATTCAGAGGAAGCAGGTTTTCAGCCGCCTCCTTCTTCTTCCGCCATGGCCTTCTTTCCTCTTGCCGCTTTCCTTTGTGTAATTTTGCTCTCTGTTTCCTTCTCTGTTCGATCAGAGCTTTCTCTCGATTATTACCAGAAGACTTGCCCCGATTTTGCGAGAATCGTTCACGAGGCCGTCGTTCATAAGCAGACTGCTAGTCCAATCACCGCTGCCGCTACTATGCGCCTCTTCTTTAACGATTGTTTGGTTGGAGGTTGCGATGCTTCTGTTCTCATCTCCTCTAATGTCTTCAACCACGCCGAGCGCGAAGCCGAAATCAACCTCTCTCTTCCAGGAGACGCCTTCGACGTCGTCACTCGAGCGAAGATTACTTTGGAGCTTTCCTGCCCCGGGATCGTCTCTTGCTCCGACGTACTAGCACAGGCGACTCGTGATCTCATCGCCATCACAGGTGGACCGTCGTATGGCGTTCAATTAGGGCGAGAAGACAGTCACGTCTCGAAATCTTCAGACGTGGAAGGAAACATTCCGATTGCAAACCAAACAGTTGACGAGATGATCAAGCTATTCACAGGGAAAGGCTTCACGATTCAGGAAATGGTAGCGCTGTACGGCGGACGCACAATCGGATACTCAAATTGCGGGGAATTTGGCGACCGGCTCTTCAAGTTCAGCAAGACAACACCAACCGATCCAGAGCTTCATCCGAAGTTGGCGGAGGCTTTGAAAACGACTTGCACGGATTACGAGAAGAATCCTGGATTATCGGCATACAGCGACGCCGTAACGCCGTTGAAGTTCGACAACCAGTACTACCGGAACCTGCTGAGAGGATTGGCGCTTTCGAAGTCAGAACATGCATTGGCAAAGGATCCAAGGACGAAGAAGTTTGTGGAGATGTACGCGGGAAATCAGGACCTGTTCTTCAAGGACTTTGCAAAAGCTATGGAGAAGATGAGCGTTCGCGAGGTGAAAACTGGCGGGAAAGGAGAAGTGAGGAGGAGATGTGATGTGTTCAATTCAATCCGCACTTGAAAATATAAATTTTCCAACTGTAATTGCATTTTGGCACATCATAAACAATTTTTTTTATTATTATAATTAAGGGAATTTTTTTTATTATTATTTTTATTTTTTATTTTTATTTTTGTAAGAATCATTTGGAAATAGTTTATTGATGGAAATAAGAGGAAGATGAAGCATGCAAATATAATTTTAGTCCCCTTTTTTAATTTTGTTAATACTATATATTTGTAAATATTTTAAAAGGTAATTGTCAATTAGACTAACTAACTTCCTTACCGACCTAACTTCCTTACCGACCTAACTTCCTTACCGACCTAACTTCCTTACCGACCTAACTTCCTTACCGACCTAACTTCCTTACCGACCTGATCCCACTTCAGTTAATTCAACAGCTGCCTGCCTTAGATGATGCTGGAGAGATGGGGAACTCTTTGTCTCCCATTTCGGTGTAGGAAATTCAGTCTATGGAAGTTCTTTGTCTCCCATTTCGGTGTAGGAAATTCAGCCTATGGAAGTTAGAGATATGGAATCCCCAGTTTTGAAATAGATTTACCAGAGGTAAAGACCGGGGTAAGGATTTGGTGGGCAACACACGTGCTACAATGGCCGGGATAAAGGGTCATGATCTCGCAAGGGTGAGCTGACTCCAAAAATTTGTCCTCAGTTCGAAGCCTGCATGAAGCCAGAATCACTAGTAATCGCTGGTGGGGACGATGCGACGTATGTGCAAGAATCTTATCATTTTCGCTTTCCCATCACCAATAAAAACTTTATATCAAATTTCCACGTCACCCTTACTTTTTTTTAATAACAGTTTTAAGACTTCTAATTTATATCAAAATAACAACTTTTAATGCAAATAAAAAAAAAAAAATACCCTTTCACATGCAACTTGTAATAACAACCTGTAATAAGATACGTATGATACGTATTCACTACATTCTTTGTCTCATTTAATTAATTTTGATGGTCGAAGTGAGAAGAGGAGAGACACGTGCACGTTCTTTGGTCAATCATACCCTTTCACATGCTCTCGACTTCTTAAAAAGCTTGATTCTCTCGACTTCTTAAAAAGCTTGATTGTTGAAGCATAGTAGAATTGTAACCATTCAAGTCGACTCATTACATATCGCTTGTATTAGGTATAATCAAAATCAATTTCCTTTTTTTTTTTAAGATAATATTTAGAACTTGGAAGGAGGGTAGAAATGGAAGAAGAGGTTAACAACTGTAAAGTATTATTATTGTGATAATGAATCATTGGCATTTGAGAAAATCAGAGAGAGAGAGAGAGAGAGAGAGAGAGAGAGAGAGAGAGAGCGTCTCTCCTCTCTGTTTCTCTCCTTTTCCCATTCTAGAGAGAGAGAGAGCGATGAGCGTAGGTGGAGGAGGGAGGCGATTTGAATCCAATTCCTCATTGCCAATCATCACGCAGCCTCGTTCTTCCGTATTCGCCCATTATGAATTATGATTACTTCCATTTCCTACATCTTCTTCTTCTTCTTCTCTCCATCTCTCCAGGCATCTTCACAAAAAAGCCCTAAATCACAGCAAACCCTAAAAACCTAGGGTTTTTTCTCCGATATAATCCAACAACTACATCATCATCATCAACTGCTCGTCGCTGGGGAATCAAGCTTCATGGTCCGATCGAATCCCGCTCTTCGTCTCCTCCAAGTAAAACTCCTCCTCTTCTTCTTCTTCTTCTTTTTTTGAGGATTCATAAATATTTGTACTATTTGTTCTCCTACATCTCTTTCTCTCTCTCTCTAGCCTCTACTTTTCTCTGTGCGTTGTGTCGTTGTTTCTTACTGTATAATTCCATTATTTTCTCTCTCCCTTCCGTTAGCTTTTCTCTGCACTTCCAAGCAATTTATCATCATTAATCCTATTACTCTATATTTTTTTTCCTCTTTGAATCGCTACAATTTTCATTAGGACCTGTTTAATGTGTTATGAGAGCCTGTGTTTATTTGGTATGNATATTTTTTTTCCTCTTTGAATCGCTACAATTTTCATTAGGACCTGTTTAATGTGTTATGAGAGCCTGTGTTTATTTGGTATGCTGTTTTATGTTTTGGAGTTAAATTGATTTCGCTAATTTTTTTAAATTTATAATCAATCATATTTTTGTGTTTTTAGGGTATTTATATTTGAACTTTGATGTTTTAAAAGGTATAAATATATTTAAATAAAAAACTCCGATAATTTAGTATTTTATGTGATAAACACATGATTTTGTTAAAATAAAATTCAGTATAATTGAGAGCATATTCCTTAATTAATTAATAATTGTTGAGATTTAATTTAAAACTATATAAATAGAAATTCTGTTAAAAAAAATTCATGGAATTTCTTATTTTTAAATCACTCACTGAATATAGGAAACTATATGGAATAATAAATTTTAAAAATAATAATTTGTTGAGCTTGAGTAATTTGTTTTTATTATTATTATTAATTATTATTTTTGGCGTATGAAATTGAAACTATCTAATGCATGAAATTTGAGATAAGGTCCGTGATGGAAAAGCATAAATAAAATAATAATAATGGAAGAATCTTTTTTGAAATTATGTGCGGCGAGATTGATGTCCTCGTTTGAATTTTTCTCGTTGAATTTAAGAAAAGGCCTTTCATCTTTTTTTTCCTTTTTCTTTTTTGGCATTTTCTATACTTTTCCAATTACCTTAATTAAACTAAGAGTTTTGTAAGTTTTTTTTTTTTTTTTTTTTTAAACCTTCAAATTAATATCTGAAGAACATATTGTAATATATAAAAAAAAAAAAAACATATTTTGCTTCAAAATTTTGTTCATGATTTAGCCCAATTGTATGAACTCTATTTCATTGATATTCATGGATCTTGATTTAATTTTTTTTTTATTTGTTTAAGTTTATTTTTTTCTTCAATATAAACTTTGAATTATTTTAGAATACTGTTAACTTTTTTTTGTGTGTGGATATAATAGATATTTATGTTTTATCTAATTAACTAAACTAAATTATAATAAAATAGGAAATGTGATATGAAAAATATCTCTAGAAAAGGTTCGAATTCAACTCCATCAGGTCTCATTGCTGTCATATTTTCTAAAAAAAGAAAAAAATTTATGGTCTCCTACTTATAAATTTCGTTTGGAAAATGTTTATTTTTACCTTTGAAAGTAATAAATTATATTTAAAAAATACATTTTAATATTATTCATATTCAAATGAGATGAAAATAGTTATCTAAATAACTTTAACGTAATTTTTGTATATGTAATAAATTATTCAATCTACCCCATGGTTATAAATAATTCTAACAGGAAGAAATGGAAGTATGTTATAATTCCAACCCAAACCAAAACTCAAACCGAAATAAGTAGACATTGCCTGTGCTGTCTCTAGAGGACGAGACTAAGTTGCTCTAAGGTGGGTCCCTCCCCAATAATATTTATTTTAATATATAATATCTTAGTCCAATTTTATTAGTCGTGTATTAACTTTTATTTAATATTTATCCATTTGCATATGTTTACATATAATAGAAGGTAATAGAAATTAAAGATTGTAATAAAATAAAAAGAAAAAAGTCGATAAAAAAAATCAGAGCCACTAAAACAAACCCAGCTGCGATCCACTGTACTTGAGGCCTAAAGCAACGCACTCGACCCTCTCCTCACGGTACACTTACTTCTCTCTTTTTTCGTTACTCAAATCATTGTATAATTGGATGCCAGTTAGGTTCTTGCTCAATTTTGGATTTCAGAAATTCTGTTTTTGTGGTTCTGTATGTATGGGTGGCAATGGAAATGGCAATTTCCGGTGGAAATTCTCCTTCCTCCATCGTCGTAAATCTAGGGTCGAATCGAACGAGCCTCCTAAAGAGTTCATCTGTACAGTTTCTTGTTCGTTAATGGCAGACCCAGTTGTCGTCTCTTCTGGACAGACATTTGAGCGTGTTTCTGCGCAGGTTTGCAGAAATTTGGGGTTCTCCCCTGTGTTAGAGGATGGTTCCAAGCCAGATTTCTCGACTGTGATTCCCAATTTGGCTATGAAGAAGACGATTCTCCATTGGTGTGAGAAGTCCGGTGCTCGGAATCCTCAGGCGCCTGATTACAGCTCCGTTGAGAGGCGTGTTAGTGCATTAATGGAGCAGGAGAAGCCTCACACCGGAATTAGGGACTTGTCGGATAGGGATTTATTGGAGGGAGTATCAGATTTGCCATCGATGAATTTTTCGCACGCCGCGACGGAGTATGGCCGCCGTCCAGAACATTTCTACACGAGCTCCTCCGAGGAATCTGTTATCGTCGGAGGAAGTCCGGGAACTCCTCTGCCATTCACGATTCGACCTGTGTGTTACTCCTTTTCGTCTTCTTCCTCCGAAAATGTGGAAAACAACGCGCTCATCCAAGCCTTAGGCACGAATTCATCGATTGGGGAAGAAGAGAATAAATTCTTGGCGAAGCTCGAGAGTCCCGATGTGTTTGAGCAAGAAGAAGGTATTGTTTCGCTAAGAAAAGTCACGAAAGCCGATGAGAATATTAGGGTTTCGCTTTGTACGCCTCGGATTCTTTCATCTCTCCATTCTTTGGTAACCTCGAGATACCCCAAAGTACAGATCAACGCCGTCGCCTCTCTGGTAAATCTCTCCCTCGAAAAGCCAAACAAACTAAAGATTGCGCGGTCAGGATTGGTTCCACACTTAATCGACGCGCTAAAAGGAGGACATACTGAAACGCAAGAACACGCCGCCGAAGCGCTCTTTAGTCTGGCCTTAGAGGACGAAAATCGGATGGCGATCGGATTTCTCGGCGCAATGCCGCCGCTCCTCTACGCACTCCGATCGGAAAACGAGCGAACTCGAGACGTTTCCGCTCTATGTCTCTACAACCTAACAATGATACAAAGCAACCGTGTGAAGCTCGTGAAACTCGGCGCCGTAACGACTCTTCTTTCCATGGTGAAATCGAGAAACTCGACGAACTGGCTGTTGCTGATCCTCTGCAACATCGCCGTGTGCCAGGAGGGTAGATCAGCAATGCTGGACGGCGATGCCGTCGGGCTCTTGGTCGGAATGCTGAGGGAGAAAGAGCTGGACTCCGAATCGGCTCGCGAGAATTGCGTTGCGGCATTGTACGCACTGAGCTATGGAAGCATGAGATTCAAGGGATTGGCGAAGGAAGCCGGAGCAATGGAGGTTTTGAGGGAGATTATTGAAAGAGGAAGCGAGAGGGCGAGGGAGAAGGCGAAGAAGATATTGGAGAGGATGAGGACGAGAGGGAGATCGGATGACGACGGCGATCGTGGCGGCGAGTCGAGTTTCGAGAGAGATGGACTCAGTTCGACTGGGTACCGAATGGGAGGTGGAAGGATTCCCAGCTCGGCCAATACGATGCCGTTTTGATGAAATGTTGTTCTGCGTTTGGATTATTGGGCAAGGGTTTGCTCTTTTGTTGTAAACACTGTAATTAATGGATTCTTACCGTCCCTATTAGGAAGAATTGATGGGTAATTAGGAATTTTAACTTAGTTTCGTACAGATGGGTTATTTTTTCTAACTTTGCTCAACTTAAATTGGATTTTATAGTAATGGATGTAATTAACAAAATTTCAAGTTTGCCACGTCATTAGAGTCCTCTTTCCTGCCACGTCATCTTTTTATTGGTCGAATTAGCGTGGACCGAAAGCCCAAGTCGACGGCCCTGTCCAATGTCGATGAAGAGGCCCTCACAGCCCACTTCCCGTTTCCATTTTGCGCGCTCTTCCACTCTCGTCGAGATACCTCCCGCCATTGCCGTTGTCTAGTAGTCACTAGTACTCTTCAAAACCGATCGCCATTTCAGGATTCCTCGGCATCACCAACCACCATGCCGATAGTTCTACTTCCACTTCCACTTCTGATCTCTGTTTTTCATTTCCTGCCAGTTTCCTTATTCCCCGCCTTGTCCACAATCGGAGTTGGATTCATTTCGCTGCTTCTTGAAATTCAGGGTCGCTAGAGGGCGCCTGCGCTTGTCCAAGTTGCTGCGGCTTTGACTTTCAATCTGTCTCTAAGTAACTTGGCTGGTCGGTTTTTACATGTTTCTGTGTCAGTACAGAGGATTTTTTTTCTTTGAAGATGGCGCAGCGGTATAGCTTTGTCCGATGCTGGGAAGTTTAGGAAGTGAAGGAACTCTTGTGTACTTGTAGTCTGCTTCTAGTCTCTATTTTGAATGTTCATCTTTCTCGCGGTTTTTGAACGTTCATTGTTTCGAGGACAAATGTAGTGGGGATTTTGCTTAGTGATCAGTAATCATCGCGCGTTCAGGAGACACATGGATGCTGAAATTTTGTATGTAGAAACGTTTCGCTTCTCTTTTTAATTGTGTTCACCTCGATCTAATCGGCCTTTGAAATAGGATTAGGCTTCTCAATGCTTCTTGTTATTTTGTAAATGAAGGATCGTAAATTGAAATTATAATCGATCATACTTTTTGACTTGAACTCGATTTCCATCCTTTTACCAGAATTGCTGGGGGTAACGGGAGTGGATTTTAGCTGGCTTGCACTGATCTCTAAAGCACTGGTGTGGTGCACACGATTGTTGGGATAAAACAGGCCTGTAACCTCGTATTCAAAGGTGATGAAATTATTATTCGCATTCCTATGAACTACTATCAAATTATGCCATTTTCAATGTAATTTCTATGGAAAAATACTGTCATTATCTGCGGTTCGATGTTTTCTTCGTGTTTTAATTTTACAAGATGATTTCCTGCATACTAGTAACAAGTAAATTTTGAGATGCAGTTTCATTTAGCTTGCAGATTAGAACAGTAATTTATCTGACTTTAGGGTGTTACAAAAATTTCAAAGAAAAACTGCATGTCTCGTTAATCCTGTTGTCTTGTCTCGGACCATGTATAGTGGTTTAGGTTTCATGCCCAGCTAAGACTAAGTTGATTGATTGTTTCATTAGCTGTGTGCTATGAATTGCCTTTTGCAGGTGCATGATTGTTTCATTTTGGATTCAATAGCATCTGGACCAATTAAAGCTCGTTGCAGTCCATACTCGACTGTGGTAAGTTTATCATCTACCATTATTTGATATTAACACCAATAATTTTTTGGTGCTCTCTTTCTCTCATCCATCAGTACCTTAGCTTAGATTTTGAGTATATAATGTATAAGGATTTCTGTAATTCTTAAGAGATGAACTGATTCACTTTCCTTTTTTCTTTTCATTACTGAAAAGCCAAATTGGAAGATTAGGGTATTTAGTATTGCTCATTCTTTAAATTTCTTGTACAAACCGTAGTAACGAAGGATTGTATCTCAGTGGATCGTGATTGTTAGACCACTCTGTCACTTGTTAGACACTCTGTCACTTGTTAGACGAACACGACTCTCCACAATGGTATGATATTGTCCACTTTGAGCATAAGCTTTCATGGCTTTGCTTTGGGCTTCCCCAAAAGGCCTCAAATCAATGAAGAGTGTATTCTTTGTTTATAAACCCATGATCATTCCCTACATTAGCCGATGTGGGACTTTTATCATCCAACACCTCCCCTCGAGCAAAACACGTCTCCCTTAATCGAGGCTCGACTTCTTTGGAGTCTTAGTAATTTTTTACGTCTCCCCTTAATCGAGGCTCGACTCCTTTGGAGTCTTAGTCATTTTGCTCGACTCCTTTGGAGTCCTTTCGAGGAGACTTGACTTCTTTTTCTTTTTGGAAAGGAGTCTTAGTCATTTTTTACTGCCTTCGAGGAGGCTCGAACAAAGCACGTCTCCTCTTAATCGAGGCTCGACTCCTTTGGAGTCTTAGTTATTTTGCTCGAGGCTCGAACAAAGCACGTTTGCTCGACTCCTTTGGAGTCCTTTCGAGGAGACTTGACTCCTTTTTCTTTTTGGAAAGGAGTCTTAGTCATTTTTTACTGCCTTCGAGGAGGCTCGAACAAAGCACGTCTCCTCTTAATCGAGGCTCGACTCCTTTGGAGTCTTAGTTATTTTGCTCGAGGCTCGAACAAAGCACGNGACTCCTTTGGAGTCTTAGTCATTTTGCTCGACTCCTTTGGAGTCCTTTCGAGGAGACTTGACTCCTTTTTCTTTTTGGAAAGGAGTCTTAGTCATTTTTTACTGCCTTCGAGGAGGCTCGAACAAAGCACGTCTCCTCTTAATCGAGGCTCGACTCCTATGGAGTCTTAGTCATTTTGCTCGAGGCTCGAACAAAGCACGTCTCCCCTTAATCGAGGCTCGACTCCTTTGGAGTCTTAGTCATTTTTTACTGCCTTCGAGGAGGCTTGACTCATTTTTCTTTTTTTACTACTCCTTTTTCTTTTTAGAGTCTTAACTCATTTTTCTTTTTTTACTACTCCTTTTTCGTCTTAACTCATTTTTCTTTTTTTACTACTCCTTTTTCGTCTTAACTCATTTTTCTTTTTTTACTACTCCTACTCGTCATTTTTTTTTTACTGCCTTCGAGAGTCTAGAGTAACTCATTTTTCTTTTTTTACTACTCCTACTCCTTGTCATTTTTTTTACTGCTTCGAGAGTCTTAGTCATTTTTTACTGCCTTCGAGGAGGCTTTGAGGATTTACCACTGCCTTGCTTCGAGAGTCTTAGTTGCTTCGAGAGTCTTAGTCATTTTTTACTGCCTTCGAGGAGGCTTTGAGGATTTACCACTGCCTTGCTTCGAGAGTCTTAGTTGCTTCGAGAGTCTTAGTCATTTTTTACTGCCTTCGAGGAGGCTTGGAGGATTTACCATTGCCTTCGAGGAGGCTTTTCGAGAGTCTTAGTCATTTTTTACTGCCTTCGAGGAGGCTTGGAGGATTTACCATTGCCTTCGAGGAGGCTTTTCGAGAGTCTTAGTCATTTTTTACTGCCTTCGAGGAGGCTTGGAGGATTTACCTGGAGGATTTACCAATCTGCACGACTAAGTTTAGGGTATGGCTCTGATACCATGTTAAACGAACACGACTCTCCACAACGGTAATATTGTCGACTTTGAGCATAAGCTCTCATGACTTTGCTTTAGGTTTCCCCAAAAGGCCTCAAACAAATGAAAAATGTATTCTTTGTTTATAAACCCATGATCATTCCCTAAATTAGCCGATGTGGGACTTTCATCATCCAACACCTCCCCTCGAATAAAGCACGTCTCCCCTTAATCCGAGGCTTGACTCCTTTGGAGTCTTAGTCATTTTTTACTGACGTGGAGGAAGCTTGACAGCCTCCTTTTTTAGGAGGCTTGACTCCTTTTCTTAGGCTTGACTCCTTGTTTTTTTTTGCCTTCGAGGAGGCTTGACTCCTTCTTTTAGTCATTTTTTACTGCCTTTGAGGAGGCTTGACTCTTTTTTCTTTTGGAGTCCTTTGTTCGACATTCGAGGATTTACCAATCTACACGACTAAGTTTAGGGCATGACGCTCTAATACCGTGTTAAACGAACACGACTCTCCACAATGGTATGATATTGTCTACTTTGAGTGTAAGCTCTCATGACTTTGCTTTGGATTTCCCCAAAATGCCTCAAACCAATAAAGAGTGTATTCTTTGTTTATAAACTCATGATCATTCCCTAAATTAGCCTAGGTGGGACTTTCATTATCTAACACCACTTACAATACCTTGTCACGTATGTAAATCGTTCCATAATGCTCATTTTTCATTTGAAGGTCGGGATGGGAGTGTCCATGAAAGGAATAGAACAGAATCCTGTTGTCTACGATCTTGTGTTCTGAAATGGCTTTTCAACGCAACAAAGCTGATGTCAAGGTACAAATATTTTATTATGATTTATAAATATGATAGACCCATTTACTTGGTTGCCAGTTGTATTCATGTTCCATCTGCGGAAAGCTGACAATTGACACCAAATAGATTAAATTAAATATAGTTTAGAGCCGAAAACCCGAATGAATTGTTCTTTAGAATTGTCAAAGCATATCCCTTATATGATGCTCAAAGAATGGCCAGCTTGAGCCAGGACTTCCTTGATCCTGTCAATGATATAGACACAGGCACATCATTGGCTTGTCACGAGGGATTTCTTCTCGGACCTTGGCTACAACGCGCCAAGCAACTCGCCCACAATGAAGAGGAGGAAAAACAGGGTTCAATTCAAGTCCATTCTACCAATTGTATGCTGACTAATCTCAAATTGTTACAGTATGAGTGGAATGCAAAAACTGAAATAACCCGTCACCTCGGTTGGAAAGACAAGCGAAACATTTATGGTAAGGGTGTGGAAACTTTTCTCTCATAGGAATCTTTTAAAACCTTGAAAGGAAGCCCGAGGAAAAGTTCAAAAAAGATAATATTTACTAGCCGTAGACACCTTTTCCTAATAGACATGTTTTTAAACCTTGGGGAAGCACAAAAGAGAAAGCCCAAAGGTGGGCACCTCTCTCTATTTTAACCTTGAGGAGAAGTTCGAAAGGGAAAGTACAAAAGTGGACACCTCCCCCAGATTCATTTTAAAACCTTGAGGGAAAGTCCTAAGAGGACAATATCGACTTGGGTCTTAAGAATGAAGCTCTGATATCAAGACAATATCAACTTGGGCGTTAAGAATAAAGCTCTGCTATTATGTTAAGAATGAGAAACAGTGGATTGAAAGTTCAAGAAACCCGAGTGGAATTAAAAGGCCAAGAAATAGTAGTGAGATTGAAAGTCCTAAAAAAAGTAAGATAAAATATTCTACCAACCAAATCTGATATATATATATATATATATATATATACTATTAACTAAATCTTGAAAAGAAGTTAAAAAATCATAGCTGTTTACTGGTTATATAAAATATATTCTAATATATTATTTGGACTTAGGATTCAATAGACTAATATTGACAATGAGGGAGATTACAGGATCAACATAACACATGTGATTTGAATGGCTACGATCAAATCCTATAAATTATTAGAAATTTAGAAAAATTCAAAGAAGACAAAATTTAAATTAGTTAATATCGAGAAGTCAAAACTTTCCCGGCCTTCCTTGCTTGACCAGGATATACATATTCCTTAAGTTTAAAAAGCCTGAAAAGAGCATGCCTCTGCTTCCAAGAAATAGCCGAACTCTAATGGCGTAGGCGGTGACCGACTGTGAGGTAAGGTTGGCGGTAATTAGCTAACGACTTAATGCTTTAGAACCTTCCCGAATCTCCATTGTCGACCCACGTGGACCACCCCTAAAAGTAAAAACCTATAGAATTGTTCATCAATTTTGGTAGAAAGCTAAAAAAAATATATTTATTACCATTTTCAGAACAAACCATTCAATTTACAAAATTAATTAAAAAAATAATTTTCACTTTAGCGGGTAAGTATTTGGATATTCCATTTCCACAGTAGGAATGCAAAATTTGTATGACTTGTAATCGCAACCCACACGGCACGCGCTTCGGCTTCGAATCGGATTCTCCGTGCCTATATAACCCTGTTTCGTCTCATCACTTTTCGTCGATTCATCTCGATTCTCTCTTCTCTTTGCTATCAGATTCTTCATCTTCTTTCTCCGAGATTTCTTTGTAGCAGAGATTTTCAAACCCAGAATCACTCAAATCGATCAGTCAAATCCATGGCGGGAAGCGGCTCGTACGATTGGGCGGACCAGTGGGATTACAGCGACTCGAAGGACGTAGTCACGGAGAACAAGAAGAAGAGCGGCGGCGGAAACACTACGACTAAGTATAAACAGAAGGTCGGCGAAGGCCTTGGGAAGACCAAAGCTGTGGCCTCCAATGGCGTCAAAAAGGTCAAAGAAGGAACCTCTCTTGGCTTCCAATGGATCAAAGATAAATATAACAAAACCGCTCATAAGAAGTAGAAATCCTTCGTATTCTACTCCTCTCTTGCTCTTTGGTTTTCCTTCTCTTATCATCATCGTCTCCATAGCTTATCTTTGAGCTGTATATCTTGTTTTTTCTATTTCTTCGTCTGCTGGTTATATATAGATACAGATACACCATAGATTATTCTTTTGTTAATATGATTTGATCTCTGTTCGTCTCTTTCCTCTTGTTTTGATTCCGTTATTGTTTATCGCTGTTAAATTTCGTACTTCCTTCAGATTCGATTGTTTGATTTTGATTATAATCTGAGAATTCCGCATCAGTAACATATATAAAGCAGGGATAGAATCGCATCTTCTGATGATTACTGGAAATCATATTAGCATACGAAGATGAAAGGTGAAGGTGAAGATCTCGCCCTGTAAAATTGAAAATTATTTATTTATGAATAAAAAATCCAAGATTTATTTGAAATTTTTAGAAAATATTTATAAATGTATTAATTTTCATTAAATTAAATTCGAGTTCAACACCGGTTCTTCTCAACCTTAGATAAAATAAAATCTTGCATATAATAATGTTTTTAAAAACAAAAACATAGAGTAATATTTTGAAAAATATATTTTAATAATTAGTGTATATTTTATCTTATTTACTCGATTTAGTTAATTATTTAAATCGTTTAAATAGATTATGCTTTCAGTCCCAATTCTATTTTTATTCAAATTTAAATAAATTTAAGAGTGTCAATTATTTTTTAAGTAATTTATAGATTTTTTTAGTTGAATATTTTAGAGTTGATGTTAAAATTATAATGGTCCTATCTATATTTAAATGGACTAATTTATGACATTTTTTGAAGGGCCACATGGACGGGTGGTGTGGCCTGCTTTTAGCTCTTGCTTTTAATAAAGCTGTATTATTTTTTTTATTCGCACGTTTTTATAAAATGCATATATTTTAATATTGATGCATATGTATTTATATTATCATAAACTGATACTTTAAACAAACATATAAATACTTCAAACTTAAATATATACATTAATTGCATTAATTGCTACTATAGTAATTGCTACTGTAGGAGACAAATTTGCATCCCATCTAATTTTTCTTTTCCAAAACTTTTAAATGCTTCAAAAATACCTTTAAAACTTAAAAATATTTAGATAAAAATTATTAATATTTTGTTTTAAATTTATGTTTAAGCTTTCAAAAGAGTTTAAAAGATATTCTATTATCTTTAAAATTGTTTAGAAAATACCATAAGTTTTTGGAGAGTTTAAGAATATTTACGAAATTCGAAAAGTACTTTTTAGAATCATTATTTTTTTACGTTAAATTAAAATTTGAATATTCAAATTTTCATAAATTTTATAAAAAATTAAGTTTTATAAGTAGGAATTTCAAAATTTAGGATTAAATATAAATTTATTTTGAATAAAAAGTACACATCTTTAATGCTTATTATGAGCCTCTTTAATGCTTATTATGAGCCTATTCACAACGTGATTTGTATATAATAAAATAATGTATAATATCTTTGGCGTAAGAGATTGTTTGTATTTTTATTTTCATAAATTTTATTTTTCTTATTTAAGTTTCCCAATAATTTGATTATCTTCAGAGATATCATCTCCAGATTCGGCTGAGGTAAAATAATCCATCGACAGAAAGTTTCGCAAAATTCAAAGAAAAAATTGCAGAAGAAAAATCCAATACGGACCAAAAATACCGAAAATTTCGTATTTATATTGATCGATCCAAGTCGAACTCATTTCCAATCCGACTACTTTTTCCACTACTCTAAAGAGGAGCTCTGCAGAAATGGCGATTTCTATTCCCAGTCGGCAGCTATTCATCGATGGCGAGTGGAGGGAACCAGTTCTCAAGAAACGCATCCCCATCGTCAACCCCGCCACTGAAGAAACAATCGGTCTCTTCTTCTCAACTTCTCTGTTTATGACTGTTCCTTAATTTTGTTTCCCAACTTCTAATCCTTGTGCGGATCGGTAGATGAGATGAACGGAAGAAGTAATTAGTTCGAGGATTGGGTGGTTTAAAAGTGGTTGAATCTCACGTTTGTGTTATTACCAACTATGCTTCAGGATCTATTCCCGCGGCTACTGCGGAAGATGTAGAGTTAGCAGTTGATGCTGCCCGAAAAGCTCTTGCGAGGAATAAAGGCAAAGATTGGGCATCTGCTTCGGGAGCTCTTCGTGCTAAGTATTTGCGTGCTATTGCTGCTAAGGTGAGTGTGTCATATGGATGTTTTACTCTTATTTGATTGTGATCTGGTCTCTGTTTTACTATCGGACGGAGGTTATGGATCTTTGATGCTTTTGTTACTTATTTACGATTCTAGTGGCTTAAAACAATGGATTCATTTCTGATGCGATTCAATAGATCATGAGAAATATGATTCCATCCATCTTCCCGCCGTAGTTCATTGCAAAATTAGATATCTGGATAGAGCCTTCTTTAGGTCTATGTATCGTCTTAGGAATGCTACTTTCTTGTTAATCGCCTTGCAGGAGTTCTGTTGGAGTCGCATTTATATTTTAAGAATCAAGTAGTTTTAGTTACTTTGGAAGTTATATTATATATATCTTCAACTTTAATTTCTATCTTCATGGTGTTATTGTCGTCCATCCCGAACCCTGTTTGCTATTTTTCTCACAGATAACAGAGAGGAAATCGGAACTAGCAAAGCTCGAAACAATAGACTGTGGAAAACCCCTGGACGAAGCTGCATGGGACATTGTATGGCAGTTTCTTGAAGTTAAAGATATATGTTGGTTGTAACAATTTTCATTGCCGTCAATGTTTGTTAATATTGTACAGGATGATGTTGCTGGGTGCTTCGACTACTATGCAGATCTTGCAGAAGGGTTGGATGCTAAGCAAAAAGCTCCTGTTTCCGTTCCCATGGATACATTCAAAAGCCATGTTCTTAAAGAACCCATTGGAGTTGTTGGGTTGATTACTCCCTGGTACTTGTTGATCCATCTTCTACTTCTTCTTTTGGTTCTTCACGGCTATTTAGCTTCTCCGATTTTATTGGATGTATTAGAGTTATTGTTGTTAAACATTGTATAAATCATGGTCAACTCTTGTCACTCAACCAAGAAACTGTCGATTTCAAACATGGTGACGAAGACTCTTCAATCCAGGTTCAAACAACTGGTCATTAACTTAAACCTTAAGATATCAAATATTCTAAAAATTTCTTCACCAATAATGTAGAAGGGTCAAGTCATAGTTTGAAGTGCTAATTCTTTTATATAAAATTTTCCTTATTCGTTAGAGTCATTCTTCTGAATTTTTTCACTCTCAAAATGTGATGTTTTTCTCTTTTATATACATATATATTTTACTTGGATTGATTTTTTTACTACAAATAATTGTATAAAGGATTTAACGCTGGGTTATATCTATTCAACAAGTGTTTGATACATGTACAACAAGGATTGAATGTTGGATTGTCTAACATGTGGTTCAACATGTATCTAAATGCTGGGATGTTGAATACTTGTGATCATGGATATGTTACCCAACTTGAGTAACTCTGCTTCACAGTTCTCATTTTATTGTTAATTTGAACCAGAGGCATACATTGGGACGTTAATAGTTATTAACCTCCAGGGTCGGATCTGGTTATGTTCTCTCTTGTCCTCCTCTTTAGGAACCAATATCATTCTAATTTTTTGATAAGCACGAACTTCGCTGATATCTGTCTTTTACATTGAAGGAACTATCCTCTATTGATGGCTGCATGGAAAGTTGCACCTGCCTTGGCTGCTGGGTGTGCTGCAATATTGAAGCCATCAGAACTGGCATCTGTGTAAGTGGTTATTAATTGTATGAACTTGATTTATTTTGTGGTATTCTTTTTAATGTTGTTACATACGAGTTTTCTTTTTCTTTCCTCTTTTTTTTTTTTTTGGGCAGCACCTGTTTGGAACTGGGTTCAATCTGTAAAGATGTTGGTCTTCCATCTGGTATTTTGAATATTCTGACAGGATTTGGCCCTGAAGCTGGTGCTCCTCTAGCATCTCATCCTCACGTTGACAAGGTATGGCTATTGCTTTTGGGCATCTACTTTGATTGTTAAAGATAAAATGTTGTCTAATTAATAAAAAAATATTGATGATAGATTGCATTTACTGGGAGTTGTGCTACTGGAAGCAAGATTATGACAGCAGCTGCCCAACTGGTCAAGGTTGAATTTCAGCACAGTTTACATTTACATTTGCTTAGTAGAAGTTCTATGTCACCATTTGATTTATTTTATCTTTACCTGTTTTCTTTGGCAGCCTGTAACCATGGAACTTGGTGGGAAAAGTCCAATTGTTGTTTTTGATGATGTCGACCTTGACAAGGGTCAGTAACTTCAGAGCACAATTTTCATATCATGAACTTTAGTTTTTCATGGTTAATTAAAAATTTACCTTGTGAAAAGGGAGCTACCTTGTAATCTGTGTATCAGATCTATGCCGTTCTTGATTTTGATACTATTCACTAATTTTCTTTTCCTATGATTTATAGCTGCCGAATGGACGATTTTTGGTTGCTTTTGGACAAATGGTCAGATTTGCAGTGCCACATCCCGCCTGCTTGTACATGTATGTAGAATAACCTAGATGATATGCAATTAAATATTTTTTATTTCTATCATATACGAACTTTCTCCTCCTTAATTGTGTCAAGGATGTAGATGTTTTTTTTTTTCTTTTGGTGGGATCTTCTGGGTTTAATGAAACAGAAGATGTTGGCCTAGGATAATTGTGTTTTAAGGCCAACTGGTAGAGTAATTTTCTGAAATATTTAATAAGCTGATCATTTTTATGATATATATATTTTTTTAAATTTAGAAATATTTAACTTTTCTCTCTGCTATTCCAGGAAAACATTGCTGATGAATTCTTGGATAGGCTCGTGAAGTGGTGCCAGAACATTAAGATTTCAGATCCTTTAGAAGAAGGTTGCAGGCTTGGCCCTGTTGTTAGTGCGGGACAGGTAAGAGAAGGAAGGATATGTTTCTATTTTTTGGGTTCTTTATGACAGAAAAGAAAAGCAATCCGCTGTCACAATATAAAATATAGGACACGGATATGGTAATAATAGGACAGAACGTGGTAGGGATACATTGTTTTTAAAGAATATTTGTACATGTATTGATGTGTTTCATAGATTTAACCTACAAAATGTGCTTTGCTAAGAATATTTATACAAGGTTAGTGATAAGTTAAAGAGTGCAACTTATGCAATTCATTCTGGTTTAGAATATTATATTTGCGCTACTGTTTGATTCTTTAACTAATTTTTGGTAATCTAAAATTCAGTATGAGAAAGTTCTGAACTTCGTCTCAACTGCTGAGCGTGAAGGTGCTAAGATTCTATTTGGTGGAGTTCGCCCTAAGGTAACACTTGATTTTTACTTTTTTTTCTTTTTGTTTATTTGTAACTAATTAAAATTTGTCACTACGATGTTTAGCACCTAAAGAAGGGATACTTCGTTGAACCAGCCATCGTTACTAATGTTACAACCTCCATGCAACTATGGAGAGAAGAGGTCTTCGGACCTGTTCTATGTGTGAAGACCTTTAGTTCTGAAGATGAAGCTATTGAGTTAGCAAATGATACAATGTAAGTAAAATTCTACGCAGCTTGGTTTAAGCTGGAAACTGGGTTCTGACATTCAGTTGCTCTTTCTCACAGATATGGGTTAGGTGCTGCTGTAATATCAAATGATTTAGAAAGGTGTGAGCGTGTAACCAAGGTGAGGGTTGCAATCATCAAGCGCCTATGTAATAGTATATGCAAATGAATAATGTCTGCATTTCTGAACGATGTGTGCTTCCTTGTTTCTTTCTCCTACAGGCTTTACAGGCAGGAATTGTGTGGGTTAATTGCTCCCAACCATGCTTCACTCAAGCCCCATGGGGAGGCAACAAACGCAGTGGCTTTGGTCGAGAACTAGGGGAATGGTATATTTTGCATTTTAAACTACGTTTAAATAAGTTTTCCTATATAGAAACGAAAATTTGAGGGTTATATTCTGAAAGTTGTTCTAGAAACTACTCCGTGAAGCACTTGTTTGGGAGTTACAACATAGGTTTATGTTGAAATAGAGCATTGAAACACGATTTTCAAATAAAATCATTAGCTGAAAAATGTAAACATTGGATGAGCAGATTTACTGACTGTGTGTTTGATTTGTTGGATGAACAGGGGACTTGACAATTATCTGACTGTAAAGCAGGTTACTGAGTATGTTTCCAATGAACCATGGGGATGGTACAAGTCTCCTTCTAAATTGTAGAACACAGCACGAGCCTGCCTCTCTTGCGTCAAAAAGTTGCAGAACCGTTCAGAATAATAAGAGCACTGCGACAATCAACTTTGTGTACTTGGAAGAATAACGTAGGGGAAGAAACTCTTGCTCAAGTGTGTAGTGCTTCGCCCTGAGTTTCCTGGTTGGTTCAGTTTTAGGATGTGTTTAAGAACTGGATGAATCACTTGAAAACAGTAGACTGTAACTCAATAGAAAATGCACTTGTTGGTAGCCTCAAAAAGGATTGTGATCTGAGATTGTTTGAAATCTTTTACTTTCTTTTCAGTCTTCTCTATTACTCAAATCTTGGCTTTGAAAAGATGAGAAGAAACAAGGATTTCTTCTGAGGTAAAGTATTGTAGATTCTGAGATAATCCTTAGAATTGAGATGCTTTTTTCCACAAACTTCAAATTTAACCATGAAAGTTCATCAAACTTGGCTGAAATCTCATGATAATCGCATCTTAATCCAGATGCAACATTGTTCATGGCTGAGTTCTTCAACTCTAAATAATGTAAAACCTATATTATAATCAACCACTATATCATTATAAAATTTGATAACACTTAATTACAATACAATATTCATCCTCATTGCCCCTTTTTCCTAAAAAGAAATTTACCCTTTAGACATCATCAGAGATTTGTTAACCAAATCATTCCAATTATTGGTGGTAAAGTTGATAATTACATTCTTCAAGATGAGCAAAGATCCAGTCAAGTTTATTATAATATTCATCTTCTCCTTCATTCCCTCTTCTCATAATATTCATCTTCTCCTTCATTCCCTCTTCTCAAACACAATGATTTCTTCCCTCATCATTCTTTATTCAAGAAACGATGCTAAAAACTCACAACATAATCATCTAATGCAACGAATTAAGACAGCCCAAATACTCAAAAACAAAAAGGAAAATCTACAGATGCTTAATCTTACAGGCGAAGTTTTGTTGAGCAGTATGAAGAAGACCCTGATGCGGTATGAAAAATTGTCGTATAATATACAGTTCTTGGTGGGGGTGTGATAAAATCATGGAATCGGTAAAATTGATGCGAGGAATAATCCTGGATCCTTCCTACAACCGACAAATGCACAAGGATGAGTCAAATTGGCATTGACTTAAGTGGGCCAACACAATCCTTGACGATGGGGAACCCAATATCACTAACTCTGCCATTAATTTCCACTGGTTGGCGTCCACAAATCTCTCTTTTTGCACAAACGCTGCCTCCAAAAGTGAAGAGAGAGAGAGAGTAACAAAGAGTTGGAAAGTTGATTGTTCTGGCTGGAATTTGGCCACATATCGTAAGAATCTGGCGAAGTACTGCATTAATTCAAATCCCGAATCTCCACGGCTTGTATTTCACAACGTTTGATTTCACTGTTCTTTGTTTGTTTGTGTTTCTCCCTGAATTCAGAGATTCTGTTCACAATACCATTTCTGGGTTGGGCATATTTACCTAAATTATCAATTTACTTGGATTTCCCATATCATTTTCTTGTTGTCGAGATCAGTCGGCGGCGGTATTGGGTTTTAGGGATCTGGGTTTACTTCGATTGGCGATGGGGAGCGCAGAGGAGAAGGTTGTTGCTGTGATCATGGTCGGCGGCCCCACTAAAGGTATATGAATTCCTAACTTCTTCCCATTTTGTTTTGGAGGGAAGCTTCTTGTGGCCTTTACAATGATCAAAATGTTCTTTATCATCTGGATTCAAACAACATATTCTTGGAATACTTTGTTCATATTGTAATCAACAGGAACTAGATTTCGACCACTGTCATTGAATATTCCGAAGCCCCTTTTTCCTTTGGCGGGACAGCCGATGGTGCATCACCCAATTTCTGCTTGTAAAAGGGTATGTGTTCATCGAATCTAATGGAATAAGCTGTCATTTCATTGCTGAATGCTTACTCTGAGGCCATCTCTGTTCATCAAGATCCTGCAATTACTGTTTGTTTTTACAGATTCCAAACCTGGCCCAGATTTTTCTTATTGGCTTCTATGAGGAGCGTGAATTTGCACTGTATTTATCTTCCATTTCTAACGAACTCAAAGTCCCTATTAGGTACCCATTTCCCTTCAAAATCTACACTAAGTTATGTCAATCTCTTCGTTTTTTGTTCTTGAATTTCCATGATGTTGTTGTGGTGGTCATTAGATATTTGAAGGAACAGAAGCCTCATGGTTCTGCCGGTGGCCTTTTCCACTTCAGAGATCTGATCATGGAAGACAGTCCGGTTCTTAATCTCACCTGTTCTTGTCCATTTTTTTCCCTCAAGTTGTTCTTCCTTGTTCTTAGGATTATGATCCATCAATGCATTTCAGACCTCCTAATGATTCTATGATCTTGTTTCCAGTCGCATATCTTCTTGCTGAATTGCGACGTTTGCTCGAGTTTTCCACTCCCGCAAATGCTAGGTAGCTTTACTTGTTTTCTTTTGATCCAATTTTTTGTCCCAGACCCCCATGTGCTCGTATTAGTTAAGATTGATTTTCACCCAAGAAACGGTTGAAACGCTCACCCTAATACGTCTTTACGACCGATATGATCGTCCTTTAAATGTCGTACAGATGCTCACAAAAGATATGGAGGGATGGGAACAATCCTTGTAATCAGAGTAAGTAAACACACTCAAGCTCTTACCATTACAAGTTATCTGTTCATATTCAATGATGGCCTTTATCCTTATTCTGTCTTTAGGTTTCTGCTGAGGCAGCTCACCAGTTTGGAGAGTTGGTCGCCGATCCAACGACAAATGAACTACTTCACTATGCCGAAAAACCCGAAACTTTTGTATGCTAACTATCAAAACATATCAGTTTCACTAACACTATGTCTCTCGAGGTTGAGTTTTCAATCGTTTTCCCCTGCCTTTGTTTCCAAAACAGGTGAGCGATCTTATAAACTGCGGTGTCTACATATTTACACCGGATATATTTTCTGCAATACAAGGTGTTTCCACGCAGCGGAAAGAGAGAGGTGAGTAATCGGGGCAACTACACGAAAGCAGTGAATTTTTTTTATAATTAAGTCATTCTCACTTACCTCTTATATGTAATTTGCAGCGAATTTAAGTCGATTATCTAGCTTTGAAGCCCTCCAATCTGCAGCAACAAGGTTGAATCCTTCTCTTTATATTGAAATTTTTATTTAGATTCAGCACGACCACCTAGCCGTATGTACGAAGCTGCATATAAAAATATATGTTACTCATAATATAAAGTTCGTGTAACAGGAGCTTGCCGAAAGACTATGTAAGATTGGATCAAGACATCCTATCGCCTCTTGCAGGGAAGAAACAGTTATATACGTATGAAACTATGGACTTCTGGGAACAAATCAAAACGCCTGCGTACGTCGATTTCAAAACATTCGTTCTTATAAGATTCGTTTGCATCCGTTGAAAAATATACGCACATCTTTCTGTGTGACATCTTGCAGAATGTCCTTGAAATGCTCTGGCTTATATCTCCTCCAATACCGGGTAACCTCCCCCGACCTATTGGCAAGTGGAGATGGTACGAAAAACGCTATCATCACTGGGGATGTTTATATTCATCCTTCAGCTAAAGTACATCCAACAGCCAAGGTAACCTTCCAAATCCTGTAGTTAATTTTGTTATTTTTCTGCTTTCATTTAGATTAAACTTTTAAGTTGGCCTCTCGTCTGTCGTTATGCAGATTGGTCCTAATGTCTCAATATCGGCTAATGCTCGAATTGGAGCTGGTTCTAGGCTCATCAGCTGTATCATCCTTGATGATGTTGAAATTCAAGTATGGATTTATTTTTGTAAATAAAATTTGGACTTCAACTCGAAGCTTATTTTCTTTTGGCTCGTCAGGATAATGCAGTTGTCATTCACGCCATTGTTGGGTGGAAATCTTCCATTGGTCGATGGTCTCGTGTACAGGCAAGTCGAGATATGTGCTTTCTTGTTTTGTTTTCGGGTTTTAATTTCTCCATTAAGAAGCTGATAACATCTATATCATGAATACTACTCTTATGCTACTGCTAGGCTGATGGAGATTACTATGCAAAGCGAGGAGTTACAATTTTAGGTCTTACCCTTTACCTCACTTTTTCTCTTAAAAAAAAGCTTCTGTATTTCATGGCTGTGGTTCTAACATGGCAAACATCGGTTCTATTGTCTAGGTGAAGCGGTCGCGGTTGAGGACGAAGTAGTGGTGACAAACAGCATTGTACTCCCAAACAAGACTCTCAACATGAGTGTTCAAGAGGAGATAATTCTATGAAAAAACCAAACCAAACAAAAGGGTCGGTATATTTTTGTTTCGTATAACCCATGTTCAACTCGAGAAACGGATGTGGAGGCATCAAAAGTTGGAGACTTCTATTAACTGAGATCTGTTTGAAATTGGCTTACATTGATTCAATTATGCAAAATACAGACAATAAACTACATATTCGTAGAAAAACTAGCTATTCGAAAGCTCAGCTTGATCAACCACACAGACTTTCCAAGTCATTAGGGGTTCCTAGGCGGTATCTTGTGATGGTAGATGGCCTCCAGAGATCGGAGTTGACACAGCCAAGCTGTGCACTGCATCATACAAGAACCCTATGCTCCAAAATTCAGTTCAACAAAAGAACGACTTGAATACTATACTTGATAGATGTTGGTTGACAAGGATCCCAAGCTACAAAAAAAACCAATCATCAAAAGGATGACTTCAATGCTATAGTTGGTTGATCGATGTTGGGTGACAAGATTTATGCCTCAGGAATTTGTATTGATGATCTGTTCACAGTTTCAGAGTACCATAACTTCCAGGCATCCTTGTAATGAGAGAATAATTCTCTTAAAGCTGCAAAATCATAGGAAGGAGAGCTACTGGTATGTTCATTATTGTCTTCTAATTAGTAGTTCACTCAACATGAGGTCCTTCAAAGAGAAATTAGAATGGAACATACCTTGGTTCTGATACTGAGGATGATAAGTTGAGGCAAGGCTCACCCAGTTATGACGAAACCGTTTCACGTCATTTTTAGAAGCTCTAACTTCCAATCTAGCAATGGGAGAAAAGGGTCCAAATATGAAGCTCTTAGAATTTGGATGGCGCTCAAATTTGCCACTTTGGTTCAAATCTACTTCAACTCTACAACCCTCAAGATGCACATGCATATGTTTCTGGGAATTGGGGCTCTTATTCAGATCAAATGAATTGACCACTTTGTTTCTCTTCAAGTTGATATTAGTTATATCGGTTCCAAAAGTCCTTTTCTTTGAACCACATGGAATTGGCTTGCCTGCACGACAATTCTCAACTTTACCTCTAAATCCTAACCACCTGAATGCAGGCTTTCTGGTATCAACGGTTTGCGTCTGTCAATTGTAGGTTCAAAAGTTTAAATTATGCAGTCATTTCTTTCACAAGTAGATTAGGAAGTGTGTTTTTATCAGAAAAGAAAGAAATTTGGCCAAGGGGTTGAACTAGATCAGATCACTTTACCTTTTCAATAAGATGAATTGCAGCCAACACATTTGCAATATCGTAAAGGCGTCTGATTTTGCCTGCAAAGTTGAAGGAACAATAAGAAATTAGCTAACAACCTACCCTGTTAAAACAAAAAAATATTTCAAAATTCTCACCAGTAGAGGTTCATACTTCTCATTACGGATTCACTTTGTGCATCGCCTAGCAGTAATTTTGCCGCTTCATCGAGTGAAATCAGATGTGCCTGCATTTAGAGTTTCAAATTTTCAGATTATTTCCACAAAAGAACAAACATAATCACTGAATTAAAAGTGTCATCTTGCCAGTTGACTCACGTTAGAACAGACAAAGAGCTTGACAAAATTCTGCGTAAGAAGTGCAAGAGATTTTTCCCTCCGGTTTTCTGACGCCACTAGAAAGAAAGAAAAGTGAAAGAAAAAAAAAACACATTTCGTAAGCGGTGCAAGCCCTCCGATTTTCTGATGCACTTTGAAAAAGAAAATGAAAGAGAAAAAGTGCAAAAGCAATTAAAAATTTCAAAATTTCAAAATTGGGAACAAAAATTGCAGTAATCATAAGAAAAATGTTGTTGCCAAAAAGTGACTATCCTCAGTTCCAAATGATAGATGAATCGAATCGAAGTAAAGCTTTGCAGTGTACCACATCTCACTGAGGCTGAAGATTTAGACATCATAGGGATTGACTCTTGGCTCACAGAAGTGAGATCTGAACATGTTTCATCTTCATCTATCAACTAATTCCCAAAAAAAAAAAAAAAAAGTTGTGATTATGAAATCCAAAACAAATTTTATAATAGTAAAAAGGACTGTTTTAGTGACAATTCGACCTACTCTTGAGTGATCATACGCAGCTATGGCAAAGCTATTTCCCTTCATATCTTCTTCCTGTTACAGAGAGTAACAAAAAACTACGGCCATTAACAAAAAAAGACTTAAATATGAATCTTAACAAAACAATGCAGATACCTTAAGTTGCCGTAGTGCCTTGGGAATGCCAGAAAATCCTATCCAACTATATTGATTCTTGGCCTTTCTACAAAGAATCTGTAATCATACGAAAATTGCTAAAATAAAAACACAAAAACGTACATCGAAGAAAATAAACAAACAAACAAACAACAGCAACCAATTCCTTACTCCAACACTTTCTAAAACGTTGACAATGTCGTAGATCCGTCGCCTCTCAACACCTGCAAATGAAAGTCGCAAAAATTCTTGAATTCAGGCACCGGCCAACTACCAAAGTAAAATACAGGCAGTAAGAACATACGTACCTAGCCGAGAGGCGGCATTGTCGAGGCTGATTGAGTGAACATCACCTCGATCATACAACCTCAAAAAACTACAAGCCAGAAGATACATTAAGCGAGATGTATATGAATTAATCGATAAATTTAAAGGAAAGAGAGACGAGCTCGAACTTGGAGCAGAGCAGACCGAGGGATTTCTGCTTCCGGCTATAAGCTTTCGAAGAAGAATCCGATAGAAGAAGATTAGCCATAGCTATACGATGGAATTGAAGATTGGAGAAGAAGAGATTATATGCAGTTGAGAATGGGAGGGAATCATTTGAAACAGAAGATTTGAAGAACCGTTGAGAGAAGAGGGAGCGTGATTCAAAGCACAACAGGCGCGCTTTCGATTTTTCAAAATTACTAGTGCATGCTACGCTGAAATGACTGTTTTGTCCTTTGACTGTCAAACCTATTCAATTTTTTAATAATATTTTAAAATTTTCTATTACGCACAATATATCAATTAAAAATTCTAATTAATATCATAAAAGATTTAATTTGATACGAGATTAACAAAATAATTTAAAATTAATACGAAAATTTAAATTAGAGACTTTTGAAATCTTTTGCTTATTAAATTAACTTAAATTAAACTATAATCTTTTTTAATTGAAATACATTTACAGTACATGATTATTTTTTTTTTTTTTAATCTTTATTTTTTATTATTATTATTTTTTCTTTTATGAATGAATTGAGAATAAAGAATCACCGCCGGGGTGCCGCCTGACAGTGTATCATTCTTTGGATTCTGCACCGCTGCATTGGGCGGCTTTCCTCTTTAGCTGCCGCCATTTTCGTTTACCCTTGCTTCTTCTGCACTAATTTAATTGTTTTAAATTAAATAATACAAAATTATACTACAAATGAAAATGAAAACTGGATTAAAAATAATAATATCATAAGAAATAAATCGTAGAGATCGTACGGACAATCTGCAGAGCGCTTTGATTCTGACTCTGCTTCGCTTCCTTCGCCCTCTGTTTTGACCGATCATGGCGACAATTGACAAGTGGCTCTCTAATCTTCTCTGCCATCGGGATTTGGATTCGCTGTCTCTCTCTCAAATATCATGAAATCACAATTAACAAACCCTCTCCCACTATGATCTCGCTGAAATTTTGGATCCTCCGAATCTCTGCTTTTACTCCGCCCATTAATTAAACCAACCATTTCCCATTTCCTTATAAGATGACCCCATTTCTCTCCTCTTTCTCATCAAACCCCTTTTCTCTTCTCTCTCTTTTCCGGCCATGGCGGCGGTTCCCGGCGAACTTGTTGGGGTTTCTGAGGATGATTTGAAACAGAGTGGTTTGACCCAGATTCATGTTCTTGCTGTTGATGATAGCCTCGTTGATCGGAAGGTTATTGAGCGGTTGCTGAAGATCTCGTCTTGTAAAGGTGAATAATGGGTTTGTTTTGAGAATTGATTTTGGATTGGATTGGTTTGATTTTGGGGTTTTTGCAGTGACTGCTGTTGAGAGTGGGAGAAGTGCTCTTCAATATCTGGGTTTGGATGGGGAAACCAATTCTGTCCGGTTTAGTGTAAGCAATTTTAACTTGCTTGCTTATGATTTATACTATGCGTTTAATGGTGGGGTTGGTTTCAGGATTTGAAGGTGAATCTCATCATCACAGATTATTCCATGCCTGAAATGAATGGATATGAACTGCTGAAGAAGATCAAGGTTGGTTGGTTGTTGTTGATTGATTGAGTTGTTTATATCAATGGGTGCTGATGAGAATTGATATGAACAGGAATCATCGGCTCTCCGGGAGATTCCTGTTGTGATAATGTCATCGGAGAATATTATGGGTCGAATAGAGAAGTATGAACTTCCCCTGTTTCTCTGTGTTCTTGTTTTGTTACTCAATGGAGGGGTTTTAAGGTTTTGTTTGATAGTTGCTTGAAGGAAGGGGCTGAGGAGTTCATAGTGAAGCCTGTGAAATTGTCTGATGTGAAACGACTGAGAGACTGCTTCATTATGGAAGGAGAAAATGGAGGGAAGAAGATGAGTCATAAGAGGAAGCTTCGTGTTGATGATCATGATCACCACTTCTTGACTCCTGGGTCTCCGCCGCCGCCGCCGCCGATGGTGGGTTTCGACCATTGCCAAGGGTATCTGCACCGAATCACATGTTCGTCAAAGAAACCAAGGTTCCTCAATGGCGACCAGTTCACGTAACCATGGAATTCAAGTTGTAAAAGTTATTTGTTACTCTTTTTTTGTGTAAATGTTGATTATTTGGGAGCTTAGATCCCCATTTGCTGTGTTTATTATGGTTTGAAATGAGATTGTATTTTCTCTTTCCTATTGGGTAACCCGTAAGAGGTTAGCTCAGTTAAGTCTACCGTCATTAGATATTATTTGTTTGGTTTGGTTTGTCCAGTTACGTCTAAATCTACTACTAGGAAACATTGTCCTCTTTTACCTGTTATGTCTTTCCTATCCTTTTTTGGGATAGTGGCGTAACAATCCAAGTACACTACTAGTAGATAATGTCCGGTTTTGCTCGTTTCGTCTTTCCTGTTCATTTTTGGGATGATGACGTAATAGTCGAAGTACAGTTTGTATATATTGTTTGGTTTGGTCTATTATATATAGTTTGTCAACCTTGAGATTTTAAAATGTCTCTACGAGGCGACAGAGGCGTTCTGTTCTACTCTCCAACAAATGTTGGATCTTACAATTCACCCTTTTAGGATCCAACCCAACATCTTCTCCTTTTAGGATCCAATATTTTCTCGCACATTGCTCGTATTTGAGTTTAATGTCATTTGTAATAACCTTACCACCAATAAATATGTATGTTAGTAGGACAATTTTGCTTTCGTTGTTTCTCTCTAGTCTCGAGTCTTTTATTATTATTATTCTTTTTCTTTTTTGGAACTAAAATGTTCTTCTAAGTCACGTGTGAGAAATAAGGTGGAAAGTTCGTGGATGTTTAATCGATTCCTTTACAAGCCGCCCAATCCAAAACTACTTTTTGCGATACAAAAACGACAAGCAGTAAACAGGGAATCCCATAATTTATCTTATATTCCCAACCCGAAGTCCAACACTCAGAGTCTTCGTCAACCTAAACCACAGCAGAGCAGAGAGGAGAGCACCATCGGAGCTGCAGAAAATGGTTCACTCGAGGCTGGAGGACGCCACTGGTTTAAAGGAAGAGCTCATCGGAAACGCCTGGTCGGCCGCCGTTAAAGCTCACAAGCATGCTGATAAGCCCTTTCTCCTTGATAAAACCCGAGATTTCTCCATCATCAGCTTCGCTGGATCTTGGTCACCGGAAGCCTGGTTCTCTGCTTCCGATTCATCCTTCGGGGAGACAAAGATCGACCGTCAGCTCTTCCCCTCCGTCAGGAGCATCGGGCTCGATGAATACGCCGAGGTCAATTCCGCATTTTTCCGGCGATTTGAGGCCATTTTAGGGAAGCTCAAGGACGTAAGTTACTTTTCCCAGAATTTCCCCCAATTTATTCCTTGTCCTGTTCTTCCGTTTTATGCATTCTTCGCTTCTTTTTAACTGTTGAAACTCGGATTCTGTTTATCAGGTTCTCAAAGCGAACAAGCCTGTAGTGTTTACCGGCCACTCAGCCGGAGGTCCGATAGCCATTCTTGCAACCATTTGGCTGTTAGAACAGCAAAGAAACTCAAACACAAACTTCACTCCTCCAAAATGCATCACATTTGGATCGCCCCTTGTGGGTAACTTCATTTTCTCCCATGCTCTCAATAGGGAGAAATGGTCCATCCATTTCGTACACTTCGTCACGAGATACGACATCGTTCCACGAGTCCATCTAGCTCCTCTACCTTCCTTGCAACCACATCTGCAAACCATCCTCACCTCCCTGAACTCACGATCGCTCGGGTCTGCGTCGAATGGGAATGTAGCTACCGAATTCTTCATGACGGTGATGAGGAATGCGTCGGCTGTGGCAAGCAATGCTGCCTGCCATCTTATGGGAAACACTAACCTTTTGCTAGACACTTTGAAAAGCTTTGTCAAATTGAGTCCTTATAGCCCTTTTGGCACTTACATTTTCTTTACTGACAGTGAGAAAGTGGTGGTGGTGACCAACCCAGACGCTGTTTTACAAATACTATTCTTCGCTTGTCAGTTGAGCTCTGAGAGCGAATGTGATAACATCGCTCATCAGAGTTTGAAGGCCCATTGGGAGTATGAATCTAAAATGCGACAAAACTTGGAGCTCCTGCACGCTATTCGTCTAGATGAATTGGATAAGCTCCCGTTGTCCTTAACAGGCAGAAACACACCGATAACACAAGCTTTGAATGAACTTGGCCTAGTAAGTTCTCTAATCTCTTCTATATCTATCTATTTATCTCTCACATGGGTAATCGAAAGTGAATTCTATGTTTCGACTGTGAAATTACAGAGTTCGAGAGCTTTATTGAATCTTCGAGCAGCTGGCTCGTACGAAGAGCAGAAAATCAAAAATCAAGAAAGGATGAGTCTAAAGAAACAAGATATCGAGAAACTATTGAATTGGCTAGAAGAAAATTACAGAGATGTATGTAAGGTTGACGGTTTGGGATATTATGATGCATTTAAACTCCAGAAGGATCCGAAAGACTTCCAAGCTAATATCAAGAGGCTTGAGCAAGCAGGTATATGGGACGAGATCGTAGAAATGCTCAAAAGATACGAGCTCCCGGATGAATTTGAGGGCCAGGACGAATGGATACAAATCGGAACCAGGTTTCGCTGTCTCTATGAGCCTCTAGATATTGCTAACTACTATAGACACTCCAAGAATGATGATACTGGTCCTTATATGATAAAGGGAAGGCCAAAACGTTACAGATTTACACAAAGATGGCTCGAACATAATCAAAAGATGACGGAGCCGAGTGAAGTATCGACTCTTTGGGCAGAGGTAGAGGAGCTTCGTATCCAAACCAGAACCAAACTGTACGCTGAATGTTCAAGAGAAATCTTAGAGTTGGAGAAGAAGATGAAGAGATGGGTCAATGAGATTGAAAATGATATGTTGTTAAAGAAATCTACTTTCATGGAGTGGTGGAAGACACTTCCTGAGCATCATAGATCACAGTCTTGTATTAGGGACGATATCGAGAGGATGGCGAATACCGAGGATGCTACTAACTCGATGTAGTCCGACCTTAATGAAGGCATTGTACTTATAAAACAATAATGTTCCAACCGGATCCTTTCTGTTTGTATGAATAATTAGAAACTTACTCTAAAAAATGTGCTAAAATTGTACTAAACTTTTTAATGAATATGTTCAGGAACAATTTCGACACCAATTTTATACTTACGGCGGAGCTTTCAAGAAGATAAGAACTAACCTTGTAATCTCCGACAGAAACTGCCGACCACCTGGGCTGAGGAGCAGAGGCCTTGTTCATGGAGACAAATGCCGTTTAGCCCTCTAGAAGATATTGGGATAATTAGAAATCAATTTTAAGTTGAACATAAACCTTATATAGACACAGCATGAAAATTATATTATAGAAAGGAAAAATGAGCCAAAACATTCACATCAGAGCAACCATTTGGAACAGAAAAGCCTAGCAGATAAAATCCTCGTTCGCAGCAATTGGAATAGCTTACGTAACAGTTCAAGCCCATCGTTAGCAAATATCGTCTCTTTGAGCAAACCCTATCTGCTAGAAAGAGATTTCCGAGAATGCTTCGTTCTCCTCCCCGATAGCTTAAGACAACCCATCAACAATCAACTCATCCAAGTAGACTTCCAGCTGCATAGCTGTCTTTCAAGTTTGGATCATAGTTTCCTACACCATAACTGAAGGTATTGCAAATATTTCCACATTTCATTTTATGCTATATAACTCCAAGGAAGTAATCAAGTATGACACTAAATCTCATAAGATCAACAAGAATGAGGAGGAAGGTGACGACAAATAGAACAGTTTCAGCATTCCTATGAAATATATGCAAATACAAATAAAGAAGGAAGTGAAGAAAAACAGACAAACGTTGTATCATTATTCCATGTATTTATTTCTATACCATCTCATCTATTCACATATCAAGTACGAATTAAGTCCTCTACATTGGCAAATGTACCACAAGATAAGAACCACACTCTTGTAGGAAATTCAGTTTAAAGGTTCTCAATCTCATTACCATACTTCAACACCCAAATGCCACTTCTATTACTATGAAAATCAGAGCCCAAGACTACTATAGTACCCAAGAGACGCAGGACAGAAAAATAAAAGAAAAGAAAAGTGGAGCAGACGTACATTAACAACTCACAGAAACTGAACACTACCTAAGACCTTGAAATCATGCTACAAGAACGAGCCAATGGGAACGTCGGGCTGCCACTGTGTTCGTTTGTCTCGTTATCCGCAGGATCACGATCATATGGCTTCCTGCAACCAGGACAACGCCCATCCTCTTCAAGAATCCTCTTGTGACAGAAAAGGCATAGCCGGAATCCACAGGGACAAGGTAAAAAGTTTGAGTCTGTAAGGTCCAAGTCTTCAAAGCAAATTGGACAAGATGTAGGTACAGGCACAACACCACCACAAGCCCAAGGGACGCCTCCACATCCAAAACGCCGATCTGTATTCGGTAAACTAAGCTGTTTTGATAATGTGGGCAAACTCTGGGGACGATCGGCATCATCAGGCCTCCATGCTCGGCCATTCATTGAAGCCCTCCGCGCAATTCTCCCATGCTCAATGCTCGAATCACCATCTCCTACGCCTAACTCATTTCTGCTGTCTTCGCAAGAACCCAATTGAGAAACAACATCGCCCCTAGGGGAAGACTCGGAGCATTGATCATGCTGCTTGTCAGTGGCGATTAGGGTATCGGCAAAAGCCTCCCAATCTTCCAAGCAGTCATCATCTCCTTCATCTTCCTCCTCCTCCGTTATACTCCCCGAGCGACAACCACTAGAACTGCTGCGGCAGCTACTACTACTGCTACTCCCAGTAAAATGGTGACCCGAATCATTACCACCCAAGATACTACTTCCAATACTAGGGGGGCTATTGGACGGCGACTCCGAACAATCGCTGTGATGGTGGACCGATCTGTCGTCCTCTTCTCCTATTTCCCTCCTATTTATTTTTTTGGAGGAAAGTTTATCATCTTCCACCGTTTTGACGACCTCTGACTCAAGCCGATTGTCTTCTTCGCTCCATTTTTTGTTCTTTATCGCACCTATCACTCGTGAACCCAAATCGATTAAATACAAATTATCGCATGCATGAAGTCCGTTCCATCAATATATTCAATTAACAACAAATTGAAACATAATTAGTGGTTATACCTCGAGAAAGCCATTGCTCGCGACGAACGTCAAGCTTGGACTGCTTCAATTTGGAGTTCCTAGCCTGAAATCCCCAGCCGAAACAATTACGACCAAATTAGGGGGAAAATTCAGTAATCATCAAAGAAAAAAAAAAACAATAAAACTCTCCGGCATTAAAATTAAAAGAAAAAATGAGAAGATTTACGTTTGAACAAAAAGAGAGAGAGAGTCCTCACCCTCCTCTTCTTGGACAGGGGCAAATCCCGGGCGTTAGGGGCCAGAGAAATTGAAGCATTAGCGATCGAATCAGTAACCATGATGGAAGAGTTGAAATCGAATTGAAGAAACCAAATTCGCAAGGAAACCCTAATTTGTGTGGATATTTTTATTTCCCGGGAGAGAGAAGATCTTCGAGGGGGGAGAGAAAGAGAGAGAGAGAGAGAGAGAAAAAATGGATAACGGAAACTCCTCTGCTTCGTCCGCTCTTTTCCACAGAATAAGCAAAAAACAGAGGGCCGAGATTTCATTTAAATATCGTCCAAGTTACCAAAATATCCCTCTCATTTCCCAAAATTTCCGGCCATACCCAGCCATGGCCCTTTCAGAATGGCTTTCAAATAAGGGGTCTTTTAAACGGGCGTGGCAATTGGCATCGTGCATCCGTGTACTGCCTGGAGCCAGCCCAAAGAGATGAACAAAACGGTGTCGTTTGTTGAGTTTAATATGTTGGGCCATTAAATGGGCCGGAGGAGTTCGGCCTAACAACCCCGGCCCCTTTAGTTGGTTGTAATTCGGCCGGTGCCCATACATAAAGCATTTAAAAGTCAAGTATTCCTTTTTGTTTTATTGGGTATTTCTTTTAATTTTTGTTTTTTCAAGTACCATATATTTGTCAATTAAGTGAATATTTATTATTCCTGAAAGGGTAGGGTTAGGCAAAAACAAATTTGGGTTAGCTTTCTGTAACCGGCTAAAGTGGACAATATCTATTAGGGGTGGACTTGTGCTGTGCTGTTACAAATTATATCACGATTGGATTTTCAAGGGGGATAGATGTGAGATCCCATCTTGATAGGAGAGTAGAACTAAGTAGGTGTGGAAATCTCTCCCTATTAAAGTTTTGAAAAACATTGAGAGGAAGTATAAAAGAGAAAGGCTAACAAAGACAATATCTGCTAGACGCAAGAGTTGGACTTGGACTTGAGCTGTTACTAACTACAATATTTAGTATATCGAAATTATGGACTCCAATTTAATTCTAAATAAAGAAGGTAACTGTACACCATATAAAATAGACAATTAAAATATTTGATATTGAGAAATATTCTATAATAAATAAATAACGTGGGGTTAATCATTTGTTCATATTTGATTTTTGTTTTTTATTTTTACATTTCCAAAGACCATGTTTGGAATTATTATAATTCATTTTTTACTTCGCATTGCGTTTTTTTGGAATATGAGAGGAAAAATGACAAAATAATTATAAAAAAAAAAGGAGAGAAAATTTGGTCAATTAATAAAAAATAAAATTCTTATATTTTATTTTAAAAATAAATTAATGGTGACAACGGTACACCTGGAAGCTAAAACGTGGAGCCCTCCACGTGGCGAGGTGGGCCTAAAATTCTGGGAACCTGACGAATTTCGGAAACAAATTCTATAAAAGTCCCATACTATCATGTTACTCCAATTATATATAATATATATATACACATTACTTATCCAATTAATAGATCTAGAAGCATAACCAATTGGAAATATTATTTTGGATTATAAATCTCGCATTATATTTTAAATTCTGTTAATATGAATTTATATTCCAATTCTTATTATTTTTTTAATCCATTATATATATTATTGGTAAGTCATAAACACTCATTTAGCTCGTAAGGTTGTGCCCACCCGTACCAAAGGTAGAGATTCCTCGTTTAAACAAGCTACGAGAGAAGGAGTGGGGGAGATTTCTCCCGTTATAAATGGGGTCGGGGACAAAGATTATATTCTCTGTTTCTGTCCCCACCCACGTACTCGACCCAGACTATTAAAGGTCAAGAAAAAAACCCCAATTAAACTAAAAATATTGAATATAAATTTGTGTGATAATTAGGTACGATTAAATAGTGAAAATGTTGGCAATAAATTAGGAAATTAATAAATTAAATGTAGAGGGAATTAAGGTGAGCTACAACTCTCTTTGGTTGGATGTAGTCTCATATTCACACTAATAAAAGCTTGTCCCTCAACTCTTACCCACATTTTCCTCAATTTCATTACCTTAATTATATTATAATCTTGATGATTCAATCATCTAATCCTCCATAACAACAATAATTAAGTTAATAATTTAAATGTTAAAAAAATACTTTTAATCTCTACCTTAGAAAGTACTTTGAATTAATGGATTTGGCTTAATTATTAAAAAGGTGAAATTTTATATCTAGTTTATAAATATACTTATTAAATTTAAAATATTATTAAATTATATTATTATAAATTTGAAAGTATATAAATTGAATCATTATATTATAAAGTTTTCAAATTAAGGTGAAGAGAAAAAGTATTTTAAACTTTAAAAGAAAATAGTTAAACAATAAATTAAAAAATAAAAAGTAAGATAGAAAATGATATTCAAACTCTTTTGGTCATTCAACCGACAGAGAAGACTATATGAGAAGGCTGTCGCATTTGCTATTATGCCCTCTCCTAATTTTAAATTTTCCCTATTTTTTTTTTAATATTATATTTCTCAAATTAATATAATTCCAATTTTAGCCTTTAAATTTTTAATTTAATTCACAATTAAAAAAAAAAACTTATTATATATCTATTATTAAAAATACGATGTTATCATTCATATATCAGGCATCAAAATCAAATTATCATTTTTATTTGGAGTGATTGAAAATTAAATGATTAATTTTGGTCCCTACCTTTTTAAATTTTATCCCTGTCTTTTTGTTTTCAATAAATCTTAAATTAGTTCACATATGGGTTAATATAGTCTTTTCTTATTTGAAAATAATAATAATAATTTATTTAATTTTAATAAAATTTAAGAGGTGGAGTTATTAAATTTTGTTTTATTTTTAAAATTTTATTTTATAAATATGATTGATGGAGATGAGATTGAAAAGCATTTGGTGTGGTACCAACCTCAAAATCATTTCAAGGAAGGGAAGGGAAAAACAAATGAAGTATTTTCTCACCTACCAAATCACACATTCACACCTCCCTACCAACGGGATGGAGCAACGTGTTCATTCTCGTAATAAATAAATAAATAAAATTAAATTTAACGTACCACGAAATTGTAACAATTTTATTTTTTAACTTTAGTATATAATAATTTTACTATAGCTTATAAAAAAATGATAACTAATCAATTTATTAATCTACGTGCGTAAAATATAGAAACTAAATTATTATTTATTAAATGTATGACTTTCACGATCCATAGCATTAGCATCTAAAAAAGGTCTATTATTCAAAAGAGATCTATGACGTTGAAATTATATAATTAGAGAACGAGAATTTTGGTATATATTTTTTAATTTTATTATTATTTTCTTGTCCTTTTTAGGATGATAGTGAAAGGCAAACCAAAATGAGAGATGGGTGGAGTCAATTGGGAGTAAGAAATGGAAAGCAAAAAATTCCTAAAAAACCCAAATGGCATTTTCGTAATTTGTAATTCATTAATTTAATTAACCCATTAATTTTATGCTTTCTTTAAGTTTCATTAATAGGTTTACTCCTTTCATTTTAGCTTAAACTGTAAATCTCCATACTAATTAATTCAATAAATTAATATGTTTTAACGTAATTGAAATTATATATTATTATTATATTTTTATTCGACAAAATATTTAAAAATGAAAATTTTAAACCTATACATATGATATTCGGAAGCCTTGTTTTTAAAGCTTATGTTATATTTTATGTAAATAATAATAAAAAAAAAACTATATAAGTTTGAGATATTATGGTGACAAAAGCTATCATACTTAAAATATAATAAGAAATATTATTTAGTTGAGTCATTTCATCTCCAAAAGGAAACAAAAGATAGCCTTTTAGTTTTATTATATATAAGCAATGGAAATCCAATTTGTATGAGATTTTTGTCCAATTTAAATTAATGTTTAATTTCTAATCCAAATAATATATTTAGCATTCTTAATTTTTATATTTGCACATTCCCACCCGCAGATATTGGCCTCTTTGGATTTTCCCTTTCGCGCTTCTCCTCGAGACTTTAAAATGCGTCTACTAGGGGAAGGTTTCCACACCTTGTAAAGGGTGATTTGTTCTCCTCCCCAACCAATGTGGGACATCACAATCCACCCATCTTTGGGCCCAGCGTCATCGCTAGCACTCTTTCTTTCATCCAATCGATGTGGGATCGCCCCTAAATCCACCCTCCTTTGGGCCCAGCGTCCTTACTAGCACACCGTCTTGTATTTACCCCCCTCCCCCCCTCCCCCCCCCAAGAAGGCTGACACATTGTCCGGTGTTTGGCTCTGATACCATTTGAAACACCATAGATCCACCGCTAGCAGAAATAATGAAAACCATGCAAAACGTCCAGTATCTGAATATGGGGCGTTACAAAATATATATATATATATTTTTTTTTATTTGTGTAGATATTAGATGGCTTGTTAAAGGTAAAATTTTTAAATTCACACGAAAATAATAATAAATTTTTATTAAAACTATGAACTAAATAAAAATTTTAAAACCAAATAAATACAGATTGGATTTGTAATTTAATGATTTTTTTTTTAATAATAAAAACAATAATGAAATGATATTAATATTATTGTATTGGCCGTATAATAAGGTATGATTAAAGATAGATTGAATGTATTTGAAATAATTCATATAAATAATACAAAATAATTGTTATTTGGTTGAATTAAGTATTTATTTAATTATTTCAAATGAAAATTTAATACGCACAAGACTATATAAATACTACGCCGAAAAATTATGGATGAAGCAAACAGTGAAATGATTAAAGTAGGTTGGTCGTCGCCAGCGGGTGATGCAAAGGGCCAATTGTTGGGTGACACGCGTCCTTAAAAATTATGGTCAATTGAAGTTTTTCCTTTTAATTTTACAGGTCTTCACATGTTCCCCGCACCCCGAATTTACTTATTTTTTACCTTTATTTATTTATTTATTTATTACTAATTTCTCACCTTTATTTATTTATTTATTTTAGTGCAAAAAGAAAAGGAAGGTTGGGAGAGAAATAAATGTAGATATGAGGGGGACCAGCGTATAAGCGATGATTAATTTTATGTATTTATTTATATGAGATCTATAAATTTTATTTTCATCACCGGCATAATCTCCCTCACAGTTCTCAACAGTTTAAAACACTAAACCAGTTTTCTCTCATCTTCTTCCCTATCTCCCCGCGGGAAAACTCTGTACTGGTTGTTCGATTTCCTTCCGGCAATGTTGCCGTCGCCGCCTCAGCTCTGACTCTGCCTCCGACTACAGTTCTTCTCGCCATGGCTCTCTCTGCCTCTGCGCCGCAGAGCTTGAAGCTTCGGATTCTCTCGTGCCTCACCAAGCTCTCCGACCGAGATACCTACTCCCTTGCTGCATCCGACCTTGAATCTATTGCTCAGAGTCTTGACGCGAATTCCTTACCGGTTTTCCTTTCATGTATATACTCCACTGATGCTTCGGATAAATCGCTGGTGAGGAAGCAATGCATTCGCCTCTTTGCTGTTCTGTCAGAGACTCATGGAAATTCTCTTTCTCCATACCTCTCGAAGATTCTCTCAAATATCACACGCCGGTTCCGCGATCCTGATTCGTCGGTTCGATCCGCGTGCGTTAACTCTGTAGCGACATTAGCTTCCAGTGTTACCAAATCGCCGTTTTCGACGTTTTTGAAGCCTTTAACTGATTCGCTTTTCACGGAGCAAGATTCTAATTCGCAGATCGGAGCGGCTCTGTGTTTGGCTTCGGCAATTGATGCTGCACCGGATCCGGATCCGGTTAAGCTCGGCAAGCTTTTGCCGAGGTTCGAGAAGCTTTTGAAATGCGATAGTTTCAAAGCAAAGCCGGCTCTCTTGACATTGATCGGGAGTGTTATTGGAGTTGACGGAGCTTTCGGTAACGGAGCTCTGAAAAATTTTGTCCCGTGCTTGGTTGCATTCCTTAGCAGTGAGGATTGGGCGGCGAGAAAATCTGCCGCGGAGGCGCTCGGTAAGCTAGCAGTCTTGGAGAGGGATGCTCTGGCGGAGTTCAAGGCTGGTTGCTTGAAAACGTTCGAGAGTAGGCGATTCGATAAGGTTTCAGTTTTTAATGGTTTTAAGAATATAATATATGAATCGATTTCCGATATTTGATATTGTTTTTCTAACCATTGTGTTATAGGTTAAGGCTGTACGGGAGGTAATGAATCAGATGCTCGAGGCATGGAAGCAGATTCCTGATCTCTCGGATGAGGCGTCTGCGCCAGCTTATTCCCAAGCTTCCTCGAAAGGTAGCATGTTTTGTCATTATATTCAGTGAATGTTTTGCTAATTTCCTTCTTATCTGGTGAAATTGTTGACAGCCTTGTGATCTCTTCCATTTTGGTATTTTATTCTGTTTTAGAAATCGCAAGTGATGGACGTTATCCACCTGGATCCAAGAATAATTCTTCTGCTCGTCTTGACTCTCCTACCCCGAGGAAGAACGCCAGCTCAGTTTGCAGGTCTACTCCGCCAGATGCCTCACCTGCGATGACAGCGAGAAGGAGAAGCCCTTTGAGCGCTGGTGACAAGAAAGCTAGTTTGTCAATGCTCCAAAAGGTTGAGCGTAAAAAGCGTCTGGACTGGAAAGTAGAAGTCTCTGCTAGGAAATCTCCCTCAGGAGAACTGAAGGAAAGAGATGAAAACATTCCGGATAGAAGGATTAGTGAAAACACCAAGATTACGAAACCAGAAACAAGACGGGCACTCTTCAATAAGATTTCTGACGATAAGATGATTAAATTCGGTGGGCTCAGGTCTGTATCTCGCGTAGTTCCTTGTCCGGATGAGGGCCATGAGTCGACTGTTGTAGCAAGTAATGCAACCGACGATCTGCACAGGAACCACAAAGACTCTGAAGAATTGCATTTGATCCGTAACCAGCTTAATCAAATAGAAAAGCAGCAATCGAGTCTTCTAGATATCCTCCAGGTTGGTACCAAATCAAACTGCACTTAGTCTGGAAGTTGAATTTATTTTCATTTCTTCATGCTTGATTCATGTCCTCAGTTAAGTTGATAAATCTTCAGACGCAAATGCATGCTTCAATATTATAGATCGCTCCTAGGAAATTAGAACCATTAGAATACTGGAATATCAAATACACTCTAGTGCCCTTCCTATAATCAGATTGGCATTTAGTCTGCAACAAAATCTTCTAGCGACATAGACTGCAACAAGCACGTAGAACATGGAATCCAAATGAAATCTTCTAGCAACATAGTACATGGATCGAACAAGGTTGTTCCTATATGAGATATGTGAACTCTAGAGTACATACACGATCCAGTCTTCCAAGATGGTTTGACCTCATCCTGCCACCGAAGCTTTAGAGATAAATCATAATTTCGACTACTATTATTTCAGCTGCTTGTCTCAGTTTATAAATCACTACAATTTCCTGCCAGTCACGCATATTGCAGAAAGTATTTATTTATTTTATTGAATTACAAATTACTGCCCCTCTTCAAAATTGCGTTATCTGTTACTGTTAGCGCTTGATTATTTGCAATGTTCAATATACTGATCACTCGTCGCGATACAGTCTTCAAATTTTATCTATCTCACCTGTGTTTTTGTCTTATCTACCATTTAGAACTTCATTGGGAGTTCACAAAACGGAATGCGATCCTTGGAGACGCGTGTGCATGGTCTGGAACGGGCCTTGGATGAGATCTCATATGATCTGGCTGTATCAAGTGGAAGGATGTCTTATGCTAACACCCCCACAACTACATGCTGCCTGCTACCCGGAGCTGATTTTTTGAGCTCAAGGTTCTGGAAAAGAGCAGACGGCAGACACTCATCATCAAAGTTCTCAACTCCCATTGGTGCAACTCCATTGGCTCCAATGCGCAGCAGATCAGGTGATCCCCATGGAGCTAATGTGGATGCTGGATTTATGACTCCAGAGAACCATAGGTTTCAGGTCCAGCGAAGGGGTGGCTTTATGGTGAATCCATTGGCTTTGAGACAAGGTGAACCCAGGGTTGTCTCAAATGCGGCACTTCCTTGAACAATTGGATCAGAAGGTACTAAAGAGTAATTTCTGAACTTAATTTGCTCGCTCTTTTCCATCTTTTCTTTCCTTCCCACATCATGTGTAGCTCCTTACCATGGCTGCTTGCCACTTGTGCGAGATGACCGGATATAGTATTTACTAAACTTCAAACCATTTTTGTTCTTTTTTGTTACAGGCTTACTGCTATGGATTTTCTCATGCCTTTGCCATGGGAATCTAAAGCATTCCTTTGGAACTCTCAAGTGATGCAGAAAGCAACTACCATGAGGTAATGAATTCCGTTTTGGATTTAAAATATTCTCTGGTATGTCTAAACCAAGTGATCTGAAAAATTTCAGTGAGAAGTCCTAAAAAATTTGAGTGAGCTGTCAAGTTAAGTTTATCCTTTTTCTTTTATTACCTTTTTTTTTTTGGAATTTGATTGAAATTGGAAAAAAAAAAAAAAGGAGTATATTACCGAAATGCCAAATATCCTAATATAGAGAGGGTGATTATTGATATGTACATAGGAACCAGAAGACAAGGCCTTTTCACTTCCCTTTACACTTACTCTCCGGGGGGTGACGAGGTCTCTTCAGTTGGTTGAAACATTTCTTGAAGTGAAAAAGAGTACAAATATCTGGGTGATGATTATGATGTTTTTCTATAATTTTTAGCCTTTTATACGTGCATTGAAAATTTTATATTACAGTATAATGGTGGAGTAATTCGAGACCTATAAAGAAAAAGGTAATAGCAAATGTCATAATGCATTTAATCATTCTGATCATTTTAGTTTTAATTCTCTCAACATCTAATCAAGACACTATGGATTACGATTTCTTCAAATTTGTATTTGCATACATGCTTATATTTAGTCACAAATTCCGCCCTCTAATTTTATAGATTCACATAATAGTATAGTACACGTTACATACATTCATTTACATTACAAAATTTGAGTTTGAAGTCTTCCGCACTTGTCGTGTCACATCAAACTGATCTGAAAAGATGAGAGGATGTACTGCTTTTCCCATTTCCACCTATCATTCGAAATCTTAACCCCAAGTAATATCAACCGTTAGATGCCAGTGAAAATTACAATTATTAGATATCTAACCTTTTTAATTATTACTTACAGTTGTAACGCTTATATTCAAACACAGCATATAAATTTCTAATTATTAAACTAGAATACTAATATGTCAGACGGTATATCGTTACTCTAGTAATACTGGAATACAATTAAAGTTGGTTATGTTTGAAGTCTCTATTTTTTAGTGTTTAAAAAATATGTTTGAGTGGAAAAACAATATTTGTAAACAATTAAAAATTAATCCAAAAAACTCTTAAAAGATGGTTTCACCCACAACCGTGTCTCAAATCCATCAATGAATGGCACACATATTCAGGTCTTCATTTAAAACCAACCTAAAAAAAAGTTGGGATGTCTTTCCTCTCCCATCCTTATCCAGTTATGTACCGTACCGCACTACCAACCATCTGGCCTAGAACTAGCTGTCAGAAAGTTCTTAAATGATTTCTTTCACATTCGCGAACAATATGCGATTCCTTCACAAGTTTCATTTCCCCCCACGAAAGTTTTCCCTTTCGGTTCGCATTCGCCCCCCACATTAAATAACCCTTTTCAACAAGCAGCCTATACAATACAATCTATGGCGTTGAGGATTTGATTACAATTCTGTTTGGCCCTAAATTTCAAAATATGCTGGTAGTAGTTACGTTTCGGAGCTTGGAGAAATGGTTTAATATAAAGGTTTTTGGGGAGAATGAAAGATAGTGAGAGATTTTTTTATTTTTTTTATTATTTTTTTATTTTTAGAGAAAAAAGGAGGGAAAATCCACACAAGATATAAATAATATAAAATTATTAAATTTTAACCCAAAATTTGAAGGAACATCAAATGTAACTTACCATTTTACCTTGGTTCAAATCATTTCTTCCCTATTCTCGCCTACAGTGACTGACTTCGTCAATACAATGCTATTCTGTCATGATACGCAATGCACCCAATTCATAAACATTTCAGAAATATAATGGGAAGGCAGTTGCATAGGGATAAGGCCTCACACCTCTGGTTCATACGTAGGTTTTTAACTAACATACGCTATATTAAAGAAACCTACTGCAAAAAAACAAGAAACCAATCTTCATATTCAGATCCTACAGCTCAGCCACATGATCAGCATTTTTAGATCCATAACATTTCAGAGAAAATTATATTGTTTCTTCACCTTCAAGTTGAACTATTCAATTTAAAGTATGCAACTTATCAATCAAAATTTTACATTACGCTACAATAATATCCTAACCATTTCCAATTCAAATAAAAAAATAATAATAAAAAAAACAAGTCAGAGAAAATTTAAGTAACTATAAGTCTATAAATTCATCTAATTGCAAGTCAGGGTTAAAAAATGAGATGTCAGAAAGCAAAAAAGTAAAGTTTCCATAACGCATGATTAAAGGTAAAAACTACTTACCACCATTTCTGTAATAAGAGAGCAGCAATGATCCGTGAAATAAAAGAACACAAGGCAATTGCAGAGGCATGCTCTACGGACAATATTTTGAAGGCCTTGTGGTCTGCCACTAACTTTGCCGCCAAACGGGGGAAAGATGCTCACTTTAGGCTGAAAAGTTCGACCACTCATAAAAAATTATTACCTTCCTTAAGTTTCATCTTTCGTGATGTTCTATGAAAAGATTCTATTCTAACACATGAAAGTAATATTTTTAAATGCACTATTTTCATACTTGTTAAGGAATTAAAACTTGTAAATGTATTTTTCACTATACAGTCAAATGTAATGAAAAAATGAAGAGTACTATTAGTAATTAGTTAAAAGAAACTTTCACTAATTTAAAAGAATTGTCAAATACACTCTAATTCTAACCTGTGATCTTGCACTCTTGTCTTCTTACTTGCACAAAGGCGTCAAATCTGAAACTAAAGAAAAATTCCCAAAAACTTTTACCAATTTCTTAACACAAGAAAACTACACTTTTGACAGCTAAAAAGCTATAGTGGGCAGTTTATATCTTCAATTCTTTAAAGAGGGACACAATGAGGGAAAAGGCAGAGAGACGTTAAAGAAAAGTTAACCAAAAGGCTGAGATGAGAAAAATAAAGAAAAGTTTAGATAAAAAAAAGTTAACCNAAAAAAAAAAAAAAAAAAAAAAAAAAAAAAAAAAAAAAAAAAAAAAAAAAAAAAAAAAGTCATCTTAATTAGAGTTAATCACAAAGTGGAGATTTAGTCACAGGAACAATTGAAAAGGGAATAGGAAAACTAGGAGGAACATTGAAATGTTGCCAATTTATAGAATCTATCCCTATCATGGTAAATCAAATAATTTCTTTCAAGCCATTAACTCCTAGTAATTGCTCTGAGGGCATTCCTCCATATAATCTCTGTCTTTCATTTGAAGTTGGATCCACACAGAAGCAACATCAAACTATCCTCAACAGAGAAATAAAGAGCCCAAGATAAGTCAACCGAAAGGAAAAAGAGATTTCCTATGCTGAAGGAGGAGAAGAAACTAGTAAATGGCTTTGTGTTTCTCTACTTTCCTATATAGAGAAGCACCACTTGATTGTAAGGCCATTAATGGACAACTTCCTTATAGTCCCTCCATTGTGTAGCCGTTCAAGAGTCAATAAACATTGTCCAATAGAAAACTTTAACATTTTTCAGCACTCCCACCTTTCCAAATTGAGAGTGCTAGATTTTGGAGGAGCAAGGCAATGGTAGCTGTTAATCTTGAGAAAAGTAAATTAATAAAAGATAACCTCCTCATATCACCTTGGACCATAGCCTTTAACAGCTCCAATATGCAGCAAAATTCCTTAATCTCCAACTTCCTCAAATTCCTCCTGTTCAAATTTTCTGGGATATAGCAGTTTTCTCCTAGAACTAAGTAATCGTAGCATCCGATTAGAGTTCTACAGCGGAACTAAGTAATTTCTGCATTGAAACCTCTGCTACTAAAACCACCTATAATTTTTTCCAGAAAGATTTATTAATGCATTTATCAAGTCTGACAGAAGAAATATCTTCAACTAGACCTTTGGTTTTCGAAAATTTCCACCAAGGGCAATGACTGCTTCCTTTCTTCGGTTCTCTTGTTGTCCACTACCTCTCTTTCCCATACAAGCATGAGAATATGAGATGACTTTAAACCACCTATAAATAAAAGCTAAGTACCTTTTTTTTTAAAACTCAATCCAGTTGACTATATATGGGTAGCCATTCCCACTTCTCATCACCCTCCAAGAGAAGTCCTCTTTTTCCTTTCCAATGTAAGTCCCACGCTCATCGGAATTGGAAGATAGACATAAAGAAGGTAAGCAAGCTATCGAAAACGAAGTTTGAAAGTTTTCAACCCCCATTTGACGGATAATTTAGCAATGCGATTGGAAGGGTGGTCTCGTTGCGGATTCAAAAACTCGGGGGGTGGGAGGAAAAAAAGCTCTGTCCTAATGATAGAAAAGGGAGAAACAGCTACAGATAGCTACAATTATTGAATACAGTTACCTTCAAGATTTAAACACGATGATTAAAAGACCATTTAGAATTCACTGCGACACTATAAATTCACAACCTGGAGTTTCTAATTCCCAAGTGTTGCATGTTTCTAATTAAGCAAAATCCAACTTTGGAGCGTGTCCACCAAGTTTTGTCCCAAAAAATTGAACTGAATGCTGACTTAGCAAATTGATTGCCCAATATGATGATGGATCAAAATAATCCGACGAGGTGAATAAATTAAAAAAAAGGTCCGAACGTGGCCAAATTATCTAATGAGCAACAGATTTTTTGTGCGAAAGTGTGTTGAGATAATTTGACTAGAGACTCAAAGTAAAAACAAAATGGTCTGTAAGGCTCATAAGTTTCATCGTGCTGATAATGGACAGTTCATTCCATTCGTGGCACCCAATTAGGAAGAGCATATTTCCAGCTCAGTATTCAAGTGGTTTCCAGCGACATCAAGTTTCATATTATATTAATAACTCAATATATAGCTTTGAGGTAATAAATTGTAGTGGCGCAATAAATTTTCAAAAACGATAAATAACCAACCTGATGTGCAAAATGTGCTGGTTGCCGACTATCTTTAGATAATTCAACCATGAAGCTTCAATTTTAAGTCTCTTCAAAACCATTCCTTTGCTCCTCATTCCTCTTTAAATGCTCTCGTTACGAGATGAATTACCGTCTGAATTAACTGGCAAGTCTTTGTGCTTTCTACAAATTGCGTGCTTAAGAACGTAAATATTTATAGGTTGTCTGTGGGAGTCATCATTCAAATCAGAAGCAGACCTTTCAAACTAAGATAACAAGCCTTTAACAGTTTCGGTATCACTTCCGCAAGCCGGAGTCAAAAGGTTGAAGGACAAAATTTCCGGGCTGCGCATGTCCAACTCAACTACGACCACATCGTCATTTGTTGAGAAGCATGCATTCCAATATCACTTTCAGCATCTTCATGTGTTGCAAACACTTCATCCTTTTCCGATAGAACACTAAAATTTAACGGAATTAAACAATGTTTCTGACTACCAATTTCATTCATGATTGGTAAACTCTCTCCAGGTTGATTAGAGTTGTCTACAAACGGAATTCCAGATCAATGAAGAACCGGTGCAGGATGTGTGTCCATGGCCTCACTAGTGAAGAACATGCTTTGGAGTTTGGAGAGCTCTTCTTTTCTGTAACTTCTCCATGTTCTGGAAACTGGCATAATACTGTTACCTTCACCTGCATATTTTCGATACGTCCGAAATCTTCTTAGCAGAAGGTATATGTATTGCTTCAGCCTTTTCATCTCCCATGGAAAATGCAACTTTTCATCTGTTGAAGGTATTGTGCAAATCCTGTCGATAATTTTATCTTCTCTAGTTCCGTTCTTCTGAGTATCATTATCGTGATCATCATCAAGAAGGAATCATCTGGTGGCTTTCCACTGTTAATAATGGAATTTTGGAGAAATGAAAGACTGATACTCCGTATAATTCTGATAGCCACTGAAAAAAATGGCCTGTTTAGAAGAGAATATTTTATCCTATGTTTCAGTATTCTTTTCATTTTCTGAAAAGTCACTCTGATAACAGTATAATCTGTCTGCACCACTTTCAAATTATTATCAACACACACGTTTGGTCATGTCGCTCAGGTCTTCTCATGTATTTCATGCGAGGCATCCATTTTAAAGGTTCTGATTCTTTGCCTCTTCTTTCAATGAAGGCAAAGTCAGTATCACTGGTGCTTTTAAGCTTGCACTTAACTGACATGTCCATTTCACAAGAAATGAGCTGCTGTTCCAGAGGAGAACCACTTAAAATAACCGTGGACTCACCATAACCAAGAGAGTTCAGAGGCTGTAATGTCATGTCTTTCTTAGTAGCAATATGTCCTGCTAATTTTTCTCATTTACGTATGTTGATTCCTGTTCATTACTTTATCCAATCTATCCTGAATTTCTCGCAACTCTTATCCAATATCTTTGACCTTCGCTACAACTTCTGCTTCTCGAATCTGAGCCCAAAGTTATCGCATCTCGCTTTCTCCAACCTGCAATGGAAGAAAATCGCAACTCTACGGTTGTTCGTCTCGTAAAGGAAAACAATGCTGAAGGAAGACAGAACTAAAGGTTTGAATTAGAATCGTTTACTAACTAAATAACTTGAGAGTATTTGATTTTATAAATTGTAAAAGAATGTTCTCACTGGCTTAAAATGTAGCAAACTAACTGAAACTAATCGGCACAGCTGTAATAGAGTAAATTATAATAGAAAAATTGTCGAGTATAACACAAGGATCACAATGATCGGTGCTAAACAAACGATCTCTTCTAAGCAATGCACGGTGTAAAAGAAGAAAGAAAAAGGAACTCCGAACAATATTTTCACGAAAATCAACACTAGAATACCTTTAGTCCACGAAACCATGATCTGCGCCGCCGCTTCTTTTGCTACATTGCGGTATACTTCCGCATAAACCGTCTCCAATGCCGTCGATATCTAAACATCCATTAACCAACAAGATTGAACTTCGAAAACGAAAAAGACAAACAGAATCAAACATTCCGGATAGAGGAAAAGAATCAAAGGCGAAGGAAACAAGCAATGTTTTCTTTAATGTAAAGATAAACAGAAAAAATACCTCGGAATCGCCCACTATTGAGACTTTTCCAGAGATTTCACGACGGAAATTTAGATGCAGAAGACGAAGTGAAGAATTTGAGAGGCAAATAAAATCCTTCTCTTATACGATTTTACCAAATTACCCTTATCGAATCACATAATTACGTGCCTGAGGGAGCCCTAAAATCGTCAATTCGGTCTCTTTCATATTTTTTGGCGCCGTACGCGCGCCATGAGATTGGCTCCATCACCAGCCGTTGGATCGTTGGTGTGGTCAAAGTTTATTAGCACGTGGGAGAAATACCGCACGTGTTAGCTGAAATTTTAAAATAATTAAGGTAGATAAAATATTACTTTGATCCTTTCGTTCGGAACTTATTATTTAGATTGATTTTTAGTTTTTTATTACCAATATTAGTTAGAAGAACTAAAACGGAAAATTTAATATTTTAATAATTAAATATATTTCAACCCATATAAACTATATATTTTCGATACTAATTTATAATCCAACGAGCTACAAAGACGTCATCAATATTTAATATTATATATAAAGAACGCATCAATTCCTTTTTAAAAATAAAAAAATAAAAAATAAAAACTTGAAATTTTATACTCCATTAATTTCGTACCACTCTTTTATTTATTTATTTAATTCCAACTTTATAAAATTAAGGAGTTTAACTTATAAATATAAAATTAAAACAATAAAGTAATTTGAAGACGTACAACATTTGGAGTGTGGATTTAGAATAATTGAGGTGAAGAATTAAATATTGTGCCAGCTGTAAAACATAAGATGAGGACACTATATGCAATATTAATTATTATTCTCAGTTCGGTTTTTTTCTTTCTTTAATTTATTTTATTTGAAAGAGAGCTCCTTGAGATTTGTGAAGAGATACCAAATGTTGATGGATTGGAGTTCGCAGATTAGATAATTATTATTATTATTATTATAAACTTATAATATTCATATTACTATTTCTGATTCCTATTTTTACTTATTTAAAAATTAAACTTTATATATATATATATATATATATATATAATGCAATTATAAAATATTTAAACTAGATAATTTATTTCAAAATTTATAGAGAAAGTAATAGATTTTTCCTTTAAAAATTTAATGGTGATTTATTAAAAATATGTAATTAAATTTAGACATTTGAAAATACCAAATTAAAATAGAAAAAAACAGTATTATAGCCATTTTTTTAAAATTATTTTCTATAAATAATTAATATTTACACGTGAAATTATATATATGTCAAGAAAAATGTTACCAAATTTAAAAAAACAACAACTTCGATTGGAATCTTATTGGAAATATTCGGTTTTTTCCTTTTATTTACATTTAAATTATTTTGTACTTTAATATTTTAAATATTGGAACTTGCGTTTGACCTAACAAACAAATAATAAATGAAATTAGTGGGTTTCAATTGACCCATAAAAAATGATGGGTTGGTTAAGGGTCCCACTCGGAGCCCTAGCCAGATAGGAAGATAACATTAATAACGTGTATGCAAAAAGGAATGTTTCGTTATCTTTTTGAATCGACCTGTGTTCTCACAATCCACTCTCTTGGACGTCAACATCTTCGTTGGCACCCCACTTGGTGTATCTGGCTCTGATACCATTTGGCTAGTGAGTCCATCCCCTTGGGAACAATATCGTTCAATGTCTTACTCTGATACTATTTGTAACAGTGAAGTCAAAATATTGTCCACTTTAACCTCTTACGTATTGTCATTAGCCTCACACTTTAAAAACACTTATATTAAAGAGTGTTTTCACACTTTTATAAGAGAAGGTTCGATTCTCCTTGTTGGATGATGAAAGTCCCACATCGGCTAATTTAGGAAATGATCACGGGTTTATAAGTGAGGAATACTAACCCTATTGATACGAGACCTTTTGGGGAAGCCTAAAGGAAAGCCATGAGAGCTTATGCTCAAAGTGGACAATATCATACCATTGTGGAAAGTAGAAGTTCAGTTTACAGTATATTGAATCGCGCATTCAAACTCAAAATTTTGAATCAAAATCCATCTATTTGCTCAACAGATCAAAGTTTAGGTTAGAATTTGACGAGGTATCGTATACAAAAATGGTGAAATTTAAAACGAAAAAATGAATATATTTCGGTTAGAGAAAGAAGAAGAAGCAAAAAAAAAAAAAAAAAGGTAAAGTTTGAGGAGTGAATGAAAATGATGGGTGAGCATATTGGAGGGCGTAGCAGAGGCCACCATAGACAACATTATCATATTATGCGATGCATCACATCCCTTCGCCCTTCAATTTCACTTATATTATTCTCATCCCCTTTTTCCCCATTTGATTTGAATCGAATATGCCAATCCCACACCCACGCTCCACACTTTCCCTAGGCTTTTCATAACCCCCAAAAAAATATCCAATAATAATAATAATAATAATAATAATATTAATAAATATCCAACCGAATCAATTTGATTCAATTTTCATGTATCTAATTTTTTACATTTTATAAAGGGGAGAATCGAGGATCTTTTATTTTATTTTATTTAAATATTTTGTGTATTATTTTTCTTTTTTAATTTTTTATATCGTGAAATTGTATTCAAATAATATCGAATTGAGTGGTTAACAATAAGATGCCTAAAGCTTTTTGTGGCTTATGATTAAATTTAAAAAAAAAAAAGTACAATAAATTTGATGTTGTAAACTTAGGGGATTTAATTATTGAGTTATGAGATTTAATTTAACATATATTAAATATTTAAAAGGTTTTATCATCAATGTCTTGGAAGTTCCTTTTCATCAATAAATGAGTTACTTTAATGCGAGTTTACTCTACCCATTTGTTAAATATAATATTAAAAATTTAAATTTTTATTCGATATAAAATATAATTTTATATCTAACCTGTTTTAATCTCCGATAACACCTTTAAATTTTTTCCTCTAAAATAATTTATGAAAGGTAGCTAGATAATTTTCACGTAAATATTTTTAATTATATTAATATGAATATTTTTGAAATATAAAGTTTAATGAGATTTTTTAGACATTTTTTTTTATTTTTATTAATTTAGTCAAAATAAAATTACCACGTTTTATCCTGAGGCGTGTCTGCACCGACCTCCACGTGCCGCGTGTGGCACCTTGAGCTTCATCTGTTTGGTCTGCCTCTATATAAAGACATGCTTCTCTCTGCGGTTACCTTCCTCCTCCATATCCGACACGCTTCCTTCTTCACTTGTATACTTCTGAAAACCCTCTCGCCGTCGAAACTGTCGTCGTTGTCGTCTCTTTATGATCATGCGAAGCACTGCTGCCGTCGTCAATGAATCCCCCGCCGCCGAGACCTGTGGCGGCGGTCCTGGTGAGATCATGCTGTTTGGTGTTAGAGTAGTGGTGGATTCGATGAGGAAGAGCGTGAGTTTGAACAATCTTTCGCAGTACGAGCAACCTCATGAAGTCGCTGATGTAATCACTAACGACAGTAAGAACGACCTTGTTTCCGTTAATAACAAAGATGATGTTGCTGCTGGTTATGCCTCTGCGGATGATGCTGTTCCCAACGCCCGGGGGAACCGCGAGCGTGAGCGCAAGCGAGGTTCGATTGGCATCGGATCTCTGATCGCTTTTGATTTCTGCTTCTCTTGTTGATTCGTATCAATTTCTTCTGGTTTCTGGTTCCTTTTTCCCTGATTCCTATGGTTTCTTTAGATTCAAATTTTCGATCTAGTTAATTGAGTACTAGAGTAACTCTGTTTTATGATGAGCTTACGGAAAGATGGTGGAGTTTGCGTTTTGAATTTCTGTAGCTCTGATTTTGTGTTTATGTTGACAAATTTCTTGTGTGAATGGAAAATAGGCGTGCCTTGGACTGAGGAAGAGCACAAGCTATTTTTGGTTGGACTGCAACAAGTAGGGAAGGGGGATTGGAGAGGAATTTCTAGGAACTTTGTGAAGACTCGCACCCCAACTCAGGTCGCTAGCCACGCTCAGAAATACTTTCTTCGCCGGAGCAATCTAAATCGCCGTCGCCGTAGATCTAGTCTTTTCGATATCACGACGGACACGGTAATTTACGAATGCTTGCCATTCAATTACTATATTCCATTTGTTTGATTGTTAAATCTGATTACTCATATAGGATTCCTGATCCTGAATTTTTCGACGATCTAGCATAACTTGGTTGTTGATTGGGAGTCAACTAGGTGGTTGGATAACTTCACTAATTATTTGGGCGATTGACGAATTACTCTCTATGACGATGGATCTAAGATTTATTTTAGTCTGCATTTTCTTAGAGACGAACGTTGACCTTTAAAATACCAAATTGCTTAAATGATTTCCATATGTCTAGCTTCTGCTGTTTAATTGACCAATGAAAGACATGACTTTTCTATCTCATAACCTCTATCTGTCTCTTACCAACCCTGAAAAGTTTGATTTTCACGCTAACTCTGATTTTTCTTTTCCTTTCGTGTTAGGTCACGGCTGCTCCAATGGTTGAAGAGCCAGCGCAGCGTCAAGAAATTGCCTCTCAATCCCATTCCTTTATTCCATCACCCCCACCTGAAATTTCTAAGCACAATGTAATTCCAGTAGAGCACACTTTGCCATTTTCGTTTGGGCCAGCACCATTAGCCACCACTCTAACCAAGAATCTGATGGAAAAGTGTGGTCCTGGAGAAGTGAACACAGAAAGTGATGGATCACTGAAGCTCGGTCTCAAGGATTCCATCTTTCCCTCTAATCAAAATCCAACCTCAACTGGTTTGAACTTGAATTCAAACCCAGCAATGGAGTCATCAGCTTTGTCTCTTCGCCTTTCCTTAACATCTGACCAGAGAGAGGCTTCATCAAGACACCCAACTTTCCAGGCCATGCCAAGTTTCAATAATGGTGAGGGCATCATAAGTGCAGCCTAATGATTTACAGACCGGGGAGAAGTTATTGACAATTAGAGGGAACGTGGCTATAGACGACAGAAGTTATTAGGTGACTGAATCTGATCCTATCCAGTGCAGACCCGGAAAAAGGGGGTTGCTCCATGTTTTTGATGGCATCTATGTTATCTAGATTCTTGATGATTTGCTGTTCTTGTCGGTAGCTGATACTGACTGAATAATGACACTGTTCTCTGTTAGAAATGACTGTATTTTGGTGGGTCTGGTCTCTTGTGGGTATGCTTGTAGTTTGAAGGATGGAATATCCAAGTTGGATAAAATGGGTGGTTGCGATACTGTGAAAGAAGCGGGGGAGGAGGCAAAATTCCCCTGTTTCTGTATCTTCCATTAATTTTTTTTTGTCAACGTTTGAAAGGAATCTCTAAGATCTCCACATCCACAGTGATGGATCATGATGGGTGTTGTGTGTCTGAGGCCGTGTATTTGTATATGTGGTATGGGTTCTCTTCGTCTTATCGTCCACAGCCTTCATTGGATGTAAAAACTCATGTAATACACTCGGAGTTTTTCATTTCCAGACTTCTCAATACTTCTTAACCTAGTTTAAATCCATTGAATGAACCATAATTGATTGTTTATTTTGGGGTAAGATGGATATTTTTAGAGAAGAAAAATTGTAGGATTTGAATGAATGACATTCAAGTAATAGGTAGTAGAGCCGTATTGAATCTTATCAAATCCTATACAGCCTATGAAACTTCTTTTTGCATGTGCTATGTCTATCTCTTTGTACTTTTAAAATCTTATCTTCTTATCTTCGACAGTTTTCAATTCTAGCTTTAATGACCTTTTTTTTGAGAAAAAAATTGTTCCGAGCCTATCATGAAAATGAAATAAATAATATGTGAAAGATTAGTCACTCATTTGAAGGAATGCAAACAATTGTGCATCAGCTGTTCTTTTGTCCCCTTCTATGCTTAACAAATGTCATTTTCATTTATATTGAAAAGTATCTAATTTGATTTCTTTTGTCCCCTTCTATGCTTAACAAATGTCATTTTCATTTATATTGAAAAGTATCTAATTTGATTCGGGTGAGTGAGATCCCAGTCGGTTAGAGAGAAAAACGAAACATCCTTTAAAAGGGTGTGAAAACTTCTCCCTAGCAAACGTGTTTGACGAGAAGCTCGAAAATCTCTCAATAATTTACCTTGCCAAGAGGGAACTACTATGCTAAAAAGAATGAACCTATGGGAAAATATAATAATAAGAGACCATCCAGAGGTTTGAATACTTGCAAGAACCCAAGAAAGGCTTTAAACTTTTAAACTAACCAATGTGAGGGCAAACAAAGATATCATCATTCTTTGAACATATTGGTATCAGAAACATGGATCACAAGTTATACACTAAAGGGGCATATATATATATATGTGATGAATTCGAATAGATAACGAGTGACCAGAAGTGTAAAACAACTTGAATTGAAACACTAAAGAGAGAATATTTGCAAAGAAATTGAGTTCCAATCCAATACGTTTTTGATCACAGGTGAGACATGGAAAGAACTTGGAAGTCTAGAAGTCAGATTTCAACAACACACACATTTGAAAGTATCTGAAGGATTGCAAGTCACTGAGCTGTGGAATGAGCAATAATTTAATGGCAGTATAGTACTGATGTACAATTGCATTTACCAGTATAGTGAGAACTCCATGGTCAGCATCATTCTATCCAGAGGATGAAAGCCAAGGGTTAGGTGCAACGTACGAATATCCCTGGAAGTGTCCACCATCGGTTGGCGTCGGAGCTGGTGAGTCGTCTGGAGGCATTGCTGTCCAACAATGATCGAAATTTGCTGTGCAGTCATTTCCATTTACATCCGGTTTGAACTTCGGTTGCAGCTCCCTACATTCCAGTTTCTTCCAGTTCACCGGTCGAAACCATTTATGTTTTTTTATCTCGTCCCCTCCGTTGGGTCCGCTGCCTAATCGTGTAGAAGGCTCCTTTTGTAACAGCTGCAAACAACAACAATTCCCATTACTGTTCATGATTGTCGTAAAAATAAAGATGACAACAGATAAAAATGGAGCTCTAAGTTTACCCCTCTGAGGAGAGAGTGAGCTTCTGTGCTCAGGTATGGTGGAAGCTTCACTTTCTCTTTGATTATTCTTTCTTGAAGCTTCTTTCTATTAGCGTGCGTGAACGGTGGCTGCAAATCGTGAAAAAGAACAGTAAAAACGACGAACTGTTAAAGCTTAGCAACCAAAGACAGTTTTGGATAAAGAAAACAAGCATTAGATTGTAAAAATGAATCACTGAATTCAGATAGTCACAAAAGAAACGAGTTTTACTGGTTCACTGAAATTCCTATAACTCTTGCGATTGAATGAATGAATGAATGAATTTCATGTACCTGGCCACTAAGCATTTCATACAAGAGGACTCCAACGCTCCACCAATCAGCATCTTTGTTATGACCTTTAGAAAGCAAGATCTCTGGAGCCATATACTCTGTTGTTCCACACATCGAATTAGACCGGCTCGATATCTCGATTTCCTTGGCCAGTCCAAAATCTGTAAGCACTACCTGTATAAACATTCAAGATTCAGGAACACAGGAAGAAAACTCATTAGTACAAATCAAGCTTGCTTGACATTACATGCCCATCAGCATCCATAAGAATGTTCTCCGGCTTCAGATCACGGTGCACAATGCCACAGCTGTGAAGATGCGAAACGGCCGATACGATCTCGGCTGCATAGATCCTTGCCTGATCCTCACTAATCAAAAAGGACCCATGATCCATATCAATTGGAGTTCATAAAATATCATGATTGGTAATAGAATACAAGCTTTTTAACTGAGATTGGAGGGTACCTGAAGATTCCCTGCCTGTACAGATGGAAAAAGAGATGCCCTCCATTTATGAAATCAAGAATCAAGTACAGTTTTGATTTGGTCTGCAAACACAGAACGCAGTGGATGATCAACAATAAACTACTTGGCAAATTCACACAGCTATAATTTATCATCTGAAGTTGGTCTAAGCTTAATACAATCCTATCGGTTTAAGCAATGAATGAAGAGAAAGGAGGAGAAATTTGAGGACCTGGAAAGAGTAGCGGAGCTGAACAATGAAAGGATGAGCAACTTTTGTGAGAATATCTCTCTCAGCCTTCATATAGTCCACATGATTCTTCTTTATGATGGTATCCTTCCTCATCACCTTCATAGCATAAATCCCATCATTATTAGAGCCGTTTCCTTTACAATCCCCCTTCTTCCTCACCAAAAATACCTTCCCAAATGCCCCTTTTCCCACCACTCGAAGAATATCAAAATCCGCAACTCCAATCTTCCCCTGTGTCTTCTCTCCACCACCACCACCACTTTCACTCTCATCCGCCCCCTTCATCTCCTCTTGAGCGCCATTTTGAGTCGAGATTTCTAGGTCATCTTCTTCTTCCTCCTCCTCTTCCTCCTCGCTCTGTGGATCGACTTCTCGGAAAAATGGAAGGGAAGACGGAGGAGTTAACCGGGGAGATGGACCCACAAATGAGTGAGATCTGTTGTGAATGACCTCTGGTTGTTGTTCGTGGTGTTGTGGGTCCGCCGGAAAACATGACGAGGAGGGATTTGTGGGGCCAAAAACGTCGGAGAAATCGAAGTCGGCTGTGGATGAAGGAGGAGGAGGAGAAGAAGAAGGAGACGAAGAAGGGATGGTTAGCTTCGTGAGACTGGCCACAAGAAGGGAGTGCATGTTTTTGTGACGGTTCGATGCGGACACCATTGTGGCTAGAGAATCCGATCGAGGAATGGAACCCTTGAGAAGGCGAATAAGATCGACAAATTTGCAAAGCCAGCCGTGAATTTCTTCTGNTAATAAAGAAAATAAATAAATAACTGGAAGAATGAATAATACAAATAGAAAAAAAAAATAATAATAATAAAACTGCAGATGAAAAGCGAAAAGATTACGAAATCGAAAAAGCGAGCGCGGAGGAAGATCGAAACTGGAACAGAATTGGAGTGCAAGCTCGGAGAAGAAGAAGAACAGGAGGAAGAAAGAGATGAAATGAGGAGGGAGAGAAACGGAGGGAATCTGAATAGGGAATTGATGTTTATTTGACCATAAATTTGGGAGTTGAAATTGATGAAGAAGGGTTGATATTGAAAAGCTTACGGATCGGACTTATTTTCTCGCTCATTTTCCCGGTAACCAAACACTAATTACTCTTTTTTCAATTAAATATTTATTAGGAAAAATAATTGTTCAAATAGTCACGTGCAAGGCACGGAGTTGAATATTATGTGGATCAGAATACTATTGCTTGCCTGCGTTTTCACTTGCCAAATATATATTCTTTTAATAATAAATATTTATACAAATATGAAGCTAATGCCAAAAAGTTAAACTCCAATTCAATTTATTAATTGTGGCGGCTCATTTTAGTAATGGAATTCACTTTTATATATATATATTTCAATTTTTTGAGTTTGATACCAATGATTTAAAAAAGTTTATAATTAATTATAAACAAAAATGTCGAAAATATGACCTATTATAACCCATTAAAAGTACATTAACTAAATAAATATTTTAAAAAATCTTGAAATTCCCACCTCCAAATTTTGAAAATTACAACTCTAAACTTTGAAATTATAAATATTATTATAACTTTAAAATTTGAAAATTATAAAAAAAAAAGGTGAAGAGTAAGTAAAAATATATTTAAAATCCAAAAAGGTTAACAAACCCATGTTATTGTCAATAAATAAATGGTAAGGATTGACATTTTAAAAAAATAAATAGATAAGAAAGAATCAATATTTAATAGAATGAAATATAAAATGTCAAAATAAAAAAATAAAAAAAAGATTTTGTTGCCTAAAATCTCTTGTTAAAATATTCTGATATCCAAGAGTATATGCTTTTATTGTTCGACTTAGATTCTGATATATCCATAAAAGGCAAAAAAAAAAAAAAAAAAAAAANAAAAAAAAAAAAAAAAAAAAAAAAAAAAAAAAAAAAAAAAAAAAAAAAAAAAAAAAAAGAAGCAAAGTTTCCTTTTCTTTGATTGTAATAAATTACAAGTGTGTGAAGCAAATTAAAACCCCCCCAAAAAAATGACATCCAAAGAGAGACAATATTGAAAAAGAAAACACTCCCCCATCCCACAGCTCATCACCAATACAAACATATGAGCACCACCAGTTTCTGATCACACCCCCACCCCCCCCATCCACCATTGAAGAAGATTTTAAAAAATGAACATTTCTCCCTAAAAATTGGAGACTGCTAATTGATACACCAAATGAAAAATAAGGGTAAAAGGAGAAGATGGAGATGAAGAAAAGAATAAAACCAACCAACCGGCATTACACCTCAAGGCAGCAAACTATATGGAAGAAACAAGACGAGGCCGTTGCAAAATGGCCCTCCTCTTTGTAACACACACCCTACCTCTCCTCCCATTTTTTTCCCTCACTATGATACAGGCCGTACATTCAGTTCAAGAGGCCTCAAAGCTCCTTGAACTATCTCCTGAACGTTCCTATTTCGTCGACATACGTCTGATAGCTCTTCTATTGGTACAGCGAGCGTATTTATGTCGCACCCTGAGGCTGCATCAGATAACGCTTTTAAAAATCTCGACCGCTCTTTTTCAGTAACAGCCGTTGCTGGAATCAATGAGACACTTTCCTTGGCCCATTCTAACGCTTGCGCTTTATAAGCTCGAGTTAACGCTAATAGCGTGTATGTCACCTGGGAAAGTGGGATGGAATCATCAACATGTGATTCTTAACAGACAATGGAGAATGGCAGATTGAACTGTGACTAATACAGGTAGCTAGACATCGGCAATTCAACATGTAAGCAATTATCCACATGAAAATAAAAATACCGGCTCTAATCGAGAACTTGGCAGTGCCCCGGTCAAGGCTGCAATCAAAATTCGAAGGAGAACGGGACCTCGAGGTATAATAATTGCATCCCTTCTAGATATATACTGTTCACTTTTGCTTGAATTTGCAAGATCAAAAACATCAGCCAAGAAGGTTAATATTGAATTTGAGGCTTCCCTGTAGAGAAAATGAAAAAGGGTCAATCCATATGAATCACAACTATAGAAATGTAATTCAGAATAACGCAAATAAACACATCAACATAACAGATGATTATCATAGTTGTTAGATAAAAACCTTGACAATGAGGATCATCTTCATGAAAACAAAGGCTGGAAGATAAGTATATAATACCTGTGCTGTACTGTGATTCCAATCATTGAACAGTCTATTAATGCTGGAAATACTGAAGATGGAATAAATAGTTGAGGGCAATAGCGTATGCATCTTGAAGCTAGAAGAAAGCAGTCATCGGCAATATCCGGCCTCGCAGTAAATTCCTTCCAAACAAAAGCAGGGGGCAACCATTTAGGAACTTAAATAGGGCCAAATTTGAGGAAGATAACATCTATAAGCTACCAGCAGCCTACCTGAATATTTGTGAGAAGACGTGTTGTGTGCATGAATAGTGCTTCAATCAAATTTTGGAGATAGCTTGCGCAAGATGGGTCAGAACCAAAAATCTGCAAGGAAAATCAGCAGTTTTAGCAATTAAATGAACACGAAAATCGAAATTTCATAGCAAAGAGAGATATATGGCCCAAACCTTTATAACTTCACTAGACAGATAAAGAAAGCAAGGCTGATGGTGCTGCTTATATAGACCTTGAATTTCTTCCAACATCGCTCCAATTGTTATTCCCATAAATCTACCGGAAGTTCTCACCTACAGAAAGTAAACTAGTAATATATTCAACGGAATAAATTGTTTCTTTGCACATAAATGTTTCCAATCAATAAGTGCCTAAAAATACATGACAAATATTATCAGAATCATAGCCAATGCAGTCGAAGTATAGCCAATACAATCCAAGTTAAACCAAGTCGGTCGTTTTTAGTTTCATTATTTTCCAGCTGAGTTTCGAACCACGATGCTTATAATAATGAGCCAAAAAAAAAAAAAAAAAAAAAAAAAGGGGGATCGGAGAACTTACAGCATATTTGCACGATCGGCAAAGAGATTCCATTGTCCGCATGTCCCAAGCACGGCTACAATCAAATCATTAAATATAACCAGCAAGAAATTTTGTAAGGAACATCATATGCAGTTAATGAAATTAAAGTATACTTACATGTCGAAGATGGCTTTAAAAAGTGGCCAAAGCCTCTGTATTGCATCTGCAACTGCTTCGGGGTGATTTACATATCTAAAGTTGATGCCGTTAATAGATTTAGAAACAAGAGTATTAGGAAGAAACAGAGATAGAAAGGTTGGACATTTATCACACCTGAATATGTAAGCAAACCGATCAATATGGACTGTCAACTCATTAGAAGGCTTCTTATTCAATACTTCAAGGCCTTGATTGACAATTTCCTGATTATTAACACTGAAAGTTGTTATAATCTGTCAGGAGGATGAACGAATAATCTGAAAGTGAAAGAAAAACAACCTGCAGAGGAGCGACAACAGGCAAGCACAATGCCTCCAGTGCTCTCTTAGCTTGATCAGGCACAAGTTCAGTGATAACCATGCTGCAGAGAGAGAGAGAGAGAGAGAGAGAGAGAGAGAGAGAGAGAGAGAGAGAGAGAGAGAGAGAGAGGGAGAAGTCAACCTTTATCCAAACTTACAATCCCGTTCAACCGATCATCTTCAAAATGTTATCAAGACATTTACCTTAATGCTTCCACTAGGTGCAATGAGTCCTCAGCAGTCACCTTCAAACTACTTTCTCCATTGACCGTCATATTATATATATGAAAGAGACCATCCAAAAATCCACAAAGCTTTCTCCGGCAATCTACTTGTCATATAAATGAATTAATAAAATGGAATAGAAATGCCAAAGCTTGAGACAGTAAAAATTCAGGATCTTTTTCTGATTTTGAGGACTATGCAACTCAAAGGTATTCATCAAAGCTAAACAAAAAAGAAATCAATGGGAGTGGTTCTCATCCAATAACCATTAGTTGCATGGTAAAAAGGCAACCTTCAATCTCTCACCAGTGTATTTAAGGATATGGGAGCGGCAACCAAATAGAATAGTATTTCTAAAACCACAGCATGCTGACGCTCGTGAAAAGTATACAATTTCAAAATCAAAACCAAAATCTAAATGTGCAGACTGCTGACAGAAAGTAAAGCAGTCTAAGTTATGAGTTATCTTTACATGCCACTAGTAAATAAGCTGGTTTACAAAGATTACTCGTATAATTCAAAAATGAAACATAAACAGTCTTAAGTTTACTTGATCCAGAAAAATACAGAACTCAAAAGAAAGCAATTTGAAAAGAAACTTTATACCAGCACAAATATGTCTAAATGCTAGGGCTGCAGCAGCTGCAGAATCCTCGGATGTGCTCATTCCATTCATGAGGATATCAATTACTGAAGGTAGTATAGACTGCCCACTTGGTGATGCATCAAGCCACTTCGAGTATGCTCCAACAGTGTAGCACACTGAAAAGATTCAACCAGGCATAAATATTTATCTTCATAAACCAAGTTAGATATATGACGTACACTTGAATAAATAGACATCTACTATGAAATTGCAAAGACGTTGATATAAGTGGTAAGTATGACTTGACCATGAAAAAATAAGTCAAGAACAGTGTGTGAGTGATCATCGAATAAATTGACGCTTTCATTGGAAATAAGAATATCATAATAGCATTTAATACACCATAATAAGCAACATATTGCATCCTGTTACCTGTCTGAAGTAGTTGGGCTTGCTTTGGAAGTTTTGGAAGTAAACCCATGACCTGAGAGAAGAATGGAAAAGCCAAGTGCAATTCAAGAATGAGACATAAAACAGAAAACAGACTAAATTACAAGAGAATCGGCTGACAATAGGCAACGCAGAACATAAGAAAAACAAGAATTCAACGATGAACAACTTTCTAGCAAGAATATGAGATCACATTCTCCAAACACGGAGTATGATTTCTGTCACAGTCTGCCACTATAGAGGCAAGAATGAGGGCGGTCCTTTTCATTTCTTTCATGAAACTCAGTTTCTCTTCAAAAGAAAAGAGGAAGAGGAAAATAATAATATGGTATTGCTTGACTATTTGGAGGAGAAACTACAGAGGTTTTAGAACTTTTCCTTCTTAGAAGAAACTTTATGAAGAAGTATGTAATAGGAGAGGGTAAACTGCGTGAGATAATAAAATTGTCATCATTGTAGAGGCAGGACAAACTTGGAAGATATTTTACCTGGGGCATTATTTCGGCCTCACCAACTGAAACGTAATTTGATATAGCTCGGATGCAAAACAAAGCAGCCTCTGCTGGACGCCATTCACTTTGTTCGCTATTTCCACAGCTTGAAACAGCCTATGATGATATTTGAAAATGCATCAACCAAATGCAATAATCAAAGTCTTTAAGAATCACGGTTGCAAAACTTTACCTCAACCATTTTCACAAACAATCATTTGACCCTACAACATTTGATGCTAATGAAACTTGTAAGATATAAGTAGGTGGCCACCATGACTTGAACCTATTTTCTTTGCCCTTTATTATTTAAATAGATCCTACTAAGACAACCCAACCCATAGTGGTTTGGAAATTCTTTTCTTCTGACCTCTCATTTTCAGTTAGAATACCTACTAATATAACTACAAAAGGCAGCTAAGGATACAAATAAAAGACATAAATAAATGAACAAGCAACTCTAAGGAAAAAAGATTACTATCGAAAAAAAAAACATTTCTTTTACATGCTGCGTGATTAATTTATTTAGATGCAGAATAACTAATGAGATTGCAAGAATTACCACACCTCCACAAGCTTCACGTAAAGAAGTTTTAGAGTCGTATCACCTCCTAAAACCAATGCTGCATCAATTAAGACATCTGCAACAGCTGGATATAATACAAATATTTCATTTTGTCAGTAACCACCTCACTGAATTACATGGAAAATGAGCACTGGGGAAACTGAGTTATTTAGCACTCTATATTAAATAAGAATTCCATAAGTCCCATTAGATATAATAAAAAAGATTTCCTGGTAAAACTATAATGCAATAATATCTGCTAAAAATCTGCACTTAATAACAGAAACTATATCACAAAGAAACTAGTCATGTTTGGTCGATTGTATTCAACAAACTAAGCAAGCCACTACCGTATCTAGTCTGCTTGAACTCCTTGAGGTCCTCATAAGAAAGGTCTTGATAGTCATTAGGGTATTGGACTCTGAAACTAACCTGTGAACACAATTTTTCTAAAGAATCAAGACAAAATTTATGTATGCAGATATATATCATTCACTTAATAAATCCAACAAACGTATACAGCTGTAATTACTGGTTTTCTAGCAAACAATAAATATTGTCGGAAAAAAGTAGGTACAAGCAGCAATTATTTGTGGCAAAATGTCTGAGTAATAACAGTCGTTTCATTTATGAGAAAATGGTGGTCTTATGGTACACTACAATGAAGGGAATGATATTGCATCAAGAGAAGCACTAAGAATTTTTCTGTTAAAAGTTCTGAATTTGGGTTAATAATCAAGAAAGTGGAAAATTTACCAAGGACACGAGTGACTCATAAACTGGACAAAATATTTGTAACCTCCTTTTCCTCTCAGCCTCAACGGAAGCATCATTGCCAAAAGAAATATATGCATCCCTGGAATATTAGAATTGCTGTAAGTAAAATTAACTTTAACAAATGGTCCAAAATGTTTGTTGTCTAAAAGAAACGTCGAAATGTTTGTTGTCTAGAAGAAAAAATAGTTTATATTACAGGGCCAAGAACAAATAACCTTTTGGTCAAGTTCAACTGAAGGCTATGCCAAAAGTTAAAGGTCATGGAGGCAATGTCGTATTCAGGGTGTGAAGTAACTTCTAGTAGGGCATGGACTATTAACATCGATTCATCAGAACCTAGAAAGTAGAACAAAAAATAATGAAAAGAAAAACAAATTAAGAAAAGAATATCATGAATGTTATAGAATAATGAACCCTCAACTAGGTAACTAAATTTGTTACCAGTTGCAATCAATTCAACATATGAATCACCCATGTCAGCAAATAACCGAGCAATGGCCTTCACATCTTCTTCATCCTGAATGCAGAAATTAAAATACGAACAAGGTGAGTTGACAGTAGTAATAGAAAAACTTCAGCAACCAGTAGCTACACATGGTTAGGAGACTAATGAAAATAAAGGAAGGGGCTAACATTTTAGAACTAGAAACAGAAGAAGCGCACTATTTTGTGATGAAAAATGGGTAATTGTATAGTATATAGATCATAAAAACACCTGGAAATGATTACAAAGGAAGGAGAATTGGTAAATAAAGCATAATTTTTTCAAGCATTAGTCTCTTTTCATTAATTCAATAAAAAGTTGTCTCTTGCTTTAGAAAAGAAAAAAAAAAGGAATTGGCAAGTAAAGTTGAACTTCTATTTCTGGCCGACAACTTTGTTGTACAAAATACATAAAGAAAAGGCAAATTAAATTCAAAACCCAAAGGGGCATTACTGTTTCATTGAATTTCCTCCGATATGTAGATTATCCCATTTTCCACCTCGTGAGGTCACTCAAAGCAACCTTTGTTGTGTTGGACCCTGACACTTCTTTCTTAGTTCTCACAATGAAAATTGTGCTAGAACATAAATAAAATAAATAAACGTTCTAACTTCCTCAGCTGAATATATATGTTAAAAGTTAATTCCTAGAAATAAAATGTTAAACTGAAATGTTACTTATCTGCTCAGTAGAAGAGATTCATCGTATAACAATATAGAACTACAGAAAATCATGGAGACAACATGGAAGGAATTCGATTCTAGAAAAGCATTATAGGTATAGACGAGGTGTTTACTTTAATAGATAAAAAGCCAAACAAACCATAACCGTAAAATTATAAATTTCCACCATGAGAAGAAATGCAGGAAAGAAGTACCCATTTCACTTCAAATAAAGAAATGGAGAAGGAAATGAGAAAAGCATTTGTTGGATATAAACAGAGAACGCGGATATCATGATACAAAGTGCAACAGGATCCAACAATGAGGCAGAGATGAGGAACAAAGCTAATGAACAAATTTCATTGATCTCAACACTCTAATCGTCCTATATACCTTAGGGGCTTAGCCTTTAAACCAGAAACTGGACACTCTCTCACACCAAAAAATAGAGAAACGAAAGATGGAGAATCAATACCTTTGAAGAATCTCTAAGTTGTGCCTTCAAATTCATAACTTGAGGGACAATTACTTGAATTAAGGGCATGTGCACTGGGAGGTCACTTAAGCTTCCAGCTGCTGAATAGTGTATAAGTTCAGAAATAACTGCAGAATGGAAGCCAAAGAAAAAATTTATAATAATTATTTGAAGAACCAAAGAGATGATCTTGAGAATACAAACAAAAAGCTCACAAGTAACCGCGGGGAATGGGGCTCCAAACAAATAAACACGTAAAACACATGCAAAGGATCTAATTAATTATATAAACAAAAACAAAATATAATAACAACACAAGGGAAACATGCTATTAGCAGACAGAGAAAGGTCTAGTTGAGTACGACTGAGGGGCCAAAAGATGCACACTTCATATGTATAGAAAAGAAACAAAGAACAAAATTTCATCAATGCATAGCTGGTCAACACACTCATGGATATTAAAAAAAAAATTATCCTTTTACATAGATGTTACTCATTGAATCAAGTTTTTAGAAATGCAATAATAGATACAAAAGGATAACATAAAGAAAGAAACAAAAACCAATTGAGCACCCAAAACTTCCAGTGCATCTCAACTGGAAGGTAGTAGTCTTACAGAAGGTAGGATACGCGAATTAATTTAAATGAGCAGCTCATAAGAAGGTANAGAACGCGGATATCATGATACAAAGTGCAACAGGATCCAACAATGAGGCAGAGATGAGGAACAAAGCTAATGAACAAATTTCATTGATCTCAACACTCTAATCGTCCTATATACCTTAGGGGCTTAGCCTTTAAACCAGAAACTGGACACTCTCTCACACCAAAAAATAGAGAAACGAAAGATGGAGAATCAATACCTTTGAAGAATCTCTAAGTTGTGCCTTCAAATTCATAACTTGAGGGACAATTACTTGAATTAAGGGCATGTGCACTGGGAGGTCACTTAAGCTTCCAGCTGCTGAATAGTGTATAAGTTCAGAAATAACTGCAGAATGGAAGCCAAAGAAAAAATTTATAATAATTATTTGAAGAACCAAAGAGATGATCTTGAGAATACAAACAAAAAGCTCACAAGTAACCGCGGGGAATGGGGCTCCAAACAAATAAACACGTAAAACACATGCAAAGGATCTAATTAATTATATAAACAAAAACAAAATATAATAACAACACAAGGGAAACATGCTATTAGCAGACAGAGAAAGGTCTAGTTGAGTACGACTGAGGGGCCAAAAGATGCACACTTCATATGTATAGAAAAGAAACAAAGAACAAAATTTCATCAATGCATAGCTGGTCAACACACTCATGGATATTAAAAAAAAAATTATCCTTTTACATAGATGTTACTCATTGAATCAAGTTTTTAGAAATGCAATAATAGATACAAAAGGATAACATAAAGAAAGAAACAAAAACCAATTGAGCACCCAAAACTTCCAGTGCATCTCAACTGGAAGGTAGTAGTCTTACAGAAGGTAGGATACGCGAATTAATTTAAATGAGCAGCTCATAAGAAGGTAGTAGTTTTAAATCACATCCACCAACGTGACTATGTGGCTCAATAATCCTGCAATTCCGTTCCTTTGTAGCTATTGAAGTTAGCTTTAGTTCCCCTCCCCCATTGATAGGAAGCAAAACATTTAGTTGATATGATGAAATTACAAAAAAGTGTGAAACCCCATCCAGAGAATTACAAAATCTATGCCAATTGGCTATAAGATAGCTGTTCATAGAAGACTCCACTACATTCTCCAAGAGCAAAGAAGCATATAAACATTAAACTAAGGAATAATAGCATTCCAACTACACCAAGCTTGCAAAGCATTTTTCTTTTATAAAATCACACGCATCTCAGTCCACAAATGTTAGGGAAGGGTGATGGGACCACAAACGCTACATTCGACTACTTGATTTGCACAAAAAAAAATTAGCTCAGGAAATAGAAAAACAAATTTCAGATGTCGCAATATCGACTGAAGTTTACAACATATGAACTAGAAACTTAGGGCACTTTCAAAAGCCATACCGTTTACAGATGCCTCTGAGAGAAGCTCGGAATTTAAACTTGCAAGAGCTGTGAGTACTAACGGATGTGATGCAAGCAAAGATCCTGGGATCCTGAAACCAGAAGCAGTTCAACTAAGTCATTAAATTGTAAGGTTTGACTTTCTTCCCTGACTACGACAAAAGAAGCAGATTCTGAAATCTGAATGACGATAATAGCTAACAGAACTTTTATTTTTTATTTTCATTGGAAACAAACAAATTTTAGTAGAAGAAAAAGGTCAATACAAAGGGGTGGTGTAGGGGACAAGGCATCTCCAAAACAAAGGCGAAAGAAGTTAAGAATGTATTCGATAGGACATTCATCATAAGACATCAATAAGATCCAATTTGAAGCAGTTAACTAATTAGAACTTAGAGATAAACTATCGGCCATTAGAAGTCTTCAAAATTTGTTCCTATTAGAGAAAATTATATTAAAAAGGATGAAGAACTGGGAGGACTAGGACTCATGAAGCAAAAAAGGTTACAAATACATCTCTTTCATAGCCATNGGGGGGGGGGAGACAATTTTATAGCCATACAAATAAAGGGAACATTATGAAAACTCTTCGTCAAACGACAACCATGGAAACTAAAAACTTCACATGATCACCTCACTTCTTCCAAAATCTATTTGAAATAGCTCAAGACTATGGTACTTCAACTTCTCACAGTCTAGATAAACCCAAAATTGCTTCAACTACATTTGTCCTGAGAATTTTTTATTTCAACAATTACAAGGGTGGGGATCAAACCAACAACCTTCAGGATGGTAATTGGTGTCTTACCACTAAGTCATGCTTGCATTAACAGCATTAATCCAGAGAATTGAGGACTCTTATCGAGAATAGGGCAATAAAGAGAGATGATATGGTTAGCAATACCAAACAAGGTAGAACCATGTCGATCTTGAATAATTTGAATGATTTCCATCCAAGAAATTGAAAGAGAACACTCCAAAAATAAATGGACTGCACACTGTTGCCATAAGAATTGCAAACAATACAATTGTTTGGTTGTAGATGGCAATTAAGGTGTCTCTCTTGAACTTTGTCATTAGTGTTGAGCCCCCTTTTAATGATGGTCCATTTAGAAACANTAAAAAGATCCAGCGGCAGACTATGAAGCACACTAAAGAGAAGAAGAAAAACAGATTTGCAGGAAAAAGTATATATCCTAGCTATCATGGAGCCAAAATCTTCTACTCTAGAGGTCATGAGATGAACACCCACGAATAAATTCATGACTCTCAACCAATCTTCCAAATCTGATCAGAAAAGTTCCTCGGACTGTTTCAAGACACCAAAGGTTTTTGATAATATCCCTGCAGTTTCTACCAAATCTTCTTTAGAGCTACAGGATAGCAAAGATTTGAGTAATTCAGGGATAATTGAGGGTCAAGGGCCCAAACATCATTCCAGGAGCTAACTCTTGCTTGAACCCACCCTAAGAGTGGTATTTCTTTTTGCAAAATCATTAAGTCTCGTAATTGGTTTCCAGCGCCCTTTAGGATACTTTTATATTTGATTTAAGAGAGCCAACCACTGGGTTGTTTACCATGAGACCACTGTACTTGATGCTACAAAGACCTTCCTCCCAATGGGAATCTCCAATACCACTTGAGAAATGAGTCTTCTCTCCTTCGAGCTATGTTCCAATCTGTTCAGCTACTTCCTCCCAGTTAACTAGGTCATTCTATTTAAAATTAGGTTATTCTAGATTATTTTGTTGATCAGCGAATTATTTATTTTTCATAAACTTCATACAACTCTGTAATCAATATTGGAGCAACAAATGAGATCCCTAACCCAATTCCATATGCAATCCCAGAATCAAAGCGGCAAGTCTTTGTGATTTGCTTTCACTCTTCCACATGATACAAAAAACTGATCTAAAATATACCCACATCATACTTCGAATTCACATACCCACATGTAGCACCATATACACATTTAAAAATAAATGAACTTCATTCCTAACTATCTTTTGTGCTATCTAATATATTATGTAGAAATAGTTACGTCAAGAACAGGCATACCCATGCTTTAATCGAAGCCAAGAAGAAAATGCCTCGAGCACCTGAAACATCCATAAAACCCAAGCGAATAAAAAAATTGAGGAACTTCTGTTTGAGTAAGAAGACATAATAACCAAACTTCAGATACAGGACACAATTCTTATGATTAAAAAAGTCCCACCTGCTCCTTCAGCTCATTAATATTCAAACAAGCTGTCAAGATATTAAGGGTAACTTCCATTTGGGATGTGAGTTCCTTTTCAAATTGACGGCGTCTATCCGGGCGAGCTGCGATCTTGTAATTGTAAACTTCCTGATTGATGGGTGCCGAAGAAACATGGGAACATGCCACAAAACAAAAACTAACTAACCATTTTGGGAATTATGATATACACACATAAAAGTACCTAAAAGTCCTTCAAAACTTTAATGTTTGTTCAGAGAAAGATATTGAATATTCCAGGCTGATGCCCTAATAGCTGGAATTGTCTCATAATATTCTAGCATATGAAACCATCTGTGTCATAGTAATCAAATAATCTAAAACCACTGACCAATAAAAGTTCGAGGTTTTAATTCTCCATACTCTATAAAATCGATAGCCTTTTATGCTACTGGTACGTGACATCCAATAGAAAATTTGATATAATCAAAGGTTCAAGCATTTCATTCAGTTAGCTTTCATAATTCATGTAATTGCTTGCCCCTATTGGATAATTATGTGATAATCAGCACAAGTTGTATACTTTAGTGGACATTTCAATCCAAGTATGTTAAAATTTTCAAGCCCCCAAAATTGAAAATGCATTTTCTTCCAGCATGGTGAAATATAGTTAATGTGCCTTTCAATATCAATGAAGAAAATATATATTTCCAAAACTAAAGAAAAGATATCACAAGTTCATACCTCAGGCAAAACTGTCAGTAGCTCCAAAAATCCTGGTACATACTCTGGATGTGAGTTCATCTCATTCCTGAGCCAATTTACAATACCACCTTCTCCCCAATCATCAGCAGGAACATGTACTGCTAATGCAGCCACTGCTATGCTAATCTATGAAACCAAAATTGACCCTGAATCTTTCCTTCCAATCAGAGAGGAAAATCATTCAATAATCTTGTGCACTTTCGGAAGGAAAATACCTGAGTTCGGACTTTAGGTGGGCCCTTGTGAAATTTTCTTAATAAATTCTGCATATAAAATTAGTAGAACACAAATGTAATAGGTCAAATTACACATTTTAAACAAAAGAAAAAAAAACTATCAGAAAACTTAAATCCCATTGGAACTGTAACGCAAAATGGTTATTACTGCCTGTGACCCACACCAAAAAAAAAAAGTGTTACATAACTAACTTTGTTATTTCCAAGAAAAGAACATACTAACAGATAGAAGAGGAAAAATGAAAGAATGAGGCCTCCTCTCAAATCCACGTCAAAGAATTACAAGAGCACAACTGGGAGAACACACGAATAATGATGTCACGAATTTCCCAAAATGTCCTACTTATTATGGGAAAACTTCATTTTCATCAACAAAGGTCTCTCCCAAGATGATTTTCATGTTATTAAATTAAGCTAGAGGTTTTTATAATAATCATTCATAATTTAAAGGTTGCCAATGAAGCTAAAGGCCACATAGGCAAAAACTTTTGGTGTTTTATGAAGCAAAAGCATAGAGTAGCCCACAATCACAATGTATAACTGGAAATCATCTGAATAAGATAATTAAGACCCAACTCCATTTAACCGAAAAAAGTCCTTGCATCCAACAAGTGAAACCTAAATATGTTTGTTAACCAGTGGGGAAAAAATAATAACAAAAACCCAGATTGGTGACAAAAAAAGGTTATCAAGATCAACGTTGCCTAGCAACATACACCTGTCTGCGAATGTAATGATAAGTGGGTTTTTTTTCTATATGTATACATATCTGATACTAGCTTTCTTGTAAATCGTTTCAACTAGGCCTCCAAATTACTTAAATATATGCCAAAATAAGTTCTTTCAAGATAGTAAAGTGAGAATTTATAAGAGAAACAGCCACCCATATCAGTAGCACACAACCTCAATCCTTTACCACTAATGAGCACTCTAATCTAAATTTGAGAAACAGCCACGTAATGTTAAGAGACTTTTAAATTTGTATCAAGTGGTGGCATATATATCACGTGCAGTATGCAAGTTCCATCAGTTGCAGATTAAGCGATAGTACTATAAAGAATAGTTTTATAGAAGGAAAAAAGTCCATGGCTACAAACGATTTGAGGATGTAGTAGGAAGTCAAAAAATTATTTGTTGTCATGGTAAATCAGTGTAAGACCAATAGATATATGATCAGATGTCCAAGTATTAAAAATTCCATATCTCAAAGAAAGCAAAGCCACACCTTGAAACAGAAAAGGCAACCAAGATCAACGGGTTGAAAAATATTATGGCATCGCACCATATATTTTGCACAATTATAATGAAGTTGACTGCGAGCTTAGCTACTTAATAAGAGATTCTTACATTTAATGAGTCACGCAAGGGCCTAAAAGCTTCTGAAGGCAGCTCTTCAAAATCTCTCTGTACCTGGATTAGATAAATAGTAGACAAGAACTCAGAGAATTGATCATGATGCATTTAAACGACCTTTATTTCATTACCAAGGAACTCATACACAGATAACTTCAAATAACCAATATTCAGTAATCAACAATGACAAATCAAAGAAAGATACCTTGCTTCGTAGTGTTTGAGAGCAAAAGATCAAAGTTTCCAAATTGCTGGTGGGTTCGTGAAGCAAATTATCAGCAACCTAAGAGAATAAAGACCGTTAACTTCCCTAAATAAAGATGTGAATAATATTCATAAGGCTGCTGCAAAGGGCAGCAACTGCTAGTATCAAATGAAGAGTACTTATGACAGATCCTTAGTATGAGGATCAATGCTATATTGAATCTAACAAGATCAAATTTGAGGAGAAAAGGCAGCTAACAAAAATTTCGTAAATCATCAGCAACCTTAAAGAATAAAGACCGTTAACTTTCCTAAATAAAGATGCGACTAATATTCATAAGGCTGATGCAAAGGGGAGTAATTACTCATATAGAATGAAGAGTACTTATGACAGATCTTTAGTATGAGAACCAATGTTATTTTGAATCAAATAAGATCAAATTTGAGGAGAACAGGCAGCTAACAAAAATTTGAGGTATTGGAGGATATAAAAATAAATATTCATGTCTGTCAAATATGATTCTATTAAAATGAATGAAGCAGAGATTTTGCTTTGTTACAGCCTACAAGGACTTTTCCTTCAACATCTTTAAAAGAAAATGCAAATCTCATCATTAAGATACACCCTTTACTAGTACATTTTAGTGGATCTACACTTGAAACCATACCCAAATGTGAACCTGTCCAAATCCAATCTAAGTTATTCCTGGAAATTTGTCCATGCTACAGTTGTTACTGAAAGCGAACAGCAATTGAATTCTTTCCTACCTCTATCCTCAATAATTAGGCAGAGACAATAAAGTGAATTGGATGCTTGGAAAGTGCAATTGCAATACATGTGCTTTGTTGCATGAGCTCCAGAAAATTGAAATTATAACATCCCCAATGGCATCTTTTATGGAATGACATACCACTGAATTCATTCTACGAGTTTTTTACCATTTTCAAGCGTGAAATCTGTTCATAATTCCTATTCAGAAATCGATCAATTCTGTATGTCGAATTCCCAGTTTCTTCACCCCCCCCCGAAAAAAAAACTTTCACAGACCAAATGACAGGGGGGGGGGAGTCGCATTCTTAAGTCTGATGGAGTTACTTTTGGCAACGTTCTCCGCAGGCAAGTGGAGTTGAACAGAAAAAAGGAAATAGGAGAACTTCCAAAGTGAATGATTAATAGCAGAAAATGGGAAAAAAAAGTACACATCCCTTAAACAGAATTTACTCTCTGACGCGTATGAAGCATTGTGTACGATAACTAAAACTCCCCAAACTCTACTTCTTGAATAGAATTAGGCGAGATATAAACAAAAGAACACTAAACCAATCATCAAAGTCGCAAATCACAAAGTCCACTCAACCACTTTTTCCAATCGAGCAAGTGAAATCTATTGCCCAAAAAGCAATGAAGTGATTGAAACCAATACCTGCCAGGCATCAAGAGTGCGCTGGAAGTCTTGAAGCCACCGATCGGCCTGCATACGGAAGGCATCGTCAGGGTGATGGTACAGTGCGTTTAGGGCTTCCTTCACTGTGTTCTGAAGCTCCATGCTTGACCCAAGAACCAGTCCGAACCGCAGCTCAAGCTCTTCAAATACTTCGCCCGTTAATCCGTCTCTCAGTGTTTTGTCGATTATTTTTATTGCTCTTCTTCTTCTTCTTCTTCTTCTTCTTCTTCTTCTTCTTCCCTCTTCTTTTTGACACAGAAGCTTTGGTTTTTCTCTCTCTTCTCTTTCTATTTTTTTGGCGCCCCCTGTGGAGCTCTTCTGAGGAGAGAGGATTGGGATTGGGTACCTGGGAAGGGCCCTTCCGGTTCGATCAGCCTCCGGGTAGAAGCCAGTATCTCACCCGTCTGATCTCCCGTTTACCCTTCAGTCAACGGCTCCACCATTAGGTACACAACGAATGCCGTAGAGAATCTATGCCACGTGGCATCCGACTGGGATCAATTCCTGCGTCGGGACCCACTGCTATTGAAATCTCCTTGAAATTTTTTAAAAATATATATGCGATCATTTTTTCTTAAAAGGAAGAAGAAAATTTCTTTTTTTTTTCTTTTTTTTTTTTGGTCCCAAAGACAGCCCAATTATAATCTATAGTGTTGCGGTCTACTTATAAATAATTATATTTACATCATATGACGTTGCCTTTTTTTATTATTGGTTTAAGCGTCACGCTACAGTATTCAATTATTAATACTTTATAATATAATTAATATTTGGATACCTTATTCACATGCCAATAATTGAAATAACCGGTCTAATAAATAACAATAGCGATTTTTTTTTTTTAATTCAATTGTCTTTTTCTTTTTTTCAAATACAAATATGTGAATTTTATTAATACTCCAACTAATTAAATTATATTCAATTAAATGAAGGGCAAGACTCGTGTGTATATATTTTTATAATTTTATAATTTTATAATTTTATTATATTTAAGAATATATAGTATAAATATAAAAAAAAAAAATAAAAAAAAAGTAAGATTTTGCTCTTTGGGATAATTTTGATGTGACCACTACAGGCACGTATATCATATTTCAATGTTTGCTAGTACATATCGAATGATGAACTTAACATAGACCTTTGAATTTGAACATAGACATCAAATAACTAGTAGATATGTATTTATCATGTCTGGTTCGAGACATTTTTTGTATTTTATAAACTTAAATAAATTGTTGTTGTTTTTTTTTTTTTATGTATATTTATTAATTATCATCAATATACGCCTGAATTTATATTTGTGTAAATTTTTACTAAAAAGTATGCTCCAGTATTTACTATTGGTTCTTATATATCCGTCCCACTTACAAGCACTTAAAGATAAATTTGGTGTGTTTTTTTATTAATAATGGAAGCAATTGTCTTTGATGTGGTAAAATAAGAGAATATAGATATGCCCATACCAATTATATCCAAATATCACGTGTCGAATAGATTAGAAACATATTGTCCAAAGGTCGGAAAAAATATTAGTGAGGTCATATTGGCATGACTAAATATACGTTGTTGTGATATACACAATCTTGTGTCTTTTAGGGTGATCAGTTGAAGGTCTATAGATTTGGCGCTCCTGCTTCATTATTTTATATACACTCAAATTAAGAAAGAATTCGTGGAACTCATAGTGAACTTTTTGATGATGTTGATGTTGTCGAATGTTGGGTGCCCTTGAATGTTACTTATTCAGCACAATATTAACCTTGCACAACATCCCTGTGATTTGAAGGAGTCCAAATTGTGGCAAGTAGAAGCAATTCGTTCTTGTTTGAAACTGGAGCATTTTGTTTTTGATGATTAAATCTCAGCTTCTCCAAGGAAACAAGACAAATTTTCCAGTACATGGACTTCAAAATTCGGCCACTGCTTCTAGATTGACGAACCCGCGAAGTCCAGCCGGAGTGCACGTGGGTCGGAGCCCAAAAGCCAGAAGGCGGGCAATTTCCGAATCCCCGATGGTCCGAAACTATAAACTACTACCCATTGCAGCTAGTTCACTGTTCAATCGTCTCCCACCCACAGCTTTCCAACCAGCACTTCGTCCATTATCGCGTTGCTCATCTAGGTCCCCGAAAATGGCGCGTAACGAGGGTATCAAACCAGAGAATGAAGAGCAATTGAAGGCCTTATTCGAGCAGAAACGGGTTATTCGATCCAGCGTTCGCAAGGCCCTCAAAGCCATGGACCCCTCCCTCAGATCACAGGAAGGTACCAATTACTCGCTTATTTTCATCGATTAATTTCGCCCCTGCTGAAAATGATAGTTCATCGGGCTCTATACTTGTTTCTCAGACAATGCAATTCAGAATATCGTTTTGGAAGCTCCGTGGTTTAAATCTAGTCAGAGATTATGTGCTTACGTGAGTTGCAGTGCGTTAAGGGAAGTCGATACGTCGAGAATTTTATCAGAGACTCTGCAACATCCACCAAAAGGTGTGTTCTTAAACTTATTAGCCGCTTAATCATTTATGCATATGAGATAACCCAAGTTTCAAGGATTCGTTTGGCAACTAAGACAGTAAAGCTCAATGAAAGATTTCATATTTGAAGTTTTACATCAAATAAATTAAACACAATTAGTTAGGTCCATTTGACAACCATTTGACTTAATTTGTTTACAATGTTCTTCATATTTCTCAAGGTATCATTTTAATTCTTAGTCAAATTTCAAAAACAAAAACATGTTACTAAGTTTAATTTTCAAAAAACGAATAGTTATTAAACTAGGCCATAGATTAATTTTAACTAATTAGTGTAGGAGAATATAACTGTTATGCTTGGAAATGGTTTCAATTTCAAACAGAGACTATTTGACGTTGTTGATCTGAATGCAGAATACATATGGGAGGAATTGTTGCTCATGATATGAATATAAGTAATTTTTTGAACTCGATGTAGTCATCTTGGTACCCCGACATGAGATAATGTTTTCCTGTTTTACTCGGGGAAGTTATTGATTGTAGTATGATCTTATTTAGCTTTGTAAACGTTGACATTTGTCTTTTTATCTGAAGATGGTTATTCGAAGAAGATATATGTCCCGCGTGTGGAGGACAAGAATAGTCACATGAGGATGTTTAATATTTCACGTATGGATGATCTTATTGCAAATTCAATGAATATCTTAGAACCAGCTCCGGTGGATGGTGATGGAAATGAACGTGAAGATGGTAACTGTATACTTCACCCCGTCTCTCGCCTTTCATTTACTATCGTCACCAGTTCTATGATGGTACTCGTGATTTTTGTGATTAATCTACAATCTAATATATATTGCACTGGGATAAAGATGCACGAGACTCGTGTATAGTGCCCGCATAAAATAACTTTTAAAGCCATTTATCTTCATAACATTACTAATATTTTTGTTTTTTTGGCTCGGTCTCCTCTAATGCATTAGTATGGCATTCCAAATAGCTCTAGGTAATTATTTCCTTACCATCATGGACCAAAAATATTTCTTGTTTATCACCAGCAAAAAGCCAGATCATTCCTTATTGTCTTGGATGGTCAATTGGTCTATTACTTATTCGATGTAAGCTAGAATTGAACATTCGGTGGTTTGCATCTTTGACAGATTCCTTAAACCAGTACCTCTTAAATACTTGTCTCCAAAAAAAAAAATTACCACTGGTACTTCCCTGGATGTTCTTCGAACTTGACAACAGGTCATGGAACTGTTGTTTCATTCTTCTAATGTTTTTTGATACCCAAAAGTCCTCAACTTGTTTTGTCAAATTCCTTTCATAGCATTGTTAAGTTTTCCTGGAATGGGTTATTCTACCGATGCCAAATGAATCATGGCTGTTTTAAGATAGAAAATAATTGGTCAGACATAGTTGTTTATGAGAGAAATGAAAAGAAAAAATAAGGAGGGTGTTCACCATATATATATGGCTGTTCCTCGAAGGTGGGGAATGCTGAGACACGAGTCTGCTTTGGCATGTATTATAACAGAACTCTTATGATGATAATTGATATCAACCAAACATTATTCCTATCCATATGGTCTCTTTTTCCTTCTTTTTGTCTGTTCTTAACAGAGAAATGATTTGACATAATCCATCTCTGCATCTTGAATGTAACGCAGTTGATATTTAAACATCGCAGTTATGCTGACAAAAGACCCCATTGATTTATTCCTCTTACCAGGTGAGATATTTATATCAATTTGTTGATCGCTTAGGGTTTATTTATAGGTCATAAGGCAACATGAAATCACTTGTTAATATGTTGATGATGATTACTGCCAGGACTTGCATTTGATAAATCAGGAAGACGCCTAGGCCGAGGGGGAGGGTATGTATTTGCATTTAGCCTTTTTGAGGTTTCTTTCTGCTGCTGTTATTACTGAACTTATAACACATTTAGAGCTGATTTTTGAAGTTGAAACTAGATACAGTGACTCCCAAATCTTGGTAGTTAAATATCTCCCTCTATCTTTTTTCTCTTTGTTTGTTCAATCTGTATAATCTTATACATTATACACTGCAAATGAATCTTATCCTACAAATGTTACAATAACAGTTATTACGATACCTTCCTTAAGAATTACCAAGAACTTGCAAAGGTGCGGAATTGGAAGCAGCCCCTCCTTGGTATGTGTGTAATATCTCTTCTTTTTAGTTTAAGCTCGCCATAGTTTCCTCTTTCACGTCACCTTGTTTCCCTGCAACTTCACTTAGCCCAGTTGGCATGATTTTGCAGTTGCACTGTCCTATTCAGTGCAGATAATGGATGAAGGACTTATACCACTCACTCTGAACGATGTTTTAGTCGATGTTCTTGTATCACCTTCTGGTGTGATTCCCATCAGCTCAGCTGGGTTGGACAAGTAATTTCTGTCATCTGAGAAGGCTAAGAATTGTTTTGACATCAAATTTTTCTTTGGTTTCTTACTTCCTACTTGTCATGTCCTCGCAGAATGAAAGTATGATACTGGACTCGAGAATCAATCTCTAACAATGCCTTCCTTCATGAAATCCTTGAAATTCTGGAGTTTGGAATCCTTGAAGCTGTTAAATGATTAAATGTACGCCTTTCCCCTCTCTTTTTGAATCACTTATTTCAGATATGCCATCATGAGGAAGTAATAGTTCTGAATATACAATTAATCAGACATGACTATCAAAGTGAGATACTACTCTGAATGACATGTAATTTTATTAATTGTATCGAGTCCTGGGGACTTCTTTCTATGCCATTGCATAACAAAACCAACTCTTTCTTTGTAATCACTTATGTCAGCTAGTGACCTTGTCTTTTCGTTAGGAGTGGTTGGGCTGTTATAATAGAAAAAGGGGAAGAAAGAAAATTGGACAATGAGAAGTAAAAAAGAAGTTGGGATCTAACCAGGTCAATGCTTCAAGGTTCTTGAATATGAGACTGAATCAACCCCACCACCTACTTCTTTAAGGTTTTTCTTCTTTCTCCAAGAAAATATATGAAAAGCTTGGCTTTATGTCGCTTTATCCTTGTCCAAACCCAACTAACCCTCACCATTTTTTTGGATTAAGGCTTTGTAATCTTAGTTTTAAGATTTTATTATTTGTAAGGTCAGCTTTGGAAGGCTCCCCAACAGATTTATATGTTCATTATCATATTAATTTTTCCGTTGATAGTTGCTTGAGAAAAGAGATTTGAAGAAGGCAACCAATCCGGGATGAGTATTTAAGAGGACTCTGTAATGAACGCTCTTATACCACCTTCATTAGCAATCTTGAGCTAACTATCTTTCTGAGACTAAACTGCTTGGCCACCATGCTTGCCTTGACAAGCTCACCTGTAAACATGCTTGGTTGCTTAATTATATTGTTGCTTCTTCCTTATCCTTCTTTGTCAGCCGACCCCGATCCGTTGCAGGACTTCTGTGTTGCTGATTTAAATGCTACTGTATCCCTTAATGGCTTCCCTTGCAAGCCAGTTTCTGAAGTTACTTCAGATGATTTCTTCTTTGATGGACTGAGCAAAGAGGGCAACACGGATAATCCTTTTGGCTTTGGAGCCACACAAGGAAATGTTCTTGCATTTCCTGGACTCAATACACTTGGGCTATCCATGAACCGTGTCGACCTAGCTCGGGGAGGAATAAACGCACCTCATTCGCATCCTCGTGCCTCTGAAAGCGTTGTCGTTATTAAAGGGAAGGTCCTTGTTGGGTTTGTGTCTACAAGTAATGTGTACTATTACAAGGTTTTGACTGAAGGGGAGATGTTTATCATTCCCAGAGGACTGGTTCATTTCCAGTATAATGTTGGACATAGCAAAGCCATTCTACTCACAGCTTTCAATAGTCAGTTGCCGGGGGCTGTGATCGTCTCTCGAACTTTGTTCGCTTCAAATCCTCCAATCCCTCTCGAAATTCTGACCAAGACCTTCCAAGTCGATGATGGTGTTATCAACAGCATAAAGTCCAAGTTTGCTTAGTTCTGTCCTCAGTTTGTCCATTTGATTGAATATTGAAACTTTTCTGTCCCTGGTTATGTCCATGCACAATAATCTCATTCATAGTCCTGAATGTGAATTAATTTACTGTTTAGAAGGTAGTCATGCGTTAATATTTATATGATTCATTTGTTCATGATACTTGCCTTCTTTCTGTTGTTCCGTAAAATGTCAAAATAATAGAGAGAGTAGAGCCTTGGATTCATCAAATCTATTCATGGCAGCAAACAAAATTAAGAGCAGAAAGGGAAGCTTAGTATGTTCACTCCAGTGCAACTGCACTACAGATTTATCAGTCAATAAGATACAAATTGGAAGTTGGTTCAGTTTTGCAGATAATTCAAGTATTTGATCGTTCCAAGTATATCAGATGTCCCCAAAGGGACGATAGTACAAGTATTTGATACCAAATGATCAAACAAATCTATATCTACTGAACTGAATGAGGAAGCAAAATCAATTTTGACATTGGATTATAAGATGCCTATTGAGGTCTAAGATGTTCTTTCAAAGCTTCCACCGATCTGCATATGCAACCATTCCGGTTGCGCAGCTTGGGTATAATCTCTTGCCGCTTGTGAACCATATAATATTCCAACTGCATCATATGGTTGATTAACCATCTGAAACGTTAGAAGAGAGAGTTTAGGAAATAAGAATCTGTTTTTTCTTCCTTCGTTTACTGCACCATTGGCAACTAATTGAACTCCATTTTGTATTGTTTTTCTCTAGATACATGAAATGAAACTTACATTTTTTGCGGTAAAAACTTCTATGGCTGAGCTTAAGTTCATTCTGGAATTCACAGCTTCAAGCTTCATGGAGAGTAACTAAAAATTTGAGCCAAATATTCAAAGGTCAGAGTAAATTGAGAAAAGGTTCTGAAATGAAAGGACGAACCCATGATTAGAATAAGTACCTCGACTTGACGTTGGAGTGATTGGACATAATTTATTATCTCATCAAGAACAAGTGCTTTTCCAATAACCTAACAGGAGGAAAATACCAATAAAGAAAAATTATAATATGAACTTGATTTTCAATGACTGCAACCAAACTCATAGATAGATTAGCTTTGTTCTGGTGTTCTTTTCTTAATTTTCTTAGAACACTCCAATGGGAACGTCTCTCTAGTTTTCCTTTTTCTATATTAATTCCTCTCGGTGGCTTTCTTCATCTACTGCAGTTCTCATTTCTTTCCTTCTCTTTAGCTCCCAATTTGCTGCTTTCACCTCCTCTTATCCCTCTGACTTTACAGATATAGAAAGAACGAAGGATGTAAAAGATTTGAAGGAAAGCTTATTGGATACAACGGTTATGGCTATGTTGCAACTATCGTTCATGTTTAGAAGTAAATTTACTGTGAGATCCCACGTCGGTTGGAGAGGGGAACTAATTATTTTTTTATAAGGGTGTCGAAACCTCTCTCTAGCAGACACGTTTTAAAAAGTCAAAAGAAGACAATATCTGCTAGCCGTAGATTTGGACGGTAACATTTACTCTTTCTCTTCTACATCTTCTATATCAATTAGATTTAGCATTTTTTTCCCCCTTCTGTTAAAGAACTGCAGGATACTTGCAGACAACGTAACAGATAAAGAGTACCTTGTTACAACCGGGAACCAAGTCCTGCAAAATTTTCATTCTCTCACTGATCTTCTCTCTTCTTGCCTGCACAAATGGGTATAGTAAGACAAACAGGCAAAATTGATAGATAAACATTCCAAATCTCCACCAGAAACTTGAAGCTGTTAGACAGAATGCTAAGAACTGTCTGAGATATTTGAATTCCAAATAACTTAGAAAAGTACATTACTCTTTCTGCTAAACTATGGCTATCAGTAGCTTGGCCCCTTCTCGCTCTGACATGGATGTAATCTTTTGGTGGTTCGGGTTTCCGGCTTTGCTCGGCCAGCTTCTTACCATCTGCTGAGCTAGGTTCTACTTCAGCTTTTATACCACCACCTTCATGTCTGGATGCCACCACTTTCATCCGTTTACCATTTGAGTTACTCTGTATGAAATGGAGTGGTGATACTGTTACTATCTTGATTAATAAGTCAGTAATAGGCCAAGTTATTAGAATTCAAAGACAAAAGTGCTTTAATGCAGGTAGCCAGTGTCGAGATATATGATCAGCAGTCCAAGTTTTAAATATCTGCATACATCATTTGGGCAAGTTTCTTGGTAATCTTGGCAGAGAGGGGCAACAAGAATGGTTTATAAAGATTATTAGCTGTTTTCTCTTCCTTGGGAGCTCCTCCCCTTCAAAAAAGAAAGAAAAAGAGTGGCACCTTTCAAAAGTGAAAGACCGAACTAACAGTGTACAGATTTGTCCAAGGAGGACAAAATTGGGTCAACGTAGCTAAATTGAGAGCAAAAGGGATTTGAGGAAGAAAAACAAGAAGTGGAAATGAAAACTAACCAATTGATTAGCACTACTGGTGGAAACCATTCTCGAAGATTCATCCTCAGAGCTCACATCCTTCCTCTTTCTCCCACCGCCACTCTGCTCCGTCACAGTCGATTCCTCCATTGATCCGTCGCGATTCGTGGAGCTCTCGGGAAACCCACCAAGATTCTGACTCAAACTAGCCATTCGGAGACCCAATGCGTTCCCGCCCTGCTCCCCACCGAAAGGCCAAATCGCGGCTAAGCTGTAAGCAGAAGGATTCGCAGCGGAGAAGGATGATTCGTTAACAAGTGGAAGATCCATTCGCAAGGTATCCAAATCAGATGTCAATTTGGGACACCCAATAAGAAATCGAGGAGATTTCTAGCCTGTAATTGAAGATAGAGATACCCAATTCGAGTGGAAGTGTAGGTAGCTGAGAGATTATTTATGAAGCAGTTTGGGGGGGCCGGGGAAGTGAAGGGCGGGAAAGAAGTAGCCTTTTCAGACGGGGTCCGAGAGAGAGAGAGAGAGAGAGAGAGAGAGAGAGAGAGAGAGAGAGAGAGAGGCGGATCTTTTTGGCAGCGGTGGCGCCACTATACTCTCTTTCTCACCTGTAATGTTTGACCCAAAGGATGAGTGAAAAGATCGAAGCTTTATGAGGCCGAAAGCGATTAGACAACCAAACCACCCTTTTCATCTCAGTGCTTTCACATTTTACTAAAGAAAACTAGCAGGGACGAGACTTTGCTTTTTTCCTCCCTACATATGTGTTGAGATAGCTCCCAACTCTCTGAGAACTATCTATCAATTGCCTAACGCTATGTCTGTAGCTCTTGAAGTTGAGAAAATGAAATTGGATTGTGCAGCAAAGTTAAGGCCGAAGGGCACTGTCAAGGCCTAACTTGGTTAGCACATAAATGAACATTGAGCCATACCCAAGTAATTGATACCCATAAAGGATCTTTTAAGCTTTCCTTACATGGTTTCTTACCCCACTTCCCTTCCTCATCTTCATTTCCTTCCAAAGTGACCAATTCCTCTTTTTTCTCTCCCTCGGAAAAAGTGATCCTAAGAACAGTATTGTTGAGAAAAACTTAAAAGAATCGAAGTTACTACCTAACTCGATAAGATATACATCCCTTTTTGGTAGTTCAATCTTAGAAACTCTAAAGTTAAGTATGCTTACTTAGAGAAATTCTATGTTGGGTGACTTTTTAGGAAGAATCATGTTAAAATAAGTCGGGTTGGTTATAGTAGCTTTGACTCTTAGAAGCAACAAACAAGTATTCCGGTAGAAAACTCTAATAATTTCATAATCCCTTCCAAACATGTTTTAAATTGTTAGGTTGAAGAAGTTACTGAATAAAGTTTATTCAAGAAATATTTTCCTGTGATGTATCAATAATTAATTGGCACGTGTCTCAATCAACTTTGAAATTGAAGTATTTGGTAGGCTTATTAAAAAGTGTATAAATTGAATTTTAGGTAAAGTTGCCAAATAAAGCAAAAATCATTGTCATTTCCAAATAAGATGATAAAATACTTCAAAATTTAAACCAAATTCAGAAAGTTGGTTTAGCACTTGCCTTCCATATAGATACTTCCAATTTGATGCTATAAAAAAATGCAAGCTTTTGATTCATCGCTCATCCTTCCACATCCACCCTGTGTTGTCTGCTTTGCCACTTGTCACCCTAATCTTATTGATTCCCCAGTTTGTTTTGGGCCTGACCCAAGCCCATAGTTCGGCCCAAATGGACTTTGAAACTCCCACAGGCCCAACCCAATTCCAGGCTTAGGTTACTAGATAACCATGGGTGGGTTAGGGTGTGGGGAGTGGGGGTTGATGATGAGTCAGTCAGAGTCCTTGAATGGGCAGTGGGGATAACATAGGTTAGCCCTATGAATAGGAGCTATCAGAAAAGATAACTCTTTTAAGTTAACTATTCCCACAGCCCCACCCTGCCATTCTCTCTCACTCTATCATTAACCATTAATTTGGAATCTTCTATAACTCACCTTACCTACCACTTCCAATCAACTTTTCCTTTATTTTTTACTTCATTTTTCAATAAAAAAGTTACCAACGCTGTCTCATGCTCCATATACCTATTAGAATTTGAAATTTAGATTCGACACTCGTTATGAGTCCGTATAAATATCGGAGCCATTACATGGTGGTAAATAAGGATTGAACAAATATCCCCAGAAAAAGGAAAAAGAAATCTTATCATCTGCACATCCTTACGTCCGAACATTGAAGAACAGAGTATAAATCCAAACCCAGAAAATGAATGATGTGGGCCTTCGACTCTGCAATCATTATCGTCTGTAAATGTATCTCAATACTCAAATCTCAATCTGCATTTACTGCAGCTACCACTCCACACCATTCACCATTATCGCCATACCCATCACCTTCAATTCGATTATGAACATCAATGGCGAAATCATAACTAAACAGAGTTGAAACAAGAAAAGAACAGAGTTGTTGCTCTGCCTAAACATGATCAGCGATTGAGTGTTTCTAATTGGCTCTTTGTACAGTGGTTTTGAAGAGCAGAATGTAAAGCTTTTGAGCCATGGAGAAGTACAGAAATCCACCCACTGAGTGTGTCACAAATGACCCAAAACTCTTCCCCACAATACAATGCCATGCCGGCCCGTAAACCCCATCGAATTCCTGCCAAATTCAGCCAACCCAAATCAACATTCTGAACAAAATGACCTTTTTTCTAAAAAGAAGTTGGGTAATCGATTCGTGTGTACCTTCTTGAGAGTCAATGCAAGGGATTTGGAAGTGAACTTTTCCATACTATCGTGGGCTTTTCTAGCGCAATCTACGGCGTGGATCTGCATAAACGGCGGCATATCGGCTGAAACCACTTTGACACCGTTGTTAGCAAACACGTCTGCTAATTCAATCTGTGAGCCACAGATTGATCTTCTTCTTCTTCCACTCCGTGATGAAGAAAGAGAAACAGAGAGCCTGCGAGTGAGATGTTCGTGTTCCTTTAGGAGCTGCTTCATTTCCCTTTCTTTGGCTGTGATACAGTTGATCATGCGTTCGAATTTCTCTTCAGAGTCGTTGAATTTCTCTGTGGTAGAGTGTTCCTGAGGGGCTTCGTTGGGTTTTTTGGCTACCATTTGCACTGTTCTGGGGCCGACCATTTTGGGGGAAGGTGGATGTGATTTTGACAACTTGTCTGAGTCCGACAAAGGGGTTATGGGATCTAGTTTTGGTGATGTTGGGTTGGGAGAGACAGCGGCGAGAGTGACGACGGAGGCGGCGGCGGCGGGATGGTTTCTACGGTTGGGGTCGATGGATGAGGAAGTTTCGTGAGAAGCCATGGATTTGTGAGATTGAGAGCTTGGGAATGCAGAGGGTGGTGGGTAGTCGTGTGGGTGAGATATGGGGCTGTTGATGGTCAATCTAACTTAACTGCTTCTGCACACACAGTCCCTTATCGAAATTGACCACTGAATTTATTGTTCTATTTTAGTTTTNTCACAACAAGGAAAGTAAAGGTCGTGGGCATGGTTGCGGTCATGATTGTGAATGTGGTGGCAGAGGAAAGGATGATATTACGAAGGAATTCTAAAAGAAAAGTTTTCATACAGTCGTAATCAGTTAAAAGTATTACTCCAAAAGAACACCACGAAGTGTAAAACTGAGCATGAACAACTTATGTTTGAGGCTAAGGTCATCCAATCCCATTGAAATTTTTCGGATATACAATGTCAACTCTTTTATCTTACTTTCTTCTTACTTCAGACCGAGCCAAGCCTTTAGGTTGTTTAAGTAGGTTGAGCTAGGTTAGGTTGATCTATTGGAGTAATCTTCGGTTAGATCCTTGCAACGTCATCTAAGTGAGTTTGGGCCTTACCAATAGAATAGGTTCAAGAAGTCAAAAGCGAAGGAGTGAAGCATCCTTACAGTTTTGCGAGTGATATACTTGATAAAAATACAAAAACATCGGCGGGACGATGTTATGAGTTATCCCAAATGCAAACTTGCAGCTGGGTAGATCATCAAACCTAATTTTCACAGGAGAATGACTATACATCATGAAACTAGTCTTAGAACTCACTTTGCTCTGCCGAACCAGGAAGTCGAGAATCAAAACGAACTCATCAATGTGAATTACAGAGACGACCTCTAATTCCAAGGGCTAGGCTGCCGAGCATCTCTGAGAACTGAAGTGCCCCCAGATGCTGCAGGAGAATGTGAGGATGCAATGTAGTTGGTTCCAGATACAGATAGTGTGGGCAGGTTTGGAGGAAGCCCAGATTGCCCGGCCGGAGGTAAACACGACGGACTCCCAGTAACGCTAAAATTTGTTCGGGATGGATGCGAGCCCTGCACATGATGGAATTTTACTTCACTAGAAAAATGATAAAACAGATGAATGTGGCTTGATTTTTCACATCAAGCATAGAGGAGATGGTATGGTTTAAACTTGAGTGATACATTTTTTCTCGGTAGACATCTAGACTCTGACACAGAATGCAACCCACCAAAGAATCGCCTACAACTCTGAAGCTGATTGTTTAATGTAAAAGATCATAATTTTGATAGGAATTCCAAAGAAGTCTTATACTGAATCTAAAGGTACTAAAAATGTGATTGATGTCTTACCGGCCATATAAAAGAACAAGCTCCAACAAGGCAAAAAAAAAGTCTCAGATTAACTACAGAAAATGACCCCAATTCAAAAGAACACGACCAAGCTCATGGTCGAGAAAAAGCCGAGTGGCAGACACCAAACTTCCTCACCCGACCTCTCAATCTCTCTAAAAAATCTATTATTCTAAAACTTTGCCCTTCTTCCTGAGGAGAATTCAAAAGCATCTCTATAAACAGTCCAAGCCCACCGCTAGCAGATATTGTCCTCTTTGGGTTTTCCTTTTTGGGCTTCTCTTCAAGATTTTAAAACGCGTGTGCTAGGAAGAGGTTTTCAAACCCTTATAAAGAATGTTTCGTTCTCCTCTCCAACCGACGTGGGATCTCACAATCCACCCACCTTAGAGGCCCAACGTCCTCTCCAACCGAGCCCTTTGATTATATTTTTTTTCTACTTATTAACATTGTAATAAGTCGTGGGAATTGTACATTCTTACCTGGCCACCCCTCACCCCCACAAGAAAGAAAGAAATAAAATCTTGTATGAGCAAGTTCAGTGATTCAAATAACTAAAATATCAATAAAAATTATTCTTACGTTCCAGAGGCATAAAGTCAACAAAACAAGGATACTGATCATGAACTCATATAAAGCTATAATGAAATGGACGCAAGTCATAGTGACACCAATTACCATATTAGGTTGTATGTGGGCAGGCCTTCTAAGAGGAGACTCTGAAGAAGGCGACGTACTGCAGTTCCGAAGCATCTGACGAGAAAGAACATTCTGGTTCAAAAGATCATCAGCTTCTCCACCTTCAGTATCTCCATTAGCATTCACTTCTGTGGCTACCCTAGGAGCAAGCGGTCTGGTCATCGACCCCGTATCGGCTGAGGCATCCAGTTGAAGAGGAGGAGCAGAAGCGCGAATTTCTGTCCCTTGCAAACTCCTACGCCTTTTTACTTCCTCTTCCACATGGAAGATCTGTCAACCAACACCAAGAAAATGACCTACTTCACTTATCAATCCCATAGGTAGTTAAGGGGATTTTGGTAGCGGACGGGCAAGGTGGAAGGATCAGTAACATACCTGTTTTAACACTTGCACAAGATTATGTTTTGTCTCATTCAAAACTTTTAGCTTCTCTTCAACTTCCTTTTTCCTGTTCTCCTCGACATCTAACAAATCCTCCTCATTTGCCTAACACAGTGACACACATTAATGGAGAAGGTAAAACGAAAGAAACCCGAGGCTGGTATCGAGGCACGAGACCTATATCGACAAGAATCTCGGAAGCTCTTCCTTCAATCCCACAGTTAAAGAAAACAAGAATGCTCTTGATTTTACTTCCATCTACCTCAACTTTCTTATACCAACAAGAACACTCAACAACATTACAAGCTTCGCATACAGTTAGCAATGGTGATCTCAAAACATTCCCAAATATCTCAAAGACTCGTTAAATGGTAATCACTTTATTTTAGATGTAACAAAACTAACTCACCATGTAGAACAATAATGATAATAACAACAAGAACACAACCGCGCCAAAATTCAGGACGAGCCAAAAAAACTGTCATACGACCACTAAAATTTGGAACTCAGGTAAGATCGATAGACTTCAAGCATACACAAAATGAAATGGAAAACAAAAATTGAAAATTAATCGAGGTGGTCATAATCCATACCTCTTTGTTAGGGTTTTCTAATACAGCATGATTTTCCTTGTTAGAATGCGCGCCACCATTTTCCACTGGATCAGAACCTTGCTCGGCAAAGCAAGGTCTCGGGCCATTCACACAATCAAATTCTTCGGCTGATTTTCCCAAACAACCATCGCCAATGTCCGACTGCTTCCTCTTCTTAACATTATTTCTGAGTCCTTCACCGTCTGGTTTAATTGAAGAATTCGAATTAGGATTAGAGTTAGGGGAAGTAGAAACTTTAGCCGGAGAAGAAGAGGCGGTGGCGAAGAGGCGAGAGAGGGCTTTTGAACGACGGTGCAGAAGGGATTTGAAGTCTCTAATAGAAATGTTGTGGATCGGCATAAGCCAGCGACGAGGCACATCGGAGACCCTGTGGAGGTTCCCTCTGTAAAGGGAAATGGCCACCATGGATTCTTCTCGAGCTCTGTTGCTCAATCTCGGATTCCGTTTACGATCCTCCCTCCCTCCAATTTCATAAATTTACAAATTTCCAAAANAAAAAAAAAAAAAAAAAAAAAAAAAAAAAAAAAAAAAAAAAAAAAAAAAAAAGTGAATCTATGTCACAATTTTCTTTCAATTTATAGGATCCGTTATTATTGTTTGTGTTCATATTCTTTTTGTTAAATGAGCTAAATTATTGAAAATATTTGTACTTTATTTTAAAATATTTTAAATTTTCATTTAGTTGGAAATTATCATTACCAACATCCGAAAAGAACTAAATAAATGGCAATTAATCGTAAAGTGGTTCATCTAAGAGATTGAGGAAGTCAAACAAAATCTTGTCCTCTTGATGAAACAAAGTTTCTATGAATGTGTTTTCAGTAGACGATGAAGCTTCAACATCATCGTTTTCAGTCAAGCAATGCATTGCTTCAAATCTATCGTATTGGTACTCAGATTTCTCTTTATTCATCTCGTCTTTTGATATTCCATTTTGTGTTTGGAAAGCATTTTGATTTAACGGAAGCTCAGCTACACTTTCGTGTTCTCGAGGCTCGGAAGGTAAGAATGCGTCTTCGAGAAGAAAATCCTGCCAGATAAAGGCTGAGGAAGAGTTTCTACCACCAGCTGTAGTAGTAGAGGAAGAAGAAGATGAAGATGGTAGATAGCCTTGAGTATTGAAATGGGGTTGAATTGGTTCATTGGAAGTGCAATGTGAGGCTTCTGTCACCAGCTGCATTGCATGCAGCTGAGCCAGAAGATTCAAAGAAGGGTTGGTGTTTAATCGGTGGACGTTGCCATTCGTGAACTTGTCTATCGATGGTTCAGTTTCTGGCAATAGCATCGTCGGCGACGACATAATGACATCGATGCCTCTAAAGAGTTCTTGAGCTGAATTTGAGTGTTGTTCTGGTTTCATATAGGGTGAAGTTTTCAAATCTCTACTGAGAGACCCAATTCTACTGGTGGATCTTGGGAGGCCACCAATGTTTCCATAATCGGCTAAGATTTGGGAGAATGGCTTGTGCGTAACTGGATCGATTCCCATTTCAGAAAGCTTTTTTCGCAGCTTCGTGTTCCAGTAATTCTTCACATCATTATCCGTTCTTCCAGGAAGCTGCTGAGCTATTATAGCCCATCTGCACTCACGCACAAGAATAACACAAAATAATGAGAACAATCATTAGACCTCTTAAGTAACACCTTCTTGTTACTAATGTACCTGCTACCAATTGCTGCATGAAGCCTGATAATCAATTCCTCTTCTTGTGGTGTAAAGTTGTGATGCTTAAGATCAGGCCTCAAGTAACTCGTCCATCTAAGTCTGCAACTCTTCCCACATCTCCTTAATCCTATGAAACATCTCAAACACAGTATCCAAGTTCACAGGAGCATCTACGTATAAAAAATGAACCAAAATCATCAGAAGTTCAAGTGTTAACCTGCTTTCTTTGGAGCCGAGGTCCAATTACTCGTCCCGTGCTTCGATACATAAGCGAGTATCTTTGCATCTTCCTCTGCAGTCCAGAGACCCCTTTTGAGGTTTAGTTTGTCACAGCAAGGAACTCTAACCATATTTTATCCGTTCGTCCTTGAAAACACGTCAAAAAATATGAAATCAAGGGGCGAAATTTGACTTAAAAAACGTTGTTTGAAAATGGTCCTTAAAGGGAATGGGAGGAAGAAATGATATTGTTTAGGAGGTATGATAAGTGTGGAAGCAAGAAAAGCATGGACCTCCTCCACACATCATCTACGTCAACAACAGAGTCTAAGAAGAAACTAGAAATAATGACCTTTCTGTGTCTTGGAATATTTCGAGCAGGTTTGAATCAGGTGAACTATTCGGTTAACCATTCTTTTAATTGCTCGTATTTAATACTCAGTCATGTGCATTGCATCTAAGTAATAATATAAGCAATATCTGCAAGTGATATAAGCAGCAGACCCATCCAACCCATTATATGTAGAGGGCGATTTAAAATGAGTATCATAATACATCTAAAACCCAACTCTTTGGGTTACAATATGAATCAAAAGGTTATTGTACAATGATGGGTAAAAGTATAGAAACACCTTCCATCTTTTGTTGGGTTTTCATTGAATGTGGACATTACTTAAAAAAAATGGACTCTCTAATCTATCATCATCCGTTTGCTCCTTGCTGCACTAACTGCACCAAGATGACTGACTGCTCCAATTGACCTGAGGAAGAAGGAACTCCGATGCTAATATCTTCTGCAGGCACTTACCACAAAATTTATACTTTACTATTTCACGAGCGAAAACTATTAGAACTCATTTGTATCATCTTTCGTTTCTGTGGTTGGAGCATCGTCGAAACCAGAGCCGGGAGCAAGCTCGTTTAGGTCGAGAAGTCTTTTTGATGCACCATCGGTTTCTTCTTGATCTAGGCCGTTCGACTTTTCAGGAGGAGGATTTTTCTCCTCTATGTTCTCTGCATACACTTCATCAGGTTGATCGACTTTCATTACTTGGTCGTCGTCGTCTTCTTCTTCTTCTTCTTCGTCGTCCTCATTGTCAGACTCTCGACTTTCAACTGAATAATCCCCATTCTCATTCTCATTCTCACTAGCATCTGTGTGCTCATCAGACACATTGGCATTGGTCTTTTTAACTTTATTGTTCTCTGGTTCTGATTCTGATAGATCATATTGTCCATAATTTATTTTGCTTCGAGTCGCCCTTCTACTACGTCTAAGACCGGACTGAATCTCGCCAGACGACCTTAACTTTGTTTCCCTCCGTGTACGTCCCCGCAATTTTTTTACTTTTCGTGGCTGGTCGCTATCTTCACTAATGCTCAACGATTCCTCTTCTTCTTCCTCCTCCTCTTCCTCGTTTTCCTCTTCATAGTGATACTCCTCATCGCCTTCTGAACTGCTCGATGTCTTCCTCCTCTGTTTGCGTTTTCGTAAATACTCCTCGTCGTATACAGCTTCACCAACTATGTCATCATCACTGTCGAAATCTGCATCATTATCTGATAATGCTTCCACATAATCCTTTTCTGAATACCGTTGTGGCCTTTGTCTTCGCCTATTGCTAAATGGAAAAACAACAACTTAGAACGAACCTGGTAATAGTTTAAGGTAACAGAAACACAAAGTTTACCATGTTCTATACCTGCGATCCAACTGTTCGGACATATGGTCTTCATCGACGTCGTCATAATCAGGCGACTTGGGAGATAGTGCACTGAAATTGAAGTTTTGAGACGCAAATGATGGACTGCTCCATTTTCCGTTCGCAGAAGGTTCGAGATTTACAGCAGCTTCTCTTCTGTGATTAGGTTCTGGAGATGGTGGCTTACGCCTGACACAAGAGCGAAGATGATACTGTAAGGCCTAGGGAGAAGATGAGGATCTCATAGTAAAGGAGAAAGATACTAAATCCATACTTGGTTGTCTTGATAGCCTCATTGATTGATCGGTCATAATCATCTGCAAAATGAGTACTGGGATATTAGCATATCAGGATTTTGCTTGTTCAGTTCTCATCGAAAAAAGCGTATAAAAAACACGAACTAAAATAGCTAAAAACTTCCCGAAAACGAAAGAACAAAGACCGAACTAAAATCTGCATACCAAAAGTATAAGTGACGGGTTTTCTGTCACGAAGTGAGCGTCCTGGACCAAGCCCGTCGACAAGTGCAAAATTATCCAAGAGAAGAGCTTGTCTATGCTGTTTTTTCAGCAACCTTTCTTTTCTCTGTTAGAATAAGTAAATGCAGCACTTGAGCAAGAATAAGCAAGGATCTGAGGATAAAATCACATCCAGACCAAGTAAATGCAGCACGATCAAGTACCTTATGAACTTTCTCGATCTCGGGAAGCATGTCGATCTTCAACTTTTTCCCAAGTGAAGCCTCTGACCGATTTTTACTCGTGAAAAGCTTTTCCTGCAGCATCATTCATAGAAAGAAGTTCTAACAAGATATTGGATCACAGAGTTCAAAGATTCGGTACGACGCGGTGGCCAGAAAACAACCGTTAAATGGTATACACAAGAACAGAAAAGGTAAGGAACAAAGCTCATCCAATAAAAGATGGAAAAAGAACAAGAAGTGAGTAATGGATACTCATCAAGTTTAGAGACTCACTGATACATCTTGAAATTCATCAAAACTGGTTGCAACAGATTCCCACTGATATGTTGTACAAGGGAGGACCTGTGAACCTTTCTTGGCTTTTTTCAACTCGACTTTCCTAATCTCACGGTACAAACGATGACCAATTATGGGATCATCTTCGTACCTGCAATAACAATTGCCACATGGTCAACACACAAAATAACGCATTTAAAAAGTCGGGATCTTTTGTACCGTCAAAAAAAACATGCCACAATATGATGAGGTTAAAACAAAACTACATTACCAGAAATAAGTTCCATGTGAATCTCCACCGATTCGTTCTTTGCGAAATGCTGAAAGTTGAACTCCATGTTTTAATGAATTTTCGATGTAGCTCCGGATATCTTCTTGCTGCAACAAACAATAGAGCAAAAATGAATAACAATGCCTTAAACCTTGATTACTTGAAAGCTCAGAGAAAAAGGCAATGAATAACAAATTTGATGTTATTAAGAAAACAACAGTACCTCCACTCGAATGTCACATAGCGCTTTCAAGATGACCACACGCATCCCAGGATCAAGAGTTTTATAAACTTCTATTTCGACACTGAACACCCACGACGATTAGGCACATGAAAATGAAGAACATTATTGTATATGGGACAGGAAATCTGTAAGTACTCACCCGTGTGAAGCAACGATAGGCAGATCCCCTTCAGCAACCTGCATAATAGACCAAGGACTGTGGTTCAGATTGGAAGCTGGAAATATAGTATTCTACGACGGTCACGAGAAAGGAATATATGGCTAAATAAGAAAAATAGGGTAGATACCCAGTGCCACCAGTCCCGTAATTTTCTGCACAACACAGTCACCCACGTATCCCGAGTGAGGGCCATTCTTGTAATAGGAGGAATTGCCTGAAAAACAGAGTAAAAGTTATAGGGAGCTCTTGTTGAGAGCAAGAGAAACACATTTTCAAATGAACTAGCAACATAGTTAAGTCTGCATTAGATAACAAGGTTAACATAGAGGTGTGGTGGCAACTTGATCTAAGGATAAAATATTCGATTGATTACCGAAAAACAAATTATACGAACGAAACAAAAGGGTAAAATTTTCAGATCAAAGTAACATGATGCTAAGCAAAGAAAACATGTGACACCCAAGGAGGTCATGCCAAGTATAGTTTTTTCCCGCCTAAGCCCACCGCTAGCAGATATTGTCCTCTTTGCACTTTCCCTTCCGGGCTTTCCCTCAAGGTTTTAAAACGCGTCCACTAGGGAGAGGTTTCCACATCCTTATAAGGAATGCTTCGTTTCCCTCTCCAACCAATGTGGGAGCTCACACTTCCTTTTGATGGTGAGGGCGTTGAACACATGATCTGAGAGAAGAGCTTTGAGCATGCAAACGGGCCATGCGCCCTACTTCAATAACTAAAGTTCATTTCTGAGAACTACATATTGAAATATCATCTAACAGCCAACAAGAAGGGGAAAAGCTTAATTCACCTGACAAACTAAAACTGTGGTGAGCAAGTTATCAATCGACATTGTTTAATTCATCACGTGCTCTAAGTTTTCGATTTCCAAAAAATTAGAAAAGCTCTAAACATCAGAAGGCTAGCAACAAAAAATGGGATGGCTAATCATCTACAATACATATCCACCCAACAGTTTCAAAGTATTAAAAGATTTACCCGGCACACGAGAGCCATTTTACGAACCAAGCCGATACATTAGCATAAAAGCAATCGACAATATAACAGTTAAAAGTTGTTTTTAATCAAACAAAACATCGATCATCGAAAAGAAAAACCAACAATAGCATTCCCTGTCTAGTAAAAACACTTGCAAAAGACTAATTTTCATCATGAACGGTTCACGCACACTCTTTTTTCAATCAGAGAAGTACAAGCTCAGCACAAACATTGGAGTTAAAATTCAAGTTCGAACCTTTAGTAATGGAATGTGTATGTCACTCAAAGTGTCGTTGGGTGCAATCAAGGCCGTCTCAAACTCCTCCACTGTGAACTCATTATGAATATTCAGTAATGGCCTAAAGACCTGCAGCTCACAAAAGAGAAATTGAAGTCATAAACGCAGCAATATGCAAAATTTGGTGATGAAGACATAACTCGCCGAAGCTTACATGCAAGAAATTAAGTACTGACGCCAGTTCCCACTTGGACCGGAGGCTCCAACGCGGCAACTGTGAGGGCGAAGGCTCCTCAACCAGCGGCGTCACGATCTTACTGCATTGCTGCTGCTCTGGAGACTCATCGTTTTGCTGCTCCTTTTTAGGCTTCGGCTTCCGCTCGACCACTGACTGAGCCGCCAACAGCCGCTCGGCAGCACGAATAGTGCAAGCGCGAGAGGGTCGGTTCCTCCTCGTGGTTGGCTGTTCAGTGTTGGTCGTTGTGGTCGTGGTCGTGGGCTCGTTCTCGGCAATAGCCGTTCTGGGGTTGGGGTTTTCGATGTGGGAAAGTGGCTCAGGGGAGGATCGGTCACAAGGGATCGGAGGAGAAGAAGAATCTTGCGACATAGTCGGGGAGATCACGAACGACAAAGCGAGTTAAAGAAGGAAGATTACATGTAAAAGAAACCCAGTTGGGGATATTTGCATTTGAAAGAGAAACGAATTAGAAACAACAAAAGGGGTTAGTTTTAATTGTTAACAGAGAACCCAGAAGCGCAAAGACGAAGATGGAGGACCAAAGGTCCAAACCATCATTGAAGGAAAAGAGTTAGGTTTTTGTATTTCTATGCTAAACGTGTTTGTTTTCTTCCTTGCCTTTTCCCCCCCACAACCAAATGGGGGAAATTTTAACAACACAACAAACACAGAGGAAGGGGAGAGGAAACAGAAATTGTGGAAGATGGGGGGAATAAAGAGATTGAAGGGCTAAGGACACTACCTGGAAATTGGATTTGAGAGCCTTTGAATTTGTTTTTAACGTATCAGTAAATTCCTTTCCCTGAACATGTGTTTCAAACAACCCCCTTTAATAAATCTATCATAAAGATGGAATTTTTATGCTTACCCAACCATTTATGTTTGCTGTGGCTTGTAAGGATGTAAAAGAAAGGGGGAAATAATAAGATAATTTTAGGGTTTTCCTCTCCCCTGCCTCCACCCTTGTGATCCCATTGGTGGGTTACTGTTTGAATGTCCTTTCTTTTCACCCATCAAACTTGTTAATCCAACAAAGTTTAGAACTTTGGGTTTGGTTTTAACAAAAAGGAATAGAAACCCCTTTCATTTTTCTCTTGGAGATGAGTGATTATCATTTTCAATTTCAATGGTGTGTATGGCTCTCTGGGTTTTTCTATATTTACCTTCTACCCTTTTGAGGGGTTTTTGCTGTATTAAAAGTTAACATTGCTAATTAAGGAGTTAAGCTGCTTAATGAACCATTCTAAGCAAAAAGGCAGCTGATCTAAATGAGTCAACTTTCTGCTAAATCCTGGATTTACTTCAGCAAGATCAATTAAATATATTTGTTTTGAAGATTCTTCCTTTTATGTTGGAATTTAATGTAGAGGCTCTCTGTAGCAGTCAGGTTGCAATCATTTTGGGATTTCATCATGAACAGAAATGAAAGCCCAATACCCACACCTTGAATCTGCTTTCAAATCCCATCATAATCACGAGTTTAGAGTGAGCATACCACCTCAAACTCACCGCTAGTAGATATTGTCCGCTATGACCCGTTACATATCGCTTTCAGCCTCATGGTTCTAAAACGCATCTGTTAGAGTGAGATTTTCACACTCTTATAAGGAACTAACCGAACTAATAATTAAGTTAGTCCCTCTTTCATACCCATGAAAGATCTCAATCTCAGTTGAAAATCAGAATTGATGAAATGCCATTTTTAGGATGAACTGACAAGGCCACCTCTGTTGGCTTCGATCAATCAACGTCGATGAAATTTGGTTTGAACAAACCTCTGCAATCAGAGTTTCACTTTTACATCTATGCATTTGGTGATAGGAGCTGCTTTATTATTAGTCTCTCTCCATTTTTCCCATTATTTTTTGTGGCTCAGAGTAATTTTGACAGTCAATCATTCACTCTTTTCATTTGTCTGTTTGCGGATAATGTATGAACACTGAATGCAATACGTCCGTAGAAAACAAATAGAATTTGAATGCAACTTTTGTACACTGTTGGTGCAGCAATCATACACCTAAACATTATAAACACATTTTTCTCTTAACTTTTCACAGTATCAGGCAAATATAGTAGCCAACTATATAAACTCGACAGTAAATCGAGCGAGAGGGAGAAGGGAGAAGCAGGGCTCGAAGAACGAACCGAGCAGCGAACAAAAGTTGAACATAGCCAACCCTGAACTCTGTTCTCCATCAAGTGAACGAGAGGCTTTCATGTCCTCCACGTAGCCATGTAAGAGTCATCCATTTTGGCTGGTTCTTGCTTCTCGACAGCATATGTTGTAGGACTGACGGGCGCTGCAGACATTGGCAGAGACAAACTTGATTTTGCTTTCTATAGAGTTTTAGGAGGCAACCAGATTGGAGTAAAAATGTAACTCTCGCAAACCTCAAGAACAATAGATCAACCACCTTGAAGTACATACAACTAAAACCTTCCAGAAAAAGGGGCCTCATAAGGATATAAGAAAGTTAATGCAGAAACTCAAAAAAGATGAAGATGCACCAAGAATATACACACCTGAAATCTATCCAGCTTCCAGCAACGGGTCGATAATCATTTTGAAAATGGATAACTCCGTAGTATCAAGTTAAATCATGAATAACTCGACATTTCCAATTACTGGATCCCTCCTCAGAATCCCCACCCCTTGTGAACATCTTAGAAAACTCTACTGTCTATAAAGTTAAAGAGAACTGACAAACAAATTGGCTCAGACGCGATAAAGGTGTAGTCTCTCGTATTACAATCGTGTACACAAAAAATTCTATAAGCATGATATATTAGAAGCAAATTTCAGTTGCCAAAGTAATTGGCTGATGAATCTATAGATGAGTATGATAGGCATAATTGCAGGTTGGAAGAACAGGAGGCACTAGTGCTAGAGCTTCAATTTGCAGATTCACACAAGACCCTGCAAAAACTACTTAAAGCAGTGGACCAGTGATGCTGAATCCCACTTGGAAGAAAGGAATGAGACTCGAGTTTTCTTTGAGATTGAGTTCGAGTTTTGTAATGTTCATTATACAACCTACACAACTTCTAAATTTTGCACAAAGTTTTCGGTCATACATTTAAACCAAAGTGAGGTGGAAAGATGAAATCGTCCACCTAAATTAAACAAAGCAGCTCTCACACGTCCATAAATGGAACAAAATACAAAATGCACAACAGATACAGGATTTTCTGTAGAAATTTATCAGAACCTTATCGTCCTTCAAGATGTCACTTGAACATGAGTGTGTGTGTGTTCATGTCAATCTCAGTTTTTACTATCAATGCGATCTAATGTAATGGCGCTTTCATCTCTAAGCCAGACCAAATCACTCCACAAGAAGAACTATAATTCAATCATTTCCTCCTTAAATATAGATGATTATGCATATATGCCTACCTCTGCAGGTATGCTAACACATAATATTGCTTGTCCTCCAGAATTCAAACATAATCGGCCTACAACAATCCAAGAAAGGAAGATTAACAGCATATCACCAATTACTTAGCTAACAGTGACCAGGAAATAAATAAGATTTGAGGGGGCCTGCTACTATAATGGCACCGAATATAGTATTTGCGTGTACCACCAAATATTTCAGGAGCAATTGTTGGCAATAGTGACCACTAATTAGGGCTGAATGCCCTAATTACGTATTCAAGATAAATAAATTACCCATAATCATGTTAATTGAATTTCAAACTCGGGGAAGATTTACCTTCCCACTAGGGAAATTCCGAACGCCAGTGACAACGTTAGCCGTGTCGAAGAAGCTCTGAGCATGAGCAGCCACCGACATGGAAAGGCACATAGCGAGACCCGGCGGCCGAAGGGAGACCCCAGCAACGGAAGCCTAGGTTAGAAAGTAGCCCAAGAATCACTGAATTACACCGGCCAAGGGAACAAACCACGGCCCACGACCACCATCATTAACGACGACCTACTAGTGCATTGAATCCATAGGCTAGCTTCTGTTGATACCCATTAGATGTTTCACCTGGAAGTCTCCGATTCCAGTTCCATTGAATTGAACATGCTTTGCCCACTTCCTCTTCCCCCCGCCCTCTCTCTGGTCGTCGCTTGAGGCTTAACAAACTCCGATCTCAAGTTCATTTCAATTCTGCCTGGATCATCTTCGATTGGGAATTTTCCGATTCGATCCAGTTCGGAGTCTACCGTAATTGCCCGCGAATTACTCTGCCAAAAGGGATAGAAAACCGCCATTTCAAGCGGTGGTGGGATCAAAGATTAAAATCTTGCCCGTTCTGATTCCTTTCTTTTTCGACTTCTTTTAGGACAAGAAACCAATTTTGATCGGTCTCGTATTATATATTACTTTTTTATCCTATAAAAATCATCACTTTCATCAAATTAGAGCTAAATTTAAAATAAATGTGGTTATTTTAGCATTAAAAATTAAAAAATTTAAGATTTTTTACTCAATTTATGGGTAAAAACATTATGTGGGGTCAATAAGATAACAATATTGTAAAAGCTTAGACAAAATACACCGCAAATTTCCTTCCATAATTCTATAAAATTCTATAAGCAATCTTGTGATCCTCATTCTCTCTGGTAACTTCAACTGAGACGTTCGGCTCTACTTTGCAAAGCGTAAAATCTCCTGGTTCGAAAGAAGAGAGCAGCAGCTACCAGAAATCCCACGAAAGCCACGACGGCCATGACTAGAAAAGACACCGCAAAACAGTGTGTGCCAGAGCAGGACCCATGTTCTCCGGCAGCTTCCCTGTCGTAGATGTAACCGATCACTTTAACAGAAAAAACGTACGACCCCAGAGGGCTGGCTGTGGCTATGGCGTTGAAAATAGTCCCCATATGCTCTATCCCAAATATGTCCGAAGTAATTGAGGGCATGAGCGACCACTGTGAGCCGTAGCATATGCCAACAAGAGTTGAACCCACGTAAAGATTTCCAGAGAAACTTGAGGCGATCACGAGGTGCCCACCGCTCATTATGAGTAGAGTGATTGCCATTAACAATGGCCTGGCACAGCCGTATGAGTGGAGAAGATAATCAGAGGCGTAACCAGCTCCAAAACGTCCAAGAAAGTTCCATATACTCCATAAGGAAACAAATGTCTTCGTCTCTGTTACTGTGTAGCCAAGAGACTGGCCAAGCTGTGTCATGTTGTTTATTGTGGCTAATCCAGAACCCATTCCACACACCATGGCTGTAAACAACAGCCAGAAGTTTATAGTGCATAAAGCTTCCAACACATTCATGGCTTGTGGGGTACTAGAGCTTGCAACAGCCATTATCTGGCCATCGTCCCTGGGCAACTCGTGATACTCAACAAGATCCTCTGTATCCACTGACTTAGATTTGTTAAGAACATGGGTTTTTTCGGTCCCTTTTAAGTCCTCCCTCCGAGCATTAATTGCGATTCCAAGAGGAGCAGAAAGAAGAATTAGGAGTATGGAGAATGTGAAGGAACGAGTCGATGATGGAAGGGAGAAAGTGTTGTCCAAAATGATGACAGCCATTAGGTAAAAAGCAACTATCACGGCATGCGCTGACAATGAGTCCAAATGCTTCCTCTCGTTTTTAGACTCTGTTCTGTCAATTCTGATAAACCACATGAACATGATGGAAAGAAGTGTGGGCAAAACCGCCAGCAAGAGGAGAAAATTGCTTGGTTCTCCATTGCAAATCGTGTTATAAACTTGGATTACCAGTGCTCCACTTAGACCAAGATATCCCTATACAACAACAAAAAACGCACACATTTAAAGAGTTCCTTCAACTGTTACAAATAGTATTAGAGCCTAACACCGTTCCTTTAACAGTTACAAATGGTATCAGAGTCTAACACCGGGCGATGTGCCAGCGATGAGGCTAAATCTCGAAGGAGTAGATATAAAGCTGTGTGCTAGTGAGGACGCTAGTTCCAAAGGGTGGATTGTGAGATCACATGTGAGGAGGTTAAATTCCGAAGGGGTAGACATGAGGCTATGTGCCAGTGAGGACGTTGGGTCCCGAAGGGGTGGATTGTGAGATCCCCATGTGAGGAGGCTAAATCCCGAAGGGGTAGACATGAGACTGTGTGCCAATGAGTACGCTGGTTCCCGAAGGGATGGATTGTGAAATCCCATGTGAGGAGGCCAAAGCCCGAAGAGGGTAGACATGAGACTGTGTGCCAGTGAGAACGCTGGTTCCGGAGGGGTAAATTGTGAAATCTCATGTGAGGAGGCTAAATCTCGAAGGGGGTAGACATGAGGTTGAGCACCAGTGAGGCTAAATTGTGAGATCGCATGTTAGTTAAAGAGGAGAACAAAACATTATGTTACAAATGGTATTAGAGCTAGATAACAGGGGATGTACAAGCGAAGAAACTAAATTAAGCTGTGTGTCAGCGAGGACGCTCTATCCTGAATAGGTGAATGGTGAGATCTCATGTGAGCTTGAGATGTTAGTTGGGGGAGGAGAACAGGGGAAACAGTACAAAACCAATGGTTACAGGTAATTATGAGCATAAATTGGAAAGTAGATACTCTACGGTATTGAATAATACGACAAGGGTAAGAAGGATTCAGAACTAAGGGTTTGGGTTGGTACCTTCATGATGCCCACAATCGTGCCGCTATAGTTCTTGAAATTGTGCACGCCAGTTACCACATTCGCCGTACTGAAAAACGTTTGCGCATGTGAAGCAAGCAACATGAAGAAGCACATCACTGGAACCGACGGCCGATCGATCAGTCCGGAGACAGCGGCCCACATGAAAATATATCCGAGGAAGCACTGAACCGCTCCCGCCGCGTACACCATCCATGGCCCAACAAAGGGTCGGCGGGGGAAGGTGGAAGTGACAGCAGAGCAAAGAAAGCCAGAAATGATGCCGGCGTTGGTGCCGATGTCCTTGAAAACGGAAACGGTGCCAAGGGTGGATTGGTCGTAGCCCTGTGAGGACTTGAGAGCCGACGAGTAGATGCTGAAGGTGGCAGCACCGCAGCTGCATTGGATCCAAATCGCAAACGCCGTTGCAATCCATTTACTGGCCATAAACCCCGATGCTTCCATCTCCGGCGGTGGGTTCTTCTTCTGGCTCTCGTTCTTCGTTGTAAAGTAGAAGCATTTCAGTGTTGTAGGCGGTATACGTGTTCGGTCAGGAATTGATTTGATTGTGTGGCTCATGTTTGGTCTTTTTTTAATTTTTATTTTGACTTTTGTCGGAAAATTGGTGAAATCGATCCCATCCCATATTCTTGGAGGCAAGTCTGACTCGGAGTATGACATTTGTCTTCATTTGTCAGGCCCAGTTATCACAATTGAGCCCAAGTAGAGGCGAAAACGGGCTTGGACATACAAATGGGTTCGACCCGGTGGGCCAGCAGCCCCATCTAATTAGTAATTAATTAAAACATTAAAATTTATATTTGATTCTGTTATAAAAAGTTTATTAAAAGAATTATATTTTTATATTAAAGAATAAAACGTGAGGAGAGCACACTTTAGAGAAGTAACATGATTAAATGTAAGCAAAAAACGGGACTATAGAAATGAAAATGGGAGGCGAGGCACGTGGAGGCACGAGCAAAGCACGTATGAGGCCATCCCGACACACGCAATCAGATCTGGACAAAGACTGACGTGGCCCCACCACACGTGATGACAAGGTACGGACGGCATGAACATAGCCCTTTTTAGTTTTCCTCCGACATTTTTTTGTTTATTCTAATTATTTTTGTAAATCAATTACCTTAAAGAAAGTCTACGTCCAAAACAAACCCCAAATGATTGACAGCATGTACTCCACGCGCTTCTCTCGCACGTGGTTTTCCACACTTTCAAAATTAGATGTCTGATTAATTAGATTAATTTATTTTTTAAATGATTAATTGAACATTGAATAATTGGCTACATTTGTTACTTGAAGAGAACTCCCATTCAAATTTATATATTTTTCATATATATATATATATATTAAAATCTCAAATTCTTCTAAAAATATAATGTCGGGTTGACCTTAAATTTATTATTGTCTAAATATTAGAAATAGAAGGAAAAAACTTTAAAACTTTTAATTTAGTTTATCCTAATTACATTGCACAGTTATTTATATATAAATTTACCATAGTTTATATACTAAAAACTATAGTTGAATTATGTAACCTATTTTCATATAAGAGAACATGGAAGTTGTCATTTAATTTATTTTTAATAGGCATTTAATTTCCTAAAAATACATTATAATTTAGAAATACAGCTATGAATTATTATTGTAAACCATATTATATATAAGTTATAAAATTTTAAATCCTTGACCAAGATCTGAAAGGGCGAGGAGGGACAAAAGATTTATTTTAATATTTTTTTTTTTTTTAACAAAAAAAAAACACAAATAAAAAGATTCAAAGTTTACTTTTTAATCTGACGTCATATTGTTTGTATTTTAAAACTGATAAAGAAAATTTATATGCCAAATAAATTCGGTGAGATTTTAAAGAATAAAAACGTAATTGACCCAATAAAATTTGAAGGAAAAATGTAAATATATAATAAAACATCTGATTTTTTTTGTTTAAATATAAAAATTGATGTAAATTCAAAACGATGTTCAGATTCAAATATAATGTAAAATACTAATTAAAAAAAGTCAATAGTCAAAAAATAAAAGTGATGCATTTTAAAAAAAGTAATATTTCGGTTTATATATATATATATATATATATATAATTATGTTATGCATTGAAAATCCCTTTAATTCTTTTTGAATATATATTCCGAAGCTTGAAGCATATGGGTTGTTGTATAAATAAATTAACTAAGGTGTTGATGAATAATTGAAATTATTTATTTATTTAAAATTAAGATTTATGAATTTCTTTCTTTTTTTTAATCCATATTTGTTCCGTTGGGCCATTTTGAAATCGAATTGGTATGTATTATTTTTAAAAGAAAAGTTGGGCTATCTTTATATACTATATAATTGGAGTTGTTTTATTATTAAATAACATAGTAGGTGTATGTATTCTGAGTCCAATAATCCTTCCATATATTCCTTATAATTTTAATTTTTACTAGCGAGATTTNTGTCTCCGCCCTCGTCACTTGTTTTAATCTTATCCCTACACAAATTTTTATTTATTTTTGCAGTCATTTGCCAAAATTTCTCACAAAATAATAATAATAATAATAATAATAATTATTGGGGATTGAATTCTCCTATTTATTTTTTCATTGTATATATAATATATATTTAATAGTTACATGGGGTAAGCAATTGTTGTTGTCTTTTTGCTTGCATCATATATAACATCAATTTCAATATTTCAAATCTCGATTTTAAAACTCTCTTTCGAAATTTTCCTGCCCCTGATTTCTAAAAAATTTTTCTTGAACTGGGGTTAGAGATTCGAGCATACGTCGTTTAGCCGTAGGTGATGCGAGAATGAATTTCGAAATATTTGCGCCCCCGTTTTCTAAAACTTTCTTCTTGAACTGAGACCAGAGGCTCGAGCCTACGTTGCTTGGCCGATAATGAATTTACTTAACTCACTTGTTGTGAAGTGTGAAGTAAGTGCTGCGCAATTGCAAGTCGGCTCTAATCGAGTTGGTACTCGAGGGGGGGAGAGAAAGGAAATGAAAAGGAATTGGCGGTTGGCCCGTTGGGCGTTAGGTACAACGTCTCCATCACTCACTTTCCGTGGGCAACCAATCCATTTTCGAACCGATCAAGCCTCCAATTAAAAAACCTCAAAAACTGGCATTAAAAAAACTTTTAGTTCCACTGCAGAGAGAGAGAGAAGACTTTGGGAGGGAGATTCCTTCATAAACCTCCCCCATTCACCCCCTCCCCTCCTTCCGGATGCCAAATCTCTCTTCCTCTTCTTTCATGGGCGTCGGATTCCCCCTCCGACCTACCGGACCTTTATCTTCCTTGCATGGACGGCGCCACCGCCGCCTCTCTTGATCGCTCCTCCCACGCAAATCAATATCATGAAACGCCGGAAGCGCCCGAGGATTTCTACTCCGATTCCGGACTCTCACATCTTCCGCTGGCCGAGGCTCCGGTTCTAGTGCTTATTAAATTCCACACAGCGCTGCGATCCGAGCTTGCGGATTTACGGCGCGTGACGTTGGCCGCGGCGGAGAGTGGGTGTTATGGCCGGGAGTTCGTGTCGGAGTTGATCCGGAGAGTTGAGTTTCTGAAACTTGCTTATAAGTATCATTGCGCCGCCGAGGATGAGGTAAGGGTTTCCATCTATTACTTATACGTATCGTTTCGTTACTCATAAAAACTGCGATCCAAAATTTGCGTTATGTTTTGTATTTCATTTCTTCTGGATTCGNTTTTTTTTTTTTTTTTTTTTTTTTTTTTTTTTTTTTTTTGAAGTATAGTCCACGTAATTATTTTGATAAATATGTTGCAATTAATTGAATAAGATATTAATTAATTTAAGTTTGAATATGTGAGTTAATATGATAATGTGGACATATAATGGAGCCACGTCGGAACAATGTAACGAGGTGGAGGAAGATTAAGGCGATAAAATAATAATAAACATCAAATGATTTAATAATTTTAAATTTAGTTGATACTTAAAAACTAAAATAGTTGGTAATCTATGCGCCATAACTCCTCCAAATATTAATTCTACAAATTTTTATATACTTATTTAAAATACAAATCAAATTACCTTTTTGTCCCATCTTTTAGTTAATATAACCATTCAGAATAAATCTCATTATTAGTAATAAAATTATATACTATGGATTAAGATTAAGGTTCAAAATTTTAAATTAGACTTTTTTTAATATCTTAAAAATAATATTTTGCGCACTTTTTTAGTTCAAATTGATTTAGTTATCATTTTAAAATTTTAATTGATACAAAGAAAAAATTGTCACAAAAAATTACTGTCATTAATAGAAGATTTTAGGTCATATTTAATATCTATCTAATTCTTTATTTTCTATCTCCTTTCTAAAATTATTTTCAAAATTGAAGTTAAAAAAAAAAAAAAAAATTAAAAATTGTTTATTTTTTAAATAAAATTTTTAGCTAGAAATGTAAATGTTTCGGAGAAAATCATTTTCAAATAGCAAATAAAAAATGAAATCATTATTAAATAATCCCTTAATATTTTGATTTAGAGTTATATAATGTTACAATAATTTATATATATTCCTTTTTTTTTTTCAAAAAAATATAGATAGCGATATAAACCCTAAGCCCTAAGAAATATTAAATTATGATTAATCATTTTTGCTTTTATAATTTGGGTAAGTATGAGAAAAAGAAAATTAAAAGAGGATCATATTGATCCAACTGACTCTCAGCAATGGTATGATATTGTCCACTTTGAGTATAATGGCAAACTTCATAGCAATGGAGATAGTATTCCTTAATTATAAACAATGATAAATGGATATCGATGACTTTCATTGTTATGATATGATTAAATGGCAGGTTGTATTCCCAGCTCTTGATGTACACACAAAAAATGTAATCTCCACGTATTCTCTGGAGCATGAAAGCTTAGATGGCCTCTTCGCCTCCATTTCTGAACACTGTGAAGAAATCAATGCAGAGAACAAAGATATCTCCAAGCCATTTCAGGAACTGGTTTTCTGTTTGGGCACAATTCAAACCACCATTTGCCAGCATATGATCAAAGAAGAACAACAGGTTTTTTTAGTTCCTCTTCCTCTTCCTCTTCCTCTTCCTTTTATGTTCATCTACTTAATTTAATGTAGTCGGCGTTCATCGATATATACGACCGTCCATTTCCAGGTTTTTCCGTTGCTGATGAAACAGTTCTCTGCAAGAGAACAGGCGTCACTTGTGTGGCAATTCATTTGCAGTGTGCCGATGATACTATTGGAGGAGCTTCTGCCATGGATGATGTCTTTTCTTCCATCGGAGCAACAATCGGAAGTCGTAATCTGCCTACGAGATGTAGTGCCGAACGAGAAACTTCTGCAAGAGGTATAGCCTGCGAGCTGGCTAGGTTTTCCATGTCGCCCCTACCGAAAGCATCAGTAATAACAAACCTAATGTTTCTTTGTGAAGGTGATAATGTCTTGGCTTGGCAACAGTGAGGCGCCTTGTAGAGATGTAGAAGCAGAAGTTATGAAGGTGCATTCATCTCAGGACAGTGGACAGAGCCCCGTCGATAGCCTCCACCTCTGGCATGGTGCCATTATGAAGGATCTGAAGGAAGTTCTAAAATGTCTATTCCAACTCAAGAGCTGCTCGTCAACAGCTCTTTCTAATCTTGATTCCTTGGTTGTCCAAATAAGGTTCCTGGCTGATGTAATTCTTTTTTATCGGTAACTATAACTTCCCTTCGAACACTCGATACTCAATCAGATTCAGCCCTAGAATTTCTGAATGTTTCTTCTTATGAGGATTTCTGGTTCACAGAAAGGCATTGGAGAAATTCTTTCGTCCAGTGTTCAATCAATATTCCGACGCATACCTAATCTCCTCCGACCAGGCATTTCTTAGTGATAGTCATATTGAAGCCTTACAACGGCTGCTGCAGCATGGTGCCCACGACACTATACCTTTGAGCAGCTTTTTGGAAAAATTGTGCTGGGACATGGAGTCGTTTGTTGTACGAGTTAGCAAACAGTTCATTTTTCAAGAAACGAAGGTATGAACTCTGCTTTCGTCGGTTTTTTTTACTTTACTGAGATAATGAACAACATTGATCAATGACTTCCCCTCGGTTTTGATTCAAAAACGAATAACCTGCAGGCCTTTTAATTGCCGTTTGACTCTTAATAGCTATTTGTCAGGTGCTTCCAGTGATTAGAAGGAGCTGCAGCCATAAAATACAGCAACAGCTTCTGTATATGAGCCTCCGCACCTTGCCACTTGGGCTCTTGAAGTGTATTGTTGGTTGGTTTTCAACTCACTTATCTGAGGAAGAAATGAGATCTGTACTTCACACCAAATCGAAGGGAGATCTTCGGGTCAACAATGCGCTTGTTGCCCTCTTACATGAGTGGTTACGAATTGGCTACTCGGGCAAAACTTCGGTCGAACAATTTGGACAAGAATTGCAGAAAATTTTTCAAACCAGAAGCTATTTGTTGCATGGACAGGTGGATCAAACGAAGGGAGTTGTTGGAACTTTATCCTTGAGCTCAAATGTTCAATCTCATAAGGGCTCAAACTCTGAGGAAATTGGATTACTTTCCAACAACAAGAACAAGGGTTTCATGTCGCATTCTTCACCTGATGGTTCTTGCACTGCTTCAGTGTATGGAACATCTTATTCTAGTGGAATCAATCTGCAGATACATTTTCCAGGAACAGTGAAGGTGCCATGTCCTTACACTAAACATCTTTATGAGGAACGACCACATTCTGCTTCTAATCAGCCAAAACCAATAGACCTCATTTTCTTCTTCCACAAAGCTCTCAAGAAAGAATTGGATTACTTTGTTCTTGGTTCGGCTAAGATGGTTGAAAATGTTGGGATCTTGACAGAGTTTATCAGGCGGTTCCAATTGGTAAAATATTTATACCAAATCCATACGGATGCTGAGGACCAGATTGCTTTTCCAGCATTGGAGAAGAAGGGAAAGTTCCAAAATATTAGCTACTCCTACTCCATTGATCATAAACTTGAAGTACACCAATTCAGTACAATATCCCTCATTCTTAATGAAATGTCTGAATTGCACGCTTCGATTTTTTATGGCAATACTGATAGGAAAATGTTTGGTCACCGGCAGCTCTGTCTGGAACTCCATGATATGTGCCAATCGCTGCACAAGTCGCTCTCTGACCATGTTGATCGTGAAGAAATTGAGCTTTGGCCCTTGTTCAGAGAATTCTTCTCAATCGAAGAGCAAGAAAAGCTCATTGGAGCAATATTTGGCAGAACAAAAGCTGAAATATTGCAAGATATGATACCTTGGCAAATGGCATATTTAACACCTTCTGATCAACATGACATGATGTCTATGTTCCACAAGGTTACAAGGAATACAATGTTCAATGAATGGTTAAGAGAGTGGTGGGAAGGTTATGACCATGAGAGAGTGACAGCTGAGGTGGCAACTACTACTCCCTCATTGACTTCAGATCCCTTGGAAATCATCTCAAAATATCTTTCCACGGAAGTAACTGATGTATGTGAAGGAAATGTTTTTGGAAAACCCATCACCTCAGAACAGAATGAAGGTCAATGGCATGCAACCGATGTCGAGAAGGCGGTAATATTCAACTTGAATGATGAAACAAAAGATTTTGATGGCAGCCAACGTAACAAAACATTTGAAGAATGCACAAAACTTGTTTCTCATGGGGATGTTGATAGGGATGCTGATGTTATCACAGAACATATGATCGATACAGAACGACCTGAAGAACATGAGAAATCAATCCAACATGACCACCTTCTTACAATTAGTCAAGAAGATCTGGAAGCAGCAATAAGAAGGGTCTCGAGAGACTCATCCTTAGACCCCAAAACTAAATCCTATATGATACAGAATTTGCTAATGAGGTTGGTAAGAAGTGCTCGTTCAATTTCGATTAGTGGTTGGCAGGAGAGTACCCCCTTCCCCTCCCATGGTCTCTATTTACAATAAGCTTTTGTGCTTTCTACCTGCTGATGAAATTTGACTCAAAGTTCACTATTTTGATACCGTCTCAGCCGTTGGAATGCCAAGCACCATACCCAATTAGAGACGAACGTTACAACGGAAAGCCAAGGATTTGCAGGTCAGTATCCATCCTATAAGGATTCTTTGAAGAAAGAATTTGGTTGCAAACATTACAAAAGAAACTGCAAGCTTCTAGCTCCATGTTGCAACCAACTACACACATGCATACATTGTCATGATGAGACAACCGATCACTCGTTGGATAGGTAATTAAATGACCTGCATGATCTCGGTTTGCTTCTTATTTCTTTAGTTAGTTAAAGAGGTCCTTACACTCTATCATTTTGACATTCATCTATAGAAAATCCATCACAAAGATGATGTGCATGAACTGCTTGGTAGTTCAGCCTATTGGCAAGACATGTTCAACCGTCTCTTGTGGCAATTTGTCAATGGGAAAATATTTCTGCAAGATCTGCAAACTATTTGACGATTCTAGGTATGTTTATCTTAATGACGTGATTCATGTGATTATCTTTTCTCCTTTCTAGCTGTCTAATTAGGCATTGGATGATTAAAGCTTTGAGTTTTTGTTGAATAGAGATATCTACCATTGTCCATACTGCAACCTGTGCCGAGTGGGAAAGGGATTGGGGATTGACTACTTCCATTGCATGAACTGCAATGCCTGCATGTCCCGTGCACTCTCAGTTCATGTTTGCAGAGAGAAGTGCCTTGAAGACAACTGCCCTATTTGCCACGAATACATCTTCACTTCCACCCTTCCAGTCAAGTCCCTCCCATGTGGCCATTTGATGCATTCAGCATGTTTTCAGGTACCCTCTGTCTCTCAGAAGCTTTGCACAGGATGAAACACTCAGATGAATTTACTAATATAACCTTCTGTTGTCCATAGGAATACACCTACACACATTATACCTGCCCTATCTGTAGCAAGTCACTGGGAGACATGCAGGTTGGTTACAACCTATGGCTTAGAAATTATTGCATTGTAGCTAGTTTTTGAGCTCTTTTATCTTCAACCACTTAATTACCCTTTGCCATGCAGGTGTACTTTGAGATGCTGGATGCATTGTTGGCTGAAGAGAAAATTCCAGATGAGTATTCTGGGAAAACTCAGGTTCGTCTTTAATTAATAATTGATCTTTTTGAAGCCTTTTGAACGTTTAGCCAAAATGTGGACTGATACATAGATGAAATTGGCAGGTCATACTGTGCAATGACTGTGAGAAGCGTGGAATGGCAGCATTCCACTGGTTGTACCATAAATGTCCCTTCTGCGGTTCATATAATACTAGGGTATTGTAATTCTACTGGATATTGAATAATCGATCGATTCTTTCCAAGCACATTGTAGAAGGATGAGCTTGTCTGGAGTGAAACATAAATAAATTAAATGGAAATAATACACGGCATGCTTGTCGTGTGCAAACCCATCCATCCATGGTTTGCAAATTTTTGAACCACAAAACCAAAAGCTTATATATTATATCTCAATGAAAATGCTTTTACGTTATTAAATAAAACCATCCATGCATTGACAGACTCTATTTTTCAGCAACTTGAAATAATCCAGAATAAAGAACCTGAAGATCGGTTCATATTCATCACCAAAATCTGGATTACAAAATATTTGAGTGACAATAGCTGGGAGGCCTGAGCGCATTTAATTGGAACTATACAACATCTAAGACACCTCTCAAGTAAGATATAACAAGAGACCACCCCATTTAATATCGTTCCTTATTTAAAGGATCAAAGCCAAAAAGGAATTCCAGGGGCAGGAACCTGGGTATCTCTACTATCTCACCATTAGGCTCTCCAATCATCTGGCTCCCTCAATTTAGAAGAAATCTATCATACTTACAATATTTTTTCTCCTCGAGGGCCAGATCTTCCCAAAAAATTCCTCGATTGTATCAGAAAACTCAAACATCTATGCTATGACCCGATCAAAATTTTCTTCACAAACCAATATTATACGTACTGTCTGAATTCTGTGGATGTATATGGCAAGTCTTCTCTAAAACGACTCCTTGCCAAGACAGAAATAAAATGTAGACCACGTTCCACCAGTACGGCTAAGGAGACGGTTCCAAAACATCGCTAATCTACAGCTTCAAAGAAAAGAACCTGAGGTTGCAAGTGTCCTTTTTCGCACATGGTAAGAACATCAGGCCAGCCGCCAATTACCTTAGCATGAGCACAGTTAATGTCATATGAGAAAAAAGAGGGAAAAAGAAAAAGCAACCCCCCCACACACACACCACCCAAAAAAGAAAAAGAGGCAGAGGGAAGTCAGAACTTACCTTAACAGTTTTATCATCGTACATTATCCAGCATTTCTTGTCGTGACTGTAGGCAAAACAATGATAGTGTTGACCATAATAGCAAACCTACAAAATCCATGGTGATCTTGTCATGCATAATAGCAAGAAACCCAGGTGATCGTGTCTATGAATGCCCAGGAATACTCAAAACCCCAGGTCGACATGTTTTAAATATCAATGACTATGAGGTAACCTCAAATTCCACGGGTCATGATGAATAAGAAATTAACACTACATACCCATGAAAATTCGCCAAACCACTCAAAGAATGAAGAAAGAAGAGTACATACCACTGATACTAAATTATGGGTAGTATTTGGATCTAGACCCCGATAAAGAACACTGATATCTACTTCAGTATTCAGAGCAGCTAATGTCGCTGTGATGTCATCAGCACTCTCACAAGTGTTCTGCCAACCCAAGACTACAATAAAAAATTTGCATACAAGTAAAACATCATGAATAGTAGATCAAGGGTAACGGGCAGGAGGAAGTAGGGTGGTAGGAGTCGGATAAAAATTATATAAATCACCTGTTGTGAACACGTGTGGTGCTGCAGAGAGAAAGCGATGAATGTAATTGAGCTTTCCGCAGCCACCAACATCCAAATCACAAGCTAGCTGATGATTCATTTCAACAACATTCAGAAGTTCATCAAAGGAGCTTTCTGTACACATAACCTGGATAGTGAAGAAAATTGAATAAGAGAAACAATATAAAAGAACACCGTTCCAAAATGAATGATCATCAACGCTAGGGAAAGGCAGATTCTGTTACCTTCATTGTTCGAAGGGCATGGGCATTTATATTGTGAAAGAAGGAAGTGTACTTCAGATGTCTAGATTCCAGGCCACAACTATAGCAATTCATTCGTTCAAAAATGTCCATACCAAAGATGGAATGAACCAAACAAGTGTCACTTGCACAGTCCCACGACCCCATGCAATTGCTTTCCACTGATTCTGTATCAGAAACACCCGAGCTACGAGTCAACGACTTGTGTAGGCAATCAAAAATGACTGCTAGCACTTCAGAGGCATCATTCATCTGGCCCTGAACAACCGCCAAAAATTAGTTGTAGATTTTCTCATAAACACTACAAAAAATCAAGTAGAGAGTAATATAGCTTTCTTTCTTTCTTTCTTTTTAAAAGATGTAGGCGTCAAAAACCAGGGGTATGCAAAAATACCTCTTGGAAGAAATTACTATCAGGACAAAAATTGCTCAGAGCTATTCTCAAAGAAGTGGGGGCGACTGCTTCTCTTCTAGAATCTGCAGATGCCGTGCTCAAGGCAGCAAGGATTTCATATAATGCACAAAGAACACAAGGATCCCCAACATGAACATGTTCAGTCGTAGATCTTCTCAGGAACTCTTCTCGAAACCATCTTAAATGCCATAAGGACTGAGCTCACATAGAACATGACAACCTTTTAGACTGCATAGGCAGAAAAAGGAACAAAGATCTAGCAAAGTGAAGTGATATATAATCTTCTTCTGTCATTCACTCACCTGAATAATCACATTCAGAAAGCAATTATATTCACCAACTTCATTTTTAAGTCCTGTACCAAATACATCTGCTTCCTGCACATTCTCTACGTTGAGTTCATTTGATGGAAGATCATTACCATCTACTTCACCACAGCTGATCGATGGTGTACTGGAACTTGTAATCAATGGCAATTCCTGCTGTTCTTGAAATGCATCTGAGCAAACATTAAAAATATAGTCAGATAATATTGCAGTTACCATACAAAAAAGGAAACAGAAACAAAGAGCCCATAAATGCAGGAAATCTCTAGAAATCTAATCATTCATCCAGATCAAACCAGATTAAAGATTAACAATGAAAAAGTTACAATACTTTATATGGCTTTCTTTAGTTATTAAAAAATTATATTGCGACATTTTGAGACAAACACATCCTGAATCCAAAGAACTCAGTATAACCATGAGACGGGGACTAAACACTTACAGAGTTTAAAATTAAAAATAAGAAATAAATAATAAAAAAATTAATTAACCAGGGTTCCAACTAATCAAGCATATTAGAGAGACAACGGAGCTCTAATACATATAAAAAAAAACTAATAATAATAAATAAATAAATAAATAAATAAAATAAAATAAAAAGGAGCAAATCTATACAGATAAAGATTGTCAAAAAAAGGTATCCCATAAAATTTTTTTTTGCCTTTTTTAATAGTTTCCTGCCAAATACAGATTAACCAAATTAAAATCATAAGCGTGCAACTAAAAGTGGAAAAAAAAAAAAAGACATGAAGGGAACCTAACCAAGGCTCTGGCGTACAGCCTTCTTAAGGTCAGCTTGAAATCTTTCCTCATCATCCTCCGCATGTTGTTGTCCCAAAGTCTTTGTACCATTTTCTTCAGAGAGTGGATTAACTGATTGAATCAGAGTACAAGATAATGCTAGTCCAGTCTAAACAAAAAGATGATGAACAGCGGTTTCATGCCGCAGATTTGCACAGGAATGCAATTGATCGAGTACAAATGGCAAAATTTAATGTTTAATAGTTTCAATATCTTCAATAAGTGAGCAAGAGAATACAAATTTGCACAAACATATCATGCAAGGAGAAATTGACTATAGACCTGAAAAAAGGAATTTTTTATTTTTTCAATGCAATTGAATTTGGGACAGAAAAAACTACTTTAAATTGGAATCCTATATCTTTCATACCAAACTAAACCTCAAGAGGAATAACCCATATCTTTCTTTCCAAATGAGTACTTAAGGGAAATAACCTACACCTTTCGTTCCAAATAGACATTAAGGGGAAAAAGTCAAGGAGAAAACAGAACATTAGAACTTGTGGCATTTGATCAATGAAAATTCATCAGTTATGAAAATGGATTTTGATTATTAACGGTTTATGCTTCCACGCCCAGCATTATTCTGCATGAATCATTTAAAAGAGATAAAACCCAGGACATCCATCATTCACAATCCCCATTTATCAATGCGGAGAAAATAAATAGTGAATTTCAACATAGAATATGCACTCACCACTATCTACTACGAGATTGTCATGATCTCTGACTTGCTCATTCAATTGGTTGTCAAAGGCTACATTATCATTATAAGATTGTGGAGGCTGATTTCCATCAACTCGTTTGATTGCAACCTTGTGTCGTCTACCTTTCCTCCCCTTCTTCCTATCAGAAGGTGGCGGGGTATTCTCTACAATTCCAGCATTGTATGAACCTGCTAAAGAAAAAGAGAATGATGAACCCAACACTAAAAGCCACAGCATCTTTCTGCCAAGTAACTTTCCATCAATGTATACCACTAACTTATAATCACCTGAAACAGCATTTGGCATTGCAGGAAAATTCCTAGACAAGCCGGGAATCGATTCACTTTCTGCCAATTGATCCTAAAATAGCAATTTATAAGATCCTTGACGTATTTTCTAAACTTTGAATGTTGGATACATGTAGAACTAGGGAGTTCCATAATTCACTAAAATAACCAAGAAGGAAAAGAATGACGAAGAAAATAACATTTACCACAACAGAGGGTTTAAAATGCTCTTCAGCACCCTCAACACTGGGGACGAGTTCAATGGGATTATCATGTTCTGCCAGAGCAACTTTGTCCTCTAGATTTGTCTGGGCAGATTTCTTTTGTAGTTCAGCCAGAAGCTTTTGTTTAGCCTCATTCTCAACCCGTCTTTGATACTCCAGAGCCTCTTCTAGCCTTCTTTCATCTGCTTCCAGCTCAATTTTGCGTCTAAGCTCTTCCTCCTGTAGTCTTAAAGCATCAGAGTTCTCAAAAGCAGCAACGTCTACCTTTGCCACATCACCATCAGGTGAAACTTGAACGGGACTGCAACAAGTTATTGACCAAACCATCCACCAATAACAGAAAATTAGCTAGAAGATTTCAGACGTTCATGATTTTATAATAAAACAAATGCCTAAAAGTGATTAATAGGTCCCAGAGAGTGGGGAAGTCAACAGTAATACTTACACTCCATCGACAGCCCCATCATGAAACACATTCTGCTCAGGACCACTGACCACCTGCAGAAATAAAATTATTAAAATATCATTATTCACCAGGAACAACTAAGTTACAAAAACAACAAAATCGTGAACCTAAACTTCTAATGGTAAAATGACAAAACAACCTTAGAGTCCTTGGATTTCCTAAACTCCTTGCTCCTTTTCTTTTCCTTTGGCTTTTCATGTGCATGTCTCGAATTATCACTTCCTCCTTTGATACCTTTTTCTGAATCCAGTGCCAGTTCAGCTAAAAATGCCTCTCTTGCAGCATCAGACTTCTTCGTAGCATCTTTTTCAGCCAAATCTTCTAAATATGCCTGAATGTTATAATTTGATATTTGAATCCATCATTTAGTCCCAAAAGGCTCAAGGAATATTAGTTAACATTAACCTAATTGACACAGACCCTCAAGTATGAGTTCACAAGAGGCAACAATACTGATTGATAATCATGTGCTGAAACAGGCTCGAGCTTAAGTTCCATCTCTTGCATTCCGGAAACATTCCGCATGATACGTGCATCGATTTTGCTAACCTGCATGATCAAATAAAATGAGCAAACAGCAAATACCTATATGTAAAGCAACCATAATTGATAATCATACCTCAATAGATAATTGTTCTTTCTGTCTCTTTATTGCAATTTCTATACAAGTATCAACTTGATGCAAATAACCCTTGGCCCTCCAATTTTCATCTTCACCGGATTCCAGATCACATGACTGAGAAGGCACATTGGCAACAGTTTCCTCATATCCAAATTGATTAACCTTCAGAGCTTCAGCTTCTTTCAAAATATTAGTTACAACATCTAACTCAAACCTACTGCCGATATACATCACATTATTTTCAGTCTCAAGAAGCTCCTCTCTTCGCTTCCTCAGGACTGACACATAACTCTTGGGGATAAATTCAGCCGTAGCTTCCTCCTTCTTGCTCTCCTCAAAGAAGAGATCCTCTACTGACTGCAACGCTTCCTCATAGTTCAAATGCTCACATTTTCTCTCACAAAGGTTCTGCAGAAGGTAAAAATCCTTCTCAAGCATTTGAAAAATTTCCAATTGTTGTTTTGTCTTTTCTTCCTTTGTTTTTGTCCATGATGCTACCTGTTCCCCATTAGAGGGATCTGCATATATCCAAGATAGGAAAGAATCGACATCAGAAAGAACCTCATTTGCAGTAGTATCTTTAACAGTTGCAGCAGGCATATGATCTGTGGCTGCAACCTGATCATTGGCATGAGGGATATCAGACGACAGAAAACACTCGTTTAGGAGGAGAAGTGACGCATCTCCATTGAGAACAAGTTTCTCTTTGACATCAACAGCTTGTTTATCACTCTCTGGATCTTCAACTTGACCAGTACTTTTATCAGAGTATCTACCAATACCACAAGACTGAGATAATTCTTGCAAGAACTTTAGGATTTTTCCAAGCTGAGAAGCGCCCAGAAAGCAAATACATAGAGGTGTTTGGTCCAGACCCCGCTTTAGAAAATGAGATCCAGAAACAATGCCCTGTAACTCATCCATTGCAAATTGTATCACCTTGTTTAGATGGCTTGCAGCAAGGCATTTATGTCCAATAAGTAACTCAAATACCGCATGAATTTTTTCAAGAAGCGTTGTTCGCTCAGAGTCATCAGATACTGGAAAACTATCAGATAATGCAAATCCGCTGTTGCTAATTTTTTCATAAAGCTTGAGTTCATTTAAACCATGCCCATGATTATACTTCTCTGGAGATGAACCACATGCATCTTTGAGAGACTCTTCACATTCTGAGTGATGCTGTAAGTCGATATCCTTAACCAACTCCGAGTCATTGCATTTTGTTTGACCTATGAGTATTTTAGCTGCAGCTGAAACATCAAATGGTTTCCAAGAGCAATTTAGAAGCATTTGACTCCAATCATTGTCAACATTCTGTGGCATGATAGATTGCATTTTCGGCAAAAGGTTACCCATGTGCTCTTGAAGCACATGATGCATATGGGATTCCGGATACACAAATTTCTCATCACATTTGCAACACACCAAAAAATTCCATGTTTTATTGGCATCATAAAAGGACACAGCTTCTGAAATAACTTCATTTGCCAAGGTATCCTTTGAAGAACTAAAATGAGTCTTAAGATCACTTATCTTGATCTTAAGCAACTCTTTCTTTGATTCTGTACTCAAGGAATTCCAAAAAGAATAAACCCAATCCCTACTTTCACGTGAAGAGCCATGTTTCCGCACATTGGCGTGTTTCCGCCGCTCACCAACTTTTGTACTAGACCCTAAAGATGAATCCAGGGTCCGATCAGCTTTACCTCCTTCGTTTTGCATTTGAGGCGACTCAAACTTCTGTTGCAACAGCCTTGCAGCAGCAACACGGACTTCAATCTCCTTCCTTCGCTCCTCAGGCGTTTTCGTTGCCTTCTTGATTTCATTTGCCCTCTTAGCCTGAACCAACGTTGCCTCCATTGGGTCCTCTGTCACTTTTCTAATCGGAATCAACCTAAATTTCTCCTCCCCATTACCCAAGTTCTTCATCCAAGATGATATCGAGTATATGTTTGATTTTTGAACTAAATGCCTCAATTCAGTCTGAACGTGTGTAATTCGCGCTTCTGCAGTAGGTATTTTCTGATCCTTTTCATCTTGCAAGCTTTCTTTAGCGGGATCGATTGGATTTTCAATGCCAAGGGCCCGCTCACACTCTTGCACCACCTCCTCGTACTCCTTAGCATCATTTGCACCCTCGTAAAGCAAATTTGCATAAAAATGGGAAAACTCAATCGAGTTTGGTGAGAGCTCGACTGCTTTGCGAGCAGACTCAATCGCATTCTTCAAATGCCGCTGCTTCGTATTCACGTCCTCAATAACCGATGCTAGTTTGACACAAATAGTACCTTGAACCCGATGAATCAATGCAGAGTGAACAGAGTTATTAATCTTGGAGTTCAACTCCTTCATAAGCCTAAGTGCCTTAGAGTGGTTCCCGCGCCGAAGCACGTTAAGAGCCCGCTCGCATTCGAGTTTAATTGTGGAATAAGAGAAGCCATCCGATTCATTGACAGACACCGACTCGATCCTACTTTGGTTGTTACAACTTGCCTTATCAGGTATTGAACTCTTGTCGGCGGCGTTTGGTAAACTCGAAGCATCAACGGCGACTCCACGAACCGACGGAGATTGTTTAGAACGCGGATCAATGTTTTTCTTCTTGCGCCCCATCAAGAACCTCTATAGTGATCCAATGGACATGCATATAGAAAAGTTTACACATGCGTCTACCGATACATCAAGAATAACAAGAATGAGCAAAGACACCAAGAATAACAAGAATGAGTAAAAGAAACTAACTCGTAGATTGAAGGTAGAAGAAGATGTAGGAAGGGAACACAGTCGTACACGTACAGATTCCGGTGGCGGATAATGCAGAGAGATTGCCGTCACCGGAGAAGACGATGGATCGTCAAAGAAATCAAAAGGCGCAAAATGGATTGGGCGGGGAAACAAGTAGAGTGGTCTGTGTGTTTTTGTGGACGCACAGACACATACCCTTCGAGGAGGGAGAGGGAGAGAGAGAGAGTAAAGAAAACAATTTCATCAAAAGTGGACTTACGGCGCAGAAATGTATTTATTTGCACTCTTTGGGGATTCTGATTAAGATTAAAACTCTCAATTATGACTTAATTAGTCTTAAACCACAAGTAAATTATTTATAATTATTCTAACAAAATTATTATATGCATTATTTTCAGCCAAAATTATGACCACGTCTGTCATTGCCGTCGCTCCCTGTTTATTTAACTATATTTAATTATGTAAACATTTTCATTTTAACCATAATTTAATTAATAGAATTTTTTTTCCCCTAAAATTGATAAAATTAACCGTAGAAAAAAGAGTAAATAGTTAATAATTTCATAATTTAAGAAAATAAATAAAATAACAACATTAAGATAAGTTGTCTTCCATCTTTTGCAAAAGTAGCCCACGATGGAAAAGACAAAATTTTGTCTGCTACAAATCAAAAAATAGTTCCTTTTGGAAAAGTTGAAACCTCCTTCCTTATAATCACTAGCAAATACCCAAACTCCACAGCTTTTAACTGAATTTTTGTGCTTTCAACTTGAATATGGACAGATTTCTTCCCATATCTGACTGATCCAAAAAGTAATCTAAATACAATTCATACGGAACTGAATTTTGGCTGTAAATACGAAGTTTAGAATGGAGTTAGAAGAGGTATTGCTATAACAAATGCCTCCTCTCCACATAAGATTGGTGCAACAATCTACCTCCCTACACCGCACCAGAACATCCAGAAAGGTAAGCTACAAATGCTAAGTGTGTCCTGGACTGCCTGCCTCACTACACAAGATCTAGCGACCCTGCATCGCCATCCCCATTCAGTCACAATATCGATTCCGAAGGGGCAGACACCTGAAAGAAGCATAAGGTCCAAAAATTGTTCATGTGATCTTGCACATTTCGACCAAGGAATGCGTGAGTTGGGTGACCAGTGACTTGCATGAGCTCACAACTGAATCCCATGTCATTCATTTGCGCCTCAGTGCAACAACTGAGAAGCAAGGTATGAGTTTGTAAGGAACTGCAAGTAGGCACGTTGGGTTGTAAACCCGCATTAAGCATAGCATGGTATCATTCCCATACCATACCATACCATAAATAGGTTCATGGAAAACCCTGTTCTTCTTTTGCATCTAAATAAATATACCTTCTGCCTCTTCAAGTAAATCACAATGGACTAATACTTCCATAACTATGCAGCAAGTCATTTTATCTAGCTCAAAGCTCGACTATTGGATATAGTAATTCCTTGCTTTTGCTTGAAGAGCAATCATGATATTGTAGGTTACCAAATTTGGAACACAACCCTGATCAACCATCCTATAGTATAGCCTATATGCAACTTCTAATGGCCAGCTTCCCCAAGCAGTTGATCATAACACTGTAAGTAAATGTATCCGGAGTGAGGCCAGCCTCATGCATCCTCTCATACATTCCCATGGAATATCAAGAATGCTAGATTTAGCATGAATGTCAATGAGCGTGCAGTAGGTGACTCCATCAGGTTCACTCCCTGCTTCCTGCATTTGTTTGAATACATCAACAGCTTCTTGCAAGTAGTTTGCACAATCATAACAATGAATTATACAATTACATGTTACAACATTGGGCTGACACCCATCCTTGATCATTTGATAAAGCAGTCTATTTATTGCACCAAACTGTTTGGCACGATTAAGGAGGCCAATCATACTAGTACAAGTGTGTCCATCATGTCTAAACCTAGCCATGCGCTTTAATCAATTTAAAAAAAAAAAAAAAAAACAAGAGCAACAGAGTGGTAATCTACCCACTTCAGAATTTGGTTGGCCTGGTATGCATCTATTGAATCGTTCAATTTTCCAAGAGCCTCTTCAGAAACAGGGCCAAGTTGTTGCAATACGCAAAAAACACTTTCCATAACATATGGGGCATTAAAAAACAGTGGAGCGATTGGTTTCATCTTATTGAGCTTTTAAAATTATCTGCAAGTTTTTTCAAATTCTTGGAAGACTTTGTGAACTATGGAACCTATGGCCAAAGCTGTTTGAATAAACTCTTGTTCTCTTAGGTATAGTCCTTTAATTTATCACAATTTTCTGAGGAGATATTATGAAATACCACTGACTTTCGCATCCTAGCCTCTGGAACTTGCTTTGAGCCTTTAACATAATTATTGAATTGCTCAGCCTTGCAATTTGGACCATGATGGTTACTACTACTTTGAGGCTTAAAATCTATAGGAATGTTCTCTCTTCTTAGATGTTTGATTTTTTAAGGTTTCACAGAAGAAATGGACCGGGCAAGATCAACCATGCAAATTTTAAATGAGCTAAATGTTCAATCATAGTCAGATAAGGGGACTTTAGAATTCACAAAGTCAGAGAAGAAGCTCACAACCATAGTACCCATCTTAACAATCTGAGTGTCAATATTTGGTGAAATGCACTCATCATCCAAAACAGAGCTAAGGCTACTGGCATACCTTACACATTTTGTTCCCCTCTGGAGATTGGGGCCGGTGTTTGTAACTTGTTGTATGGAAACTGAGAGATCAACGTCGTCAGTTTCATGAGACATAATTACTTTTGTTGCATTTTCTGCAATTAAAGCTTCCTGAACTATTGGCTATCAAGGTGCATCCTTTTGTGAGGGCAGGATTTCACTACTACCATTTTGTCCCTGGGAAACACAAGTTTCGTCTAAAAATAAAGGATGCTCACGGGTTGAGTTTGGTCAGGTTGAAACATTTTTTAGACCCAACCCAATTGTACAGGTCGTAAATCTTTTTGAACGTAAGTAACCCTTATTAAATAATGAATCATACTTAACTATAAAATATTTGGATTTGATTGGTGCAGGTTGTTAAGTTCATTATTTATTTCCAAACAAAATTTTCAACCTAAGCAACCTTATTAAATAATAAATCATACCTAAATTAACTAGAAAACATTTAGATTGGATTAGTTCGAGTTGTTAGGGTCATTGTTTATTTCCAAATATTGAGTCAAGACTTACACTTCATTTCAATATATATTTTGAAAAACTACCTTCCAAATAGAGAAAAAAATAATTATGAAATTAAATAAATTTGAATTAGTTCGGCTCAACCCAACTATAGTACCCTACATTGAGTTTTTTATTTGAACCTATCCCAACCTAAGTTAATTGATAACTCAAACCTAACCATATGGATTAAATTGAATTGATCGAGCGAGTTCAACAGATCACCCCATTTTGTGTAACACCACAAAAAAAAAATGATCTGTCCCAGTTTGAAACACTGTCAATCTGCTTTGCTCGCAACATAATCACTACTTGACGATCTGTCACGAGTTCTTCAGAAAACCACTAATTGACGATAAAAATTCAGCCTAGGAATATAAAAATTCAACTGACGTAATTCAATTTCATCGATGGATGATACGAACAAACTGAAACATGAACCAACACTTTCCACCACAAATAAAAAAAGCATAATCAAACCAATCTAATCAATTCCAAAAATGGGACCAAAGACGACCTAAAAGAGTACTGAGCAGCCATTAACGAACCAAAAATAGAAAGCAAATAAGCTCGTTCTGCAGAAGAAGAGAGCGCTAAGAGAGAGAGAGAGAGGAACCTGAAACTTGAATGGTTAACCATGGATTAGAGCTGAGGAGCGAAGTGAGAGGCAGGTGGCTGAACCTTCACCCATCTCCGCATTTTTTTCACCTCAGCCTGTCCAGCTTTTTTCCTACGAAGTTGGACGGAAAATAGGGGGCGCGGGCGCGGGCGCGTCAGGCCGTAATGTAAACCCTGATGTGGTTCGCGGCTGTTCACAAAATTTGATCATGTGACACGTGTCAGTGTTCACGATCCTCACGTCAGGTGCACGGACACTGGATTAAAACTCTGTTAGTAATTTACGCGAGTTATTTTTAAGTAAACAAGAGAAAGGGATTTTTCATTCGGCAAGGATTCTATTCGGTGTCTGCACCCCCAACGTAATTACTGTGAGGTCAGACCGGACGAGACACCTAAAAACGCGGTCCCGTAATTATTTTTAATTAATTGTTAATATGATTGTTTGACAAATTTTAACTAATACACTTACAATGAATATCTTCAATTATTTTAATTATTTGCTATTAATATTTTATTAAATTATTTTTATTTTACGTATTAAAGTAAATTATTCAATTTGAGTATTAAAAGCTAATTAATGCGTAATATAAATTTATTTATTTATTTTATTTTATTGATTAATTACTATAACAATATATTTTTAATGAGTAATGTTGATATTTGCGTCATTAATCTTGTCTTAACCCTAGTGGCCTTCTATTTTGCTTTAATTATCTCTAAAATTCTATATTGCGTCATATTTCAATTACGGCCCAATTTGGGCCCAAAACTCCCATGACCCATTTTTGGGAAATTAGAGTGTATCCAAAAGTAGAGCCCAAATTGAAAAAATAACCGAAAATAAAAATGATTAAAAAAAAAAAAAAAAGCCCAAATTAATGTGAACTCCATTGTTTGACATTATCTTAATTTTGTTGGTTTTATTACAAAGGGTTATGGATTATTGGGACGAGTCCCACGTTGACTAATTAAGAGAAAAAATATATGAAATACTATTTATATTGACAGTAAAATTAAAAGTAAAGTTATGAGAGTTTTATAGTCGAAGTGAGTTATAATTTAAAAAAAAATATATAAATAATTAGCGTCGAGAAGTATTAATCGGTGGAGTTTCTTTTGGTGAGAAAATAACGTTTCTTTATGTATTATTTGATGATATTTGGTAGATTTACAATCTACTTTATTAAAGTAACCAAGTTCGTGCACTGTGCACTTTTGTCCAATGACAAAGGAAAACGGTTCTCAAGATAAGATTCCAAATAATTGAGTAAAACTATAAGTTTCACTTTCCAACTTTTATATTTTATATTTGTATCACGCCTTCAAAATAAAAATAAAAATAAAAATTAATTATTAATTCTAATTTTTATATTTAATAAATTTATGACATCCAATAAAATTGAAATTTGTATTTAACATACATTAAAATATGTGAGATATATATATTACACAAAATAAAATTTTACACTATAATAAAAAGGAATTCGAGATTAGAAAGGGTATTTAAACCGAATATTATACATATATGATTGTAGTTTTTATGGGAGTGATGGATAGGTAGAATATAAAATATAATTAAATGTGTCCATAATTGTAAAATTAGAATCTTAGGGTTTAGGTAGCCTAAATTTTATGAATAATTTAGGGGGAAGGGAGCAGTGAGCTTTACAGTTTAAATGTTTGAAAAAGATAAAGAGATAAAGTGTAGCGTTAGTAAAGGTGAAAGGATTAGGTGTGGTTGTATCAGAACGCACTTTATGGCGGAGTAGCCCAGGTTGGCATGCTACAAACCACCAACAATTACCAAACATATCACCTTTCTTTTGCCCTTCTTTTAAGCCATACCACACACCAACTCCATTCATTATGGCTACTACGCCATTTTTCATGCCCCTTTTATGCTAAATATCTTAATTTTGTTGTTTCCAATGCCCTTTTTGTTAATTTTTTTTATTTTTTTATTTTTAAAGATAGTTTAGAATGAGAGGATTATTGGGAGTGAGTCACGTGAGTTAATTTGGTAGAAGATTATGGGTTTACAAGGGAAGCTATGTTGAGGATTATTAGGAGTGAGTCCACATTTGTTAATTTAGTGGAAGATTATGAGTTTATAAGGGAGGAATACATCTTCATTGACATGCCTTATGAGAAGTGTAAAGTAAAGTTATAAGAGCTTATGTTCAAAGTGAACAATATCATACTATTGTGAAGATTCGTAATTCCTAACCAGCTAAATTTAAATCAAAATTATAGGATCAAATTGAACGTAATTTAATTAATTTAGTTCTTATAATTTTAAAGTTTTTAATTAAATCTCTAGGTAAAAAATACAGATATATTTCGTAAGAGAATTTAAAAAGATTATGAATAGAGTAGGGCGTGGATTTCACGCTCGTGAAGCGCGAATGTTTTCGATTGGCGGAGGCAAAGGCCGGCGCCGCGCCAACCAAGGCCAACGGGATCACGGACCGCGTGCTGTCGTTTGTTGCTAGCGAAGCAGGTACCACGGTCTTGTACGGGAGATGCGTGTTTGGATACGGAACCTAGCGCCATCACGTGAAAATCCTCTGTTTTATTTGTCGCTTACTTAATATTTTATATGGTTTTTCCGACAGGACACATTCTCCTACCAAATCAAATCCAAACACGTGGCTCCGGGGTCCACTCTTTTGCCCTTTCTTTCTCCCTTATTCTTCTCCTTTTTATTGCCATTTTCGATTAAGATAATACTTTTCAATGAATTTGTTTATATCAGTTTTACTTTCAAATTTTATAATTTAGAAAAATTAATAAACTATAACGCTCAACATGGTAATTGATTTTAAATTTCATTTGATGTTTTCTTTTTCAATTTTATTTTAATAAATTTGTAAATCTTAACCATGGAATATAGATTATATTAATCCGTAAAGTAAACCTATTATTTAAATTATAATGAAAATTACTAGTTTAACAATTATAAACATTAAATATCAAATTATTAATAGAACGATAATTGATGTCTATTTAATAATTTAGGTTCGAAATGTCAGTTCAAAATTTAAGACAAAACACATCCAATATCAACAAAGAAAATAATATTTCGATAGCAAATATTAATTTCAACAAAATTATTTTACTTCATCTTACATGTTCAAATTGCAAGTCGTATATAAATAATTGGAATTGGATTTTCCTAAATTTCTCAATTCTGTCTTTGACTTCAAGGTCATACCCAGTCCAACACGTCTTTGACCATTTGTCCAAACCATCCAGCTTTATTGAATTATCATATATCTTTCTTTTATTTTAAATTTAATATACAGTATTCTTAAAATATATATATATATATAATTATTGAGATTGTATCATGTGTATTTAAAAAATGGTTATAAATTAATTAAATACATTTAAATTTGATACTTTCAGACAAGTTTCAATGATAGTTATTATTAGTTTGTTTAAAAAATTCTTTTAAATTTTTAAGAGTTTCATTAATATTATATTTTTTAAAAATTGAAAATTACTCTTACCCTTTGTGTTATTTTTAAAAATTACCCCTTCATAAAAAAAAATCAAGAAAATTATTAATATATATATATATATATATATATATATATATATATATATATATATGAAAACCTTATATCAACCTTTCATCAATTATGAAATTATTTTTAAAATTGAATGTATTTTTTAGTTTAGGGAAGATTTTGAGACAAAATAGTATTTTTTATTAAATTAACTTTTTTATTAATAGACTGTATATAATAAATATGTCTCCATATCGTGTTGGCCTTTTGAGTTTTTGACAATGGAATTAATTTGTTTGCATTTAATATTTAAATTAAGAAAAGGAAGCGAGAGGGACAGAGGAAGCTGGAAAGCAGTAATAATGCAAGCACCACCGCCGAGTATGGGCGGCCTTTCAAAAGAGCCCTAAAGTTTACGTTGGAAATTGGAGGACGCCTTTAGATTTGCCTCGATATACACACAGACCACTGGAATCAATTTCCCCTTTGCATTTCCATGCTAATTAAAAGATACTTTAAATATTTATAAGAAACTTTATCCATATCTATTCCTTCTAAATTCTACAATATTTATTTATTTATTTTTAATAAAATCTATGTAGGTTTTTAATTATTATAATTTTCTATTTAAATAATAATTAAATGAACTTAGGGAAAGCAAAATGTCACACATTAAAGATGATGATCCCATTTTATAAATATAGTGGTTGAATTAGAAGGGTAGGTACAACCATAAATATGCATGACTTAGATGACCAAACTGCAATATAAGCATGACATCTCCCTATTTCCCAACCATCTTAATTTAATATATTACCTAATTAGTACCTAATTAAAATATCAAATAATTATATTTGTTTTCCGTGTTCTTAAAAAAAAAACACATTCATTAGTTATTAGCCACTTTAATCCAGTACTTTTTGTAATAGCTCAAGCTCACTGCTAACAGATATTGCCCACTTTTATCGGTGGCCTAGAGAGTCCCATGTAGATGTCATTTTCTGTATCTCACTCAGCCCACGACTGGCCATATCTTTTCATTCTTCCCTTCATTCTCTTTCTCCCCTCACTCACACCTTTCTCTATTTCTCACCCAACCGTACCTCATCTCTTCTCTATCCCTTCACGTTCTCCATATTCGTCCATTCCCGCGCGCGTGCTCTCTCTCTCTCTCTCTCTCTCTCTCTCCTCCATTACCTCCGTTAACGCAACATAACCACTTTCAGTTTCTTCCTTCTCTGCCTTACCAGTCGCACGCCTTTGGTTTACTTTACTCAGTGATTATCCGGATTGAAGTTCTTATCCTGTGGATGCCTAAACTAGGGCCTGAATCGAGTGTGTTCATCTTCTTCCGGTGAGAGATTAGGTCGAGTTCCTGCGATTCAACTGCGAAAAGCTGGACCAGAGTGTTCGACTACAAATACTGAAGCCGGAACTGAAGGCATCTCAATCATTCTCACCATTGCTGCTGCAAATCAATATCTGGCATTCGGATTTGAGTCTCACATAGCAGTGTGGGTATTTTCTTCCTTCGCGCCTTGCTTGTTTAGTTCTTGTTGAGGGCTTCAACTCTGAACTGTTATCAATTCTGAGTTCAATTCCGTAGATATCTTCTGCTTTTCGTGTTTTATTATTATCATAATCCTTTTTTCTTTGCATTTTTAATTCTCGTATTTTAAAATCTGAAATAAAACTTCAATCCAGAAATGGGTAGGGGTAACTTTTTTTTTTAATAAAAAAATATATTGTGCAGGGCGCGAAACCTCTGGTCGAAATAAAATGATAAAATATTGTAGGGTTTATTGAGAATGAGAAATATGCCTTTTCGAGTTTCGAAGGGGAATGGGAATGGGAATTTGCTGCAGATTAAAAATATAAATTAAAACATTTGTATCATTTATTTTTTAAAAAATAATTGTGAATTTTAATTCACATATACTCGAGTTTTAAATTTTCATGCTCATACTTAAAAAGAAAAAAAGAAAAGAAAAAAAGACAACGAATTTTCATGTGAATGTAAAATTATATTCATCCTTCCAATAATTTTTCTTGGGCGAACCAAATAGAATTGCCGTTAATGTTGACCAGTACATATTCATTTCGTACTCTTTAGTTTCCTTTTAAGTTTGATATTAAACTCACATTTCTATTTTATCAGTTCTAAATAATTCTCATTAAATGCTCTAATTTAATTACCACTTGAATAAAAAAGGGAAAAGAGAAGATGAATGCATCAAAATGACCACATTGAGTGGATATATTAATGACATTTTTTTTTTTTCATTAGAGTTCTGGTAAGGTTTGAAGTTTTGGACTTTCTATAAAGCTTACTTAATGGGTGCTTTAATATTATCTTAATCAACTGATTCTACTCCTGCTTTAAACGCTACATGCAGTTGCTCTCTGTTGCTGCAAATTTGTGATTTTTGGAAGCTGGTGGGAAACTTCTCATTTTCTCCTCCAGAAACCTTCACCGTTGATAGGCTTCAAACTCTCGCTAACTTTTCCAGCTTCGTTTGCTGTCCTTTTGTTGCTTTAGGTAACTTTAGAAAACACTTTCTTGCCCTGTATTCGGTTGTTTGGTTTGAAGTGTCTGGTGACCATTTTATGTTTGTGGGCAGAGTGAATTAGTGATTTTGAATAGAGGTTATAATTTCAAAGGAAAATGGAAGAAAAGGGCGAGAAGCCTGAGGTTTTGGAGGCTGTGTTGAAGGAAACTGTGGACTTGGTAACAGATCTAAACAATTTATTCACCATTCCTTGTTATTATCTGGGAGTAATTCCCTATCGCTCACTTTCAGAACCATGTGATTGCAGGAAAACATACCCATCGAGGAGGTTTTTGATAATCTGAGATGTAGCAAAGAGGGTCTTACCACAGCGGCTGCTGAGGAACGGCTTGTAATTTTTGGTCACAACAAGCTTGAGGAGAAGAAGGTAATCAATGTCTCCCCTCTAATATTGACTATCTTGTTATGTAGCAATTGAAGTGCTAATCACGTTTTGCTTCTCATCCTGATATTTTTCAAGGAAAGTAAATTCTTGAAGTTTTTGGGGTTTATGTGGAATCCCCTCTCATGGGTTATGGAAGCTGCTGCTATTATGGCCATTGCACTCGCAAATGGTGGAGTAAGTGTTTATCTCTTTGGTTTAAACATTCATTTCTCTCAGTATATCTCATCTTGGAATGTTTTTGGAAGATATTTACCATCTCTCTCCTTGTACAAAGATTACATGATACGTTCTTGCGCAGGGAAAGCCTCCTGACTGGCAAGATTTTGTTGGTATTGTCGCCCTGTTGCTTATCAACTCAACAATTAGTTTTATTGAGGAAAACAATGCCGGTAACGCTGCAGCTGCTCTAATGGCTAGCTTAGCTCCCCAAGCCAAGGTATTTCTAATTCCTTTATTATTTCGAGCGGTAGTGCAACCATATGTCCAAGTAATGGGTCTACTTCTCCTCCTCCTCCGACAAATTATTATATGTCTTATTTAATCTTGTTCTTTCCGATGTATGTTGATAAAAGATTCTCCGAGATGGAAGGTGGAGTGTGCAAGATGCTTCGGTTTTAGTTCCTGGTGATATTATAAGTATCAAACTTGGGGATATAATTCCAGCTGATGCTCGTCTTCTAGAAGGGGACCCATTGAAAATTGATCAGGTAAGATCATGTTTGCTGACTTAATGTATACACTTTTTTCATTATGGTATTATTTTCCCAAAAAACTAAATTTTCTAAATTCGGCTTCGAATTTTGCAGTCTGCTCTTACAGGCGAGTCTCTTCCTGTTACGAAAGGTCCGGGTGATGGCATATATTCTGGTTCTACTTGTAAACAGGGAGAGATTGAAGCGGTGGTCATTGCCACTGGTGTTCATACTTTCTTTGGCAGAGCAGCTCACCTTGTTGACACCACTAATCAAGTGGGACACTTCCAGAAGGTAAAGAAGGCTTTTGGTAAATTATATTCCGTGTAGATTTATTTTATTTATTTAGATTATTTTTGTGTTGAATAAGGGTATGTTTAGAAGTCATCTTTAGAAACATAAATCAACGCAGTTAATTTTTTATATTTTATGTTGAAGCTTATTTGGTAGGATAGTTTTCAAGAACGACTTTCATTACAAAAACAGCAGGATTTTGTTATCAAGTATAACATGATTTATATTATATTTTACAGTTCATTTTGAGGAAGTTTTAGAATTATACCGAAACCAATCCTAATTTTCCCCCATTCCTTGTCTTGTAGGTCTTAACTGCAATCGGGAACTTCTGCATATGTTCAATTGCTTTGGGGATGATTACAGAAATTATTGTCATGTACCCAATTCAAGATCGTGAATATCGTCCTGGAATTGACAATCTTCTCGTGCTTCTGATTGGAGGAATTCCCATTGCCATGCCCACAGTCCTCTCTGTGACCATGGCTATTGGCTCTCATAGGTTATCTCAGCAGGTTCGCTAGGATTCCAAGATTTCCTGTTTTGTATAATTCAACTATGAAAAATGAATAATCGAGATATTGTAATAACTACTTTTAGGGTGCTATCACAAAGAGGATGACTGCAATTGAAGAGATGGCAGGTATGGATGTGCTTTGCAGTGATAAGACTGGAACACTTACATTAAACAAGCTAACTGTCGACAAAAATCTTGTTGAGGTCAGTAAGGAAATGTAGTTTTGTTCAACGTATTTAATTATATATCGTTCATCCCACTAACACTAGGTCATTCAAAATGGGATATCTGACTTGAAAACTTTAGGTTTTTGCTAAAGGAGTGGATGTGGATACTGTGGTTCTAATGGCAGCCCGGGCATCAAGAATGGAGAATCAAGATGCTATTGATACTGCTATTGTTGGGATGCTTGCTGACCCAAAAGAGGTTTCAATGACTTGTACATGTTTTGTTGCAAGTATTCATTTTGTATGTAACTACTCTTGAGTGTAATATGTTCGTCTATTTCTTGTATCTGAAAGGCTCGTGCCGGTATTCAAGAAGTACACTTCCTTCCATTTAACCCTACTGATAAGCGGACTGCATTGACTTACATAGACCATGAGGGTAAAATGCATAGAGTCAGCAAAGGTGCACCAGAGCAGGTATATATCTGCCTTTTAGGTTATTTTGATGTTTCTTTTTTTTCCAATTAGAATGAGAAAAATGATTAGTCTCAACGCACAATACTGTTTTCTTGTTGATTATGATCCTAGATTTTGAACCTTGCGCACAATAAGTCGGAGATTGAGCGCAAAGTTCATGCTGTGATAGACAAGTTTGCAGAACGAGGTTTACGCTCTCTAGCTGTCGCATACCAGGTATTTAGTGTCTCAATTGTTGACTGTTACTTGTAATTAATTTAATTTTATCTTATATTTTTACTGTTTTTGTTATCATTTATACACACAGGAAGTTCCAGATGGTAGGAAGGAGAGTGCTGGAGGTCCGTGGCAGTTTGTTGGCCTTCTGCCACTGTTTGACCCACCAAGGCATGATAGTGCAGAGACAATAAGGAGGGCCTTAAACCTTGGAGTGAATGTGAAGATGATTACTGGTACGTATTTTTTTTATAGCCATTCTGTTAATGTAGGGAATATACTGAATATCATAACCTCTGAACTGGGGTTAAATATGCTTGCATATAGTTTTTATCTAAGGCATGGATTTACCTTGGATGCCATTGTCCTCTGTTTTTTGTATGCCTTCAATTTAACCTTGGATGGAGCGTCAGGCTATTACCTATTTGTTTGATTGAGAGTAAAGCTATAAATGAAAGACTAAGAGGGGAACACAATATAAATGTTAGGCGACGGATATGTTGATTTCTCCATTTAAGAAAAATCCTAAAACGTGTTTAACTAGTTTATTATGTTCGTTGTCATGGACCTGGGAGTAGTATGCCCTAGCTTATGTGCTTCTGACCGTTTTTGCTTTTTAGGTGACCAGCTGGCTATTGGAAAGGAAACAGGACGTCGCTTGGGGATGGGAACCAACATGTATCCCTCATCTGCTTTATTAGGTCAGGACAAGGATGAGTCTATTGCTGCTTTACCTGTTGATGAACTGATAGAAAAAGCTGATGGCTTTGCTGGTGTTTTTCCTGGTATATTTTCTATCTTCCAATGAGTTTTCTTCATTTCTAAGATATATAGTTCTTGAAGTCATGACATTCATACAAGTAACATGCTCTTGTTGTGTCATTGCTATTGTTCAATCCAGAGCACAAATATGAGATTGTAAAGCGCCTGCAGGCAAGGAAACATATCTGTGGTATGACCGGCGATGGAGTAAATGATGCCCCCGCCCTTAAAAAAGCAGACATAGGCATTGCTGTTGCTGATGCCACCGATGCTGCTCGTAGTGCTTCAGACATAGTCCTCACAGAGCCTGGTTTGAGTGTTATCATTAGTGCTGTTTTGACCAGCCGAGCAATCTTTCAGAGGATGAAAAATTACACTGTAAGCAGATCATTTTGTATCTCATGTTTAGCTTTCTCCATTCTCGCTTGAAAAGTTACTATTGATGTTGCTTCAACTTCACTTCCACAAATTTTTCAAGTATGTATTACTGTATTGTAGTAATCTTCTTCTTCTTCTTCTTCTGTTTTTTTTTTTTTTTTAATATAAAAGATGGAAGAGGTATTTGATGATATACTTACTGAATTTCTGTATGTGGCAGATATATGCAGTTTCAATCACTATTCGTATAGTGGTAAGTAAATGATGGTTCTGCTCACATTCGAATTCCTGGCATCTCTATATTCTTTCTGTTAATATTCATTCAAGTGTTTTCTGATATTATGGTCTAGAAATGTTTTCATCTTGTATGTTGCTTGTCAACAGCTTGGTTTCATGTTGCTGGCTCTCATATGGAAATTTGATTTTCCACCTTTTATGGTGCTCATCATTGCCATTCTCAATGATGGTTCGTACTTCCTCTTCTATTTCTTTTTTTCTAAAATATGTTGCCATTAGCATCATATAAGCCCCATCGTGAGTCTCCTCTTAGGTTAAGTCGTAAACACTGCAAGTTTCCAACCAACTTATATCTCCTTGTTAAGATGTGTGAAACTAGCAATTTCCTTCAATGCTATAAATATTACTTGTTGCAGCTTCTGGTTAGAGTATGAATTTCTTAAAAGATAATTGGCTTGTCGTAGAGAAAATTGCAAATGTTTTTCAAGGTCATACTTTTAACAACTAAGAACATTCTTCGATTAATTGTTGGAACTTTGATAATAGGTACAATAATGACTATATCTAAGGACAGAGTGAAACCATCTCCTTTGCCTGATAGCTGGAAGCTGGCGGAAATTTTTACAACTGGCGTTATACTTGGCGGCTACATGGCAATGATGACTGTCATCTTCTTTTGGGCAGCCTATAAGACCGACTTTTTTCCAGTAAGATAGCTGCATTTGTTATTGAAAAATTGCATTAGAACTCTATGATTCGTGTTGACAGCCAACAGTAGTGTTATCTTGTCAATTGTTTTTACAACTAGTGATCTTCTATGAGGTTGTTTAGCCATTTATTTGCTCTTTTTCAGCGAATCTTTGGGGTGGCAACTCTTGAGAAAACTGCTCACGATGACATTAGGAAACTTGCCTCCGCTATTTATCTGCAAGTAAGCACTATAAGTCAGGCTCTTATATTTGTTACACGCTCTCGAAGTTGGTCTTATGTGGAACGTCCTGGACTATTACTGGTTGCAGCTTTTCTGGTTGCACAGCTGGTGAGTGGACTACGAATAAACTTCAGTACAGAAATTTGTTTGCCAAGGTTATGATTAGAACTGAACTGGTTTTTCCTGAACAGATTGCTACTTTAATTGCTGTTTATGCAAACTGGAGCTTTGCTGCCATTGAAGGAATTGGATGGGGTTGGGCTGGTGTAATCTGGCTTTACAACATCATCTTTTACATCCCACTTGATCTTATTAAGTTCTTTATACGATATGTTTTGAGTGGGAGGGCTTGGGACCTTGTTATTGAACAAAGGGTATTTCTCTCTCCCTGCTGAGTTACATCATGTGATTTTCCTGTTACTTGTGTCGTGATCAAGTCGTGTCTTGGCATGTAGATTGCCTTTACGAGGCAAAAGGACTTCGGGAAGGAACAACGGGAGCTCCAATGGGCTCATGCTCAAAGAACACTACATGGATTGCAAGCACCTGATGCCAAGATGTTCCATGACCGGACCCATTTCACTGAGCTCAATCAGATGGCTGAAGAAGCCAAAAGGAGAGCAGAAATTGCAAGGTATGCACCGAACCTGAGGAAGTAATTGTTTTAGATATACATTTTTCTTTTGCAAGGCACAACATCAAGATGGTTCGATTATAAACCTCTCAGGATGGAAGTATTTCATATTTAGAATAGAAGGGCTTAGCTTCTGCATCAATATGCTTCATTTCTCAGTGTTCTTCTTGGGCTATTTGTTTCAGGTTGAGGGAACTACACACCCTGAAAGGCCATGTTGAATCAGTGGTGAGGCTGAAAGGACTTGACATTGATACAATTCAGCAAGCTTACACAGTGTGACACAACTCTAGCTGTAAATTATGGCAACTGCGTTAGTTCTAAAGTGAAAACTGCTGTACGAACAAAACAAAGTTTTTCGTGTTTAATATTATTCTAAATCGTCCTAATATCTATTAACAAATACCTAATTCACTTGTCTCCACCCGTCCTTAATTTACCGAAACTTTTCCATCACGTAGTTAACTCGAGAAAGCATTTTTGTGTTTCTTGAGCTCAAAAGCAAAATGATCTTATAACTTTTAGAATAGCCATTTTTTTTTTTTTTTTGAGTTGAACACATTCATAACGATCAATATTTATGATAAACCTACAAATCTTAATTCCCTGCTCCAACTCTAAAGAACTTTGGAGATTTCGAAATGACTCAAATAATACTATTAACAGTGCACAACTAGGATAAGAATAATGAATCCCTAAGTTGAGGCCACCAATCACACTAAACATGTATGCTCGCTGGATTTGATAATGTTGATAATGACACCATTTCTATTGCTACCCCTAAAGATGGAGGAACACATACAGCAATCTGAAATGGATACGTTTGACCATTTAGGATGAATTGGGTCCATACTCTATATATGGCTAGGATATCCAGCCTACAATCTGGCCTCGTCACTTTACAACAAGATGGCTATCAAATTATCGAAAAAGGCAAATGTGTTGAATTCTTAACTTCTCAATAAAACTCAATTATTTTCAACTACTCATCTTAATTTGGTTTTAAATGCATTTGACGTTTGAATGTGTACCCACCTAATCGGCATTAATATGTTCATATGAGCATGTTCTAGAGCCAGTTTGAGTTGGTTAAGGTACCTCTAGACTATAGAATGATTCGACATTAGATAATAGAATAATAATTATTGGGAATGCGAACTTTGGTCCGACAAGGAAAACCTACATCTATACAATGGAGGACAATATCTCTATTAACACTAATCTTTTGAGTGAAATTAAACCAAAGCAATGACGACTTGAATTATATCAAAAGTGAACCATATCACGCGTAAAATTTTGAAAGTCTCGCTCAATCCATTCACGCACTTAGTAATATTCTGGTGGATTATCCCATCAAAGTTTGTGGTGTTGCAGCTTGAAAAGGCAAACTAAAGCCAAAACAAAGCTACGAAATTCTTTTTTCCATATTTTCTTGTTTTGTGTGGATCGATGTCAGACAAGGATGGCCCTCCACAGTCACCTGGTTTTGGAAGATTTACCCTACACTGCCATGCCACTCTTAATAATTTATGACCTCTAAGGTCTACATATGAAACACAGGGTTAGTCAGCTCGTTGCTTAAGCCCTGAAGATATTTGTATACTAAACACTATTTTTCTCTGGTTGTTTTGATGCCAAGTGAATTTCAGAGGCATTTTGGGGAGCCTCTTTATACTTATACCACTTTGCACAAACCAGAAAGTAGCACAAATTGAGTAACTCAATGCCACCAACGAAGTAATAAAAGTAGTCCAATCTCCCCTTGTTGAGATCCTCAGGCAACCAATCTCCATACTTGGATCCTCTGCTCATCCTATGAACCACTGTTATCAACAGCCCATTCAAATAGCTCGCAACTGCCATGGCGCAAAAGAACATTGACCCTCCAATGCTCCTCATATTCTCTGGGAATTGCTTGTAGTAAAACTCCAATTGGCTCACTGCCCCAAACCCATCAGACAACCCATATAATAAGAGCTGAGGAATCAGCCACGAAGCTGACATCGACGAAATTGCCCCTTTTCGTGGCTCAATTCCCACTGTTGGCTTTGTAAGAGCAATGATTCTTCTTCGATCTTCAACTATGGCAGACAAAAGCATTGTGAGTATGGCCAAAAAAATGCCAATCCCTTGCCTTTGGAGAGTGGTGATTCCGCCTTCTTTTTTGGTGACTTTTTGAAGGAAAGGGACTATGATTCTGTCGTAGATGGGGAGCCAAAAGCTGAGGCTTAGCATTGCGAAGACTGTGTAGGATGCAGCTGGGATTGTGATGTTTCCTAGGCGCCTGTTTGACTGAAGGGCTTGAAATACTGCATAAGTTTGTAGTTGTAACTGAGCAACAAAGTATAGAACTCCTGCCATCCATATTGGTAGCACTCTCATCAAACACTTCACTTCTTCCACTTGCTGCATACTGCAAAGCCTCCATGGATCTGCTGCTGATCCATCCTCCTTTATTTGGTCCTCTTCTGTTATAATTGCTGCTTTGTCCAGAAATCTGTTCACCAACACCCATTTGTGTTGTCAATTACTTCACGGGGTGTTTTAAAAAGTCATTCCAAATCGACTCTAAGTCAAGTTATGTGAGGTTATGTTCGAAGTGTAAAAAGGGTTAAGGGTTTTATACCTGAATTGGTCTGAATAGGAAAGTTTTGAGTTAATGGAGCCTGGAGTTGTGTAGTCAAAGAGGGAAAGCCATGGTTGGTCTGGTTGCTTGAGTTTTCTTTTCTTAATAGCAACCACTAAAACTTGTGCAACGCTGGTCATTGGACTGCCAGTGGCTTCCAATTTCACGTAGATTTTAGAGCCCACGAAGAAGAGTATACAGGCAATGAGCATAAGAGCTGCTGGAATTCCCAATCCCAGAGCCCAGCTGACGTTCGTTTGCACGTAAACTATGACTGTCAGTGATATCATCATCGCGAAAGTGTAGGTGAAAACATACCAATTGAAAAAGCTGTTGATTCCTTTCTTCCCAGCTTCTGTATTTGGATTGAACTGATCAGCTCCAAACGCCAAATTACATGGTCGAATGCCACCAGCTCCAATTATCATCAGCCCAAATCCAGCCATTAGGAAAGTCATCTGCCCTGCTGTTGGCCCTTTACACACATCTGCTATACAGTGCGGTGGATGCAAATTCTTGAATGCTGCTGTGAAATGAATTAGAAGCAACCCCTTGAATTGAAAACAAACGTTAATGATACAAATTTTGAAGATGGGAAATGGGAAAAGGATTAACGTTTGGATATCTTGGAAAGTACCAAGAAAGAAGCGACAATTGAAAACCCCACGGTCTTATAGCGCCCAAAGTAAGTATCACAGAGGAAAGCTCCCAACAAAGTGACTAAATTGGTGCAGCCATTGAAGATATTGAGTAGTGTTGCAGCTGTTATGCTCTTCATGTTGAAGACCGACGTCAGATAAATCAAGAGGTTCGCCAAGGTTCCAATAGCTCCCAGCTTCTCAAAGGTCTCATTCCCTGTAGGAAAAAGAACATAAACAACATAAGACATGAAACAGAACAGAACAGAACAGAACAGAACACAGAACAGAGCAGAACAGAAGAGAGCCGAAGTTCACCTATGACAAAAGGCATGGCCTTCCAGCCTCTGTAATGTTTCTGGGTCTCCCCACCATCATTTTGTGGAGGCGCTGCTGCTTCATTTTTCTCCATGTTGTTTGAGTTTGTGTGTGTGTTTTGCAGCTTGGACGGAGTGCTGCGTTTGGGGTATTTATCCCAATTTTTGTGGATGAAGTTGAAGTGTGATTAGAATACAAAACAGGGGTCTCTTACTTCAATGGTATGGTGTCGTTTAGGAAATGCAATTCACACTGCTTGTCTGGATGAAGGCCTAAACAAGAGGACTCAGCTTGCGTAGCGAAATTGGACCACGCCACTACAGTGCGGCCACTGCCAACCTCAGGACAAACTCCGATCATTTCCACAAAATTTGGTCACGACTCTGTCAATAACATGTGGACATTTTCGGTCGATACGATTGATTGGTTGCTGCCACCGATCTAATCCAACCCACTCTACTCACTTTTACACACACAATTTTTACCTCCCTACTTTTACTTTGTTGCAAATCTAATTCTAGCTTTTAGAATTTTGGCCACGGCATGGAGATATTGTCCGATTCGACATGTTACATGTTACGGGCAGTCTTACGGTTTTAAAACGTGTTTACTAGGAAAAGATTTTCACACCCTTGTAAGGAATGATTCGTTCCCCTCTACAACCGCGTGAAATCTCACATCTCACAATCCACCCCCTTATGAGCCAACATCCTCGCTAGCACACTACTCGATGTCTAGCTTTGATATTATTTGTAATAGCCCAAGTCCACCGTTAGTAAATATTATCCGCTTTGGCTCATTACGTATCGTCATCAGCCTCATGGTTTTAAAACGTGTCTGTTTGAGAGAGGTTTCCACACCCTTACAAGAAATATTTCGTTCCCTTCACCAACCGATGTGGGATCTCACAATCCACTCTCTTTGAGAGCCCAATGTCCTTGATGGCAACCCGCTCAGTGACTGACTCTAATACCATTTGTAACAGTCCAAGCCCACCGCTAGCAAATATTGTCCACTTTGGCCCCTTAAGTATCGTAGTCAGCCTCATTGTTTTAAAACATGTCTACTACCGATAGGTTTCTACACCTTTATAAGGAATATTTTGTTTTCCTCTCCAATCGAAACGTTCTCTGTATCTGATTTGGAATGTAAGGAATGTTTTAACGAAGAAGTTTCCACACCCTTGTAAAAAAAATTTCGTTCCTCTATCCAACCAACATAGAATCCAAATCTCGACTTAGAATGTTACATCTTACGAATTTGCTATACACTTCTTAATTTTTATTTTAAAAAAACTACTAATTACGATATTGAAGGTCGGGTATCTAAATTAATCACTTTGTAAAGTTTATAAGAACAAAACTTACAAATTAATTCTCGTAAAAAATTTAGAACCTAATCAAAAGATGGAGATACGCAATATATTAAAAAAAAATATTAATTTCATTCATGTACATATTTTTAGAATATGATCAATAATTGATGGTATATATTGAAAGAGAGCATAATGCGATAGCCTAAGAGTAGAAAAAGTAAAATGACGAGGATGACCTCTCACCAATTCGTCCCCACATACTTTCTTGATTGATCAAAATTTGTGATACTAAGAAAAGTTGAACCAATAATCAATTTAAACACGTTTGGTGCACATAAATGAAAACACATAATATATTTCGACCATATTATAAAAAAATTGTTTTTTAGTAAAGATAAGTTAATACGACATAATTACGTCACATACCCTTTTTTTAAAGTAGTAAAACAAAGAGTAAAAGAAAAGAAAGAATGCAGTCCTCTTATTATACGTATTTACTTTAAAAAGCTATAAAGTCAAGATTTAATGACAAAATGAGTGGATTGCATTTAATTTAAATACAGAAAGAGATGAAATTATTGAGATAATATTGTTCATACAGATTATTAATGTCTCCACTAATTTAAGGAAGTTTTTTCCATAAGAAATTTGGAAAATGTTGCTCATAATTTGAGGCTTATTTATTAGCTTCAGACTTAGAGATAGGTTGGAGTTTCTATAAATGCTTACTATAAATGGTGCTACTATTACCGCTTTTCTTTTCGGACTTCTCAGTTTTAAAACTTATTAGGGTAGAGGTTTCCACGGCCTTGTAATCAAGGTTTTTTTCCCTCTCAAACCAACCTGAGATCTCACGATCTATCTTCTTGGGAGCTCTAATTCCTCACTGGCACACCGGCCAGTGTCTAGTTCTGATACCATTTGTAATGGCTCAGCATTAGTACATATTGTTCTCCTGCTCTCCCTCAAAATTTTAAAACTTGTTTACTGGGAATGGTTCGTTCTTCTCTCCAATGAATGTGAGACTTCACTCATTGCTAGCCTATATTATTAGCTTTTTGAAACACGAAAAAAACAAAAAAAAAAATATTGTTTTTAAGGTTTAATTTAAATTTAGTGGTTGGGGACGGTATAATGATCAAAACCATGGTTGGAGAGGTTATTACATTAGGATGTTCATTCATATAAGAGAAGGAAGGAAGGTCCATATAAGAACATAATCGCAGCCAAAATCCGATTTGACGTTACATTATCAATATTCATTCATAAACATAAACAGGAAAGGAAGCTGCAAATAACGACACAATCGCAGTCATCAATCAATAAACCACAGTTTTCTCAAATTCTGTCTTCCCAAAGTCCATCTCATCAACGCCATGGCTTCCACTCCCCTTGTACTTGTACCACTTAGAACACAACACGAAGTACCCCAAGTTCACGGCTTCCAATCCCGATACCATGAAATAGAAATAATCCAATCGCCCCTCGTTCAGATCTTCCGGCAGCCAGTTGCCGGTGGTGAGGCTGTGCACCACCGTCACCATGAACCCACTCAAATAGTTCGACAGCGCAAGACCCACAAAAGAAAACGACCCCCCAATGCTCCTCATGTTCTCAGGGAACTCCTTGTAGTAAAATTCGACTTGGGCAATCACGGTGAACGCCTCGGACAACCCAATCAGCGTCAGTTGAGGTACCAACCAGAGCGCAGACATGGAGGAAATTGCACCCCTTCTCCCTGTTTCTTCGCACAGGGGCTGTGTGAGGGCCAGATTCCTCCTCTTTTGCTCCACTAACGCTGAGATGAACATGGTTACAATGGCAATGACCATTCCAATCCCCATTTTTTGAAGGAGCGTGATGCCGCCTTCTCTAGCGGTGATTCGGCGCAGAGAAGGGACTACGATTCTGTCGTAGAAAGGGATCCAGATGGTGAGGCCAATCATTGTGAATATGGTGTAGGAGGCGGCTGGGATTTTGAAATAATGGGTGTTCCCGAAGAACAAGCGCCTGTCGGATTGGAGGGCTTGGAAGACCACGTATGTTTGTTGCTGCGTGGTGGCGACATGGTACATTATGGCTGCACCCCATATTGGTATCACTCTCACCAAGCATTTCACTTCTTCCACTTGTTGTGTGCTGCAGAGTGTCCATGGATCGTCTGCAGAGCCATCTGACTTGAATTTGTCTTCTGGGGTTATGATTGCCGCCTTGTTTAGGAAGCTGAAAGCAATAAAAAGGGGTTATTCTCTTTTAACCAAAGACTCAAACTTTGAAAGTGGAGACCCACCTGAATTGATCAGTGTAAGGAAGCTTGGAATTGATGGAGTTTGAGGGAATGTGGTTAAAAAGAGATGGCCATTGCTGGTCCGGCGAAGGCAGGCGCCTTTTCTTGAGAGCAGCCACTAGGACTCGCATCACACTGGTGAAAGGACTCCCTTCGGGTTCCAATTTAACGTAAATCCAAGAACCCATGAAGAAAAGTGCACAGGACAGGAACATGAGGAACGCAGGAATGGCCAATCCCCAAGCCCAGCTGACTTCAGTTTGGACATACACAATGATGGTGAGAGATATGATCATGGCAAATGTGAAGGTGAAGTAGTACCAGTTGAAGAAGCTGTTTATTCCCAACTTCCCGGAGGCTGTGTTGGGATTGAATTGGTCGGCTCCAAACGCCAAGTTGCAGGGTCTGATACCCCCAGCTCCGATTATGAGCAGTCCCAATCCAAATAACAGAAATGCTATCTGCCATGGCGTTGGCTCTAGGCAAGCCCCGCCTGCGGCACTGCCCTTTCCACAATCTGGTGGGTGCAGCTTCTCAATTGTTGCTGTCAGTGTTAGTACAACCATCCCCTGTGCGAGTGATCAGGGACATGAAAGCAACCAAATTATTCAATCCTTATATGTGTTTTTTATAAGAGAAAGTGAAACAATAGCAGCAGGCGTACCATTAATGAAGCAATGGAGGCATATCCTAAGGTCTTGTAACGTCCAAAATAAGTGTCACAAAGAAATGCTCCAAACAAAGTGGAAAAGTTGGTGCTGCCATGGAAAATGTTCATAAGAGTTGTGGCAGTGATGGTTTTCATATGAAATACATCTGTCAAATACACCAAAAGGTTTGAAGAAGTGCCCGTAGTCCCCAGCTTCTCAAAAGTTTCATTCCCTAAATCAACAAACCCACGTACTAATTAGCATTACAAGTGTCAAAACCAAACAAATTGAGTTATGTTACGAACCTACTACAAATGGCAAGGCCTTGACTCCTTTATAATTCACCTTAGCCTCATCAAGATTGTGAATATCTTCATTATTTCTCTCCATGCCTCTCACTCAGAACCACTCTCTCATCTTCTTCTTACCCTCTTCGACACAACTTCTTTTATACTGTGATCCACTATTGAGTTTACTTAATAATTGTATAGTAATGGCTGACTGCACTCTCTTAGCGGATATTGTCCTCTTTAAGTTTTCCTTTTAGGCTTCCCCTCAAAGTTTTTAAAACGCGTATACTAGGGAGAGGTTTCCACACCCTTATAAAAAGTGTTTCGTTCTCCTTCCCAACTGATGTGGGATCTCAAGATCCATCTCCTTCGGGGTCCATCGTACTCGCTGGCACCCCTTAAAAAGGGTGTCTCATTCTCCTCTCCAAACGACGTGGGATCTCACAATCCACTCCTTCGGGACCAATTCCTTTCTCCAATCGATGTGGGACCCCCCAATCCACCCCTTTTGGGGCTCAGCATCTTTGCTGGCACACCGCCTCTTGTCCACCCCCTTCAAGGCTCAACCTCTTTGCTAGCACATCGCTTGGTGTCTAACTTTGATACCATTTGTAACAGACCAAACCCACCGCTAACAAATATTGTCCTCTTTGGACTTTCCCTTCTGAGCTCACCCTCAAAGATTTTAAAACGCATCTGCTAGGGAGTGGTTTCTACGTCCTTGTAAATGATGTTTCGTTCTCCTCCTCAACTGACGTAGGATCTCACATGTACGCTTCCAGAATTGCATCGGTGATAAGTTGTCAATTCTGAATGTGGTGTATCAGCATATGAAGTGTTGGATCCAGATAACTACTTTTTGTTAGCTTTCAAAGATTTGTGATATGTTCTTCCCTGAATAGTAGTAAGGACAAAGATGTAATGAGAAAGTGAAATGTGTGCAGGATTATCAAAGTTGTTAGACTAATATTAGCTCAAAATGGTATCAGATGAAGTTGTTTGAATGTCCTTATTGTAAGTGCTGTTCTGCAGGATCCCAGTTAATGCCAAAGCCCCTCACAGTGAAGGAAGGCACAGGCTGTGAAACTGCTATTCCTGGCCTGCACACACACCAATCCATTGCCTCTCAAGGTTTCAAAAGTGCTGAATTAATGGGACAGCTTTGAGCTCATACAAGAAGCACTGTTGTTTTCTGTAAGAACAGTTGCATGGACCATTCAATTACCACATTCAACTGATTGTAACTTAATGATTTGTACTGCAGATTTTGAGTTGAGGGACTTCATTAATGCCTGCCTCAGTTTTCTGAAGCACATAAAATGCCATATTTCCTAGAGGTTGATGGTCCCAAACAGAGAAACTGATATAATAAACGCATCTACTAGGGAGAGATTTCCACACCCTTGTAAGAAATACTTCGTTCTCATCTCCAACCAACGTGGGATCCCACAATGATCCATTCCCCTTGAGGGCTCAACGTCCTTGTTGGTACACCGCTTGGTGTCTAGCTCCGATACAATTTGTAATAGTCTAAGCCCACCTCCAACAAATATTGTCCGCTTTGGTATGTTATGTATCGTTGTCAGCCTCATGGTTTTAAAATGCGTCTGTTCGGGAGAGGTTTTCACACCTTTATAAGAAATGCTTCGTTCCCCTCTCTAAATGACGTAGAATCTCGCATGAAACTTTTACGAGGAGAGGAGGCCAAAGTAGACTGATGTGAAATCATCACTAAAAACCAGTCACATTATAGATAGTATGCTTATTAAATGAGAGTGTTTTTTTCAAAGGATGGAAAATAAAATTCAACTTGAAAGTGACCAAATATCCCTTTCAATCAGCATGCAGATAAAAGTAAAAGCATCTCAATCCAACTAGATTTCTAGTTCTATAATTGGAGATATTTATGAGCACGTGAACGGATTCTACATATCCACAATGGTATGATATAATAGAGGTGTTGTTCCTTTCTTTTAACTACCTCTCCCGGTACATAACTTCGTTCTTGGTTTGAATTTTATAAGTCTCGTATGAATAGAGATTTTGGTCACCTTCCCAATATGAAGAACAGTATTGGTCTAAAGGAACCAAATTTGAAAGATTAGTTTGGGTGATAAGGAATGATATTGAATGTAATTTTGGTGTTATAGCAGAAAGGTGGTCAAAGAGACGTTCTTGAGGCTCCAGGTGCTGTGATTGGGTTAAAACAAAAGACAAAGTGGTCAACAAATTGAAGTGTGAGCAGTGGGAACGTTTAAAAAGTCTAAAGCTTTGAGACGTCGCAGTTCAATCCTATCTCAAATAATTGACAACAAAGTCAGAGATCTCATAATGGCGTGGAAAACATTAACCTTTTGCTTTCTTCATTGTACACGCTATCAATTCTTATATAAATGCATTTGGAGATGTCGCTATCAGATATTGTCGGAGTATCACCGTCAGTTTCATGATTTTAAAAGGTTTTACTCTCTTATAAGAAATGTTTCGTTCTCCTCTCCAATTGATGTATGATCTCACAATTCATTCTCTTAGAGGCTCAACATCCTCATTAGAACACTGTCAAGTGTAGCTGAAACTCACTATTAACAGATATTGTCGTTTTAAAGTGGTTTCCGTGGATGTTTGCTAGTTTGGGCATTATGCATAATGTGAGTATACTTTTCTCTATTTGTATGGAAAGTTGGTGTGATGTCCCACATTAGTTGGGAGAGGAGAATAAACCATCGTTTATAAGGGTGTGGAAACCTTCCCCTAGCAAACGCGTTTTAAAGCCTTGAGGGGAAGCCCGAGAGGGAAAGCCCAAAAAGAACAATATCTGCTAACGGTGGATATGGGGCGTTACTAATGGTATCAGAGCCAAACACCGAACTATGTGCCAGTCTTCTCGCTGTTCTCCAAAGAAAGGGTAGACACGAGGCGGTGTGCTAGTAAAGACACTAGCCACAAAGGGGGTGGATTTGGGTTCTCACATTGGTTGAGGAGGAGAACAACCGTGGAGATATCCGAAAGAGAATGCTCGAAGAGGATAATATCTGCTGGGCGTTACTGTTGGGCTGCAGGGACTTGAACGACTTGGCTTTTAGGGGAAAAGTGGGCTGTGTTATCTGGGCTGAAACCGAATAAACACTGTTTAGCTAAGCAACTAAGAAGTTCAAATCGGTCAGCTGATTTGAAACAAACGCACCCAACGCCACCTTTCCCGTTATATCTCTAAATAATCCCACTTCAAAAGTGAACACTTCCCTGATGTTGTAACTTGTAAATGCTAAAAAAGTCATGTTCTTTAGAAAAAAGACCAGAGATTATGGAACAGTACAGATATCTCGTCATTCAATATGAATTTTGAATCTCAAAGACTTTGTTTTTAATAAAAATTTCAGCTTAGGACAAACAGCCACTGCTTTTCCCCACGATTTCCCATGCCCATTCAAAAACTTGTCTTCCCTCGTCATCTGTAAATGTCAGATCATAAAGCTTTGTATTGTCAAACGTCTTAACCATTTTTGAAACTGGTTCTTCGCCTAAAACGAATGAGCTCCGGTGACTGCCTTCTGCAAGAGATTCATAATCCGTAGTTCACTTTTAGAAACGGGTTGGGAAAGTCATTCGAAATGGGTCTCTTCATTTGTGTCTTCTCCATGATTGTAGCAGCAACCCTTTTAAGCCACTGCTCTGTTTCTCTCACTGAAGATGGTAATCCCTACCCATCTTCCCTGTTTTCTTCTGGGTTTATGTTTTTCTCAATGGGGTTTGGTTTCACTTTGTCGTATGTCTTAGGTTTAACATTGTTGGAAATCAAAAGTGGTTTAAATGACACTAAGAACGCTCTCAGTAATTGGAGCCCTTCAGATGAATCTCCCTGCCAATGGACTGGTATCTCTTGCCATCCCCAGGACTCTCGTGTCAGCTCAATGTATGTCACTTCATTCCCTTTTAACCCATCTTTTGAGCATTCATTTAATAATCGTTGTGTATGCTTGTTTGTTTGCGGGGTCTTCAGTAATCTACCATACATGCAACTGGGAGGGATTATATCTCCCAGCATTGGTAAACTTAGCAGATTGCAAAGACTGTAAGCATCTCTACAAGCGCCTTACTTCTCTATTGTGATATCACCGAGTAATACACTTCACTTAAGTGTCTGTTCTTTCTCATGTCAAATCAGGGCTCTCCACCAAAACGGCTTACATGGATACATCCCCAATGAACTTGCTAATTGTTCTGAACTTAGAGCACTGTAAGTAGCGTCTTCCCTCCACCATTTTTGTATATTCAGGAGATCATACATTATTTTGATTCAGGTACCTGAGGGCTAATTATCTTGAAGGTGGCATTCCATCAAATATTGGAAACCTTTCTTACCTTGCCATACTGTAAGAAACTCCATACTTACCTTGGCATGTAGGAAACCTTTTACCTCTGCCACTCAGTTTTTATCACTGGTATTTAACTGTAGGGATCTATCAAGCAATTCCTTTAAGGGAAGCATACCATCATCAATTGGTCGTCTCACACACTTGCGCAATCTGTAAGTTGTAATCTTTTAAGCTGCATTGACGTCAACTTTCCATGCCTACAGTTCTTCATATTGGTATAAGTATTATATCCTTCTTGTGGTTCTTGCTAATTGGTACTCATTTCAGGAATTTATCTACCAACTTTTTCTTTGGAGAAATCCCAGATATTGGAGTTCTTAGCACCTTTGGGAATGACTCGTACGTACACTTTCAAGGCCCACTCTTTTAATATACATGTTGAAATCCTTTGTCTATGCCAAATACTTGGAATAACTAGTTTCCTGCCATTATGTTATGTTAGTGTAAGCTCACTGCTAGCCGGTATTGTCCGTTTTGGCCCATTACATATCATCGTCAGTCTCATGATTTTAAAACGCGTTTGCTAGGGAGAGATTTTCACACCTTTATAAGGAATGTTTTGTTTCCCTCTCCAACGACGTAAGATATCACAATATACCTCCATTGGGCTCAATGTCCTCACTAGCACACCTCCCAGTGTCTGCTCTGACACCATCTATAACAGCCTAAACTCACTGCTAGCAAATATTGTCTGCTTTGACCCGTTACGTATCATCGTCAGCCTCACGGTTTTAAAATGCGTATACTAGGAAGAGGTTTTCACACCCTTATAAGGAATGTTTTGAAGACTCAACATCCTCTCTCTAACCGATGTGGGATCTCACAATCCACACCCCTTGAAGACCCAACATCCTCGCTGGCACACCGCCCGATGTTTGGCTTTGATACCATCTGTAATAGCCTAAGCTCACCGCTAGCAGATATTATCCGTTTTGGCCTTTAAAATGTGTCTGCTAGGGAGAGGATTTGCACCCTTATAAAAACATGTTTTGTTTCCCCCTCCAACCGACATCCGACATGGGATCTCACAATTAGGTTATGGGTTTGGATTTAGTTTTAGGATTTATACCAGCATGGTTTAGGAGTATGCAATGGATCAACGAAGTGGCCATGTAGGCTTGTTCATGGCATTCCAAAGAGAAGTTGGGTGTTAGGAGGAGATAATATTATTATACTGCTTGGTCTCTACGCAAGTGGATGGTTTCATGTTGATGGTTTCTTGATGTGGCAGGTTCCTTGACAATCAAGGTCTTTGTGGCCGGCAAGTGAACAAGCCGTGCCAGACCTCACTGGGATTTCCTGCCGTCTTACCACATGCTGAAAGTGATGAAGCTGCAGGCAATTTCTCATTTCACTTTAAAGAAGTTATTACCACAATCATATTGCAATCAGATGAATCAGTGACCTTGTTTTCATCAACAGAATGGGATACTAATTTAGTTTTTTCTTTTTTTATGTTACAGTTCCTGCAAAACGATCCTCTCATTACTTGAAGGGACTGTTGATTGGTGCAATATCGACAGCGGGGTTCGTGTTGGTCGTACTTATTGTGTTCATGTGGACTCGTTTGCTGTCAAAGAAAGAACGAACTGCAAAGAGTTACATGGAAGTTAAGAAGCAAAGAAACTACGAACCAAGTGAGCTATTGGGTTTATTCAAATCTGGTTCTTCTAGTTTTATCTCAAAATACATGACGCAATTGACAACCCTCACGACACAATGCAGGTGAGAAGCTTATTACATTCCATGGCAATCTTCCATATCCAACATGTGAGATCATAGAGAAGCTGGAGGGCCTTAATGAGACACATGTTATTGGCTCGGGCGGGTTAGGCACTGTGTATCGGATGGTCATGAATGATCGTGGAACATTTGCTGTAAAGAAAATAGATAGGACTCAGGATGGTTCAGAGCAAGTAGTTGAAAGAGAATTGGAGATATTGGGAAGCATTAAACACATAAACATAGTGAAACTGCGTGGCTATTGCAGGCTTCCTTCTTCAAAGCTTCTGATATATGATTATCTGACAGAGGGTAGCTTGGATGATTTCTTGCACGGTATCATTTTCTTATTTGACCGGCCATAGATGTTGTCCTCTTTAGACTTTTTTTTTTTTTTGAAGGGTTTAATGCGTCTGTTAAGGAGAGGTTTCCATATCCTTTTAAGGAATGCTTCGTTCCCCGCACCCATCGATGTGGGCTATCACAATCCATCCCTTGAGGGCTCAATGTCCTCATTGGCACACCGCTTTAGCTTTGATATCATTTGTGAGATTTCATATCGATGGGAGAGGGGAACAAAATCGGAGAGGTCATATCTTGAGTATGAAACTCTAGAAAGTGGAAGCTTTATTGTTCTTTTCAATTGGTTGTAATATTATGTTTTCATTATTTGCAGAACATGGAGCCGGAAAGTGTTTGGATTGGAGTGCTCGGTTAAACATAGCGCTCGGCACCGCTCGAGGACTGGCATACTTGCACCATGATTGCTGTCCAAAGATTGTGCACTGCAACATAAAATCCAGCAACATTCTTCTTGACGAGAACTTAGAGGCGCACGTAGCTGACTTTGGTCTTGCAAAGCTTTCGGTTGATGGGGATTCCCATATCACAACAGTCGTTGCTGGCACATTTGGTTATCTGGCTCCAGGTCCAATTTCCTCTATCGTTCTTATAAGCAACAATGGCGATTCAACTTCAATTCTGAAATTATAACTAAATGTTCTTGAGCAGAATACTTGCAAAGTGGGATAGGAACTGAGAAGTCTGATGTTTATAGCTTTGGAGTGCTGTTGCTGGAGCTTGTAACAGGGAAGAGACCAAGTGATGCATTTTTCTCAAAGAGGGGCCTAAATGTTGTTGGTTGGGTAAGCTAATCTCTGCACCATTTTCAAGTTCTTGCATTTTTTCAACCTCTAAATATGAGTATGGTCTTATAGTTGAACACCCTGAGAGGGGAAGACCAATTGGAGAACATAGTGGATAATAGGTGCAAGAATGCAGATGTGGAAACATTAGAAGCAATTCTCGAAATAGCGGCGAGGTGCACTAATGGCAACCCGGCTATGCGGCCTACAATGAACCAAGTACTGCAGCTGCTAGAGCGAGAGGTTATGTCGCCCTGCCCGAGCAATTACTCCGAGTCTCACTCGGATTATTCATGAATGTAAGCAACTTTGAGGTCTAACAAAGTTCCCTTCAAATAGTTTTCATCAACCCACGTTGTTGTCGGGAGGGAGTTGAGTTTCATGGAAGTTTCTTCAGTCTATTGATGACAGTTCCTGTGATTTTGGGTTTCCTTCTTATTTGCCTTCCCCCGACTTCTTCCTCTGGCGATTGTTCTTTTGACTGAGGGATGGCTTTACGTGCTGCAACAACAAGTGCAGTGCTATCCCAAATGCACAATCGACTGCCATCCTTGTGACCTCTTTTGACCTCTTTTGGGCCAGCCTCCTAGGCTTTGATACCATGGGATCTCATGATCCACCTCCTTTCGGGCCACCCTCTTAGGCTTTGATACCATTTCGTTCAAGCTACAAATGATCTATTATTGAAAAGTTTCTTCAATTTCACACATTGAGTACGATTTTTTCTTCATATGTGTATTTATTATTGACACGAAAGAAGAAAAAAAAAAAACCAAAAAACGAGAAATTGCATCCAAAGAGATAAAGAGTTGGAAAAATAAAAAGTTATTGAAAGGCCGTCAAATCGCAGCAATCTTTACAACTCATGGCAATTATTTGTATAATTATTACTGTAATGCAACATTATCTTAATCATGGCTGAAGGACAATTGGAGTTGTCTAAGAAGCTAGGATCACACACCATAGATAAACCCCCACCCCCCTCAGTCAAGCCTTCGTGGAATACCTGGTAGAGATCACCATTCACAATGTCGCAGTCCACGTCCAGCCCGCTCAAACTTGAAGGCAAGGTAGCTATTGTCACCGGCGGAGCAAGCGGCATCGGCGAGTCCACCGTAAGTCTGTTCGCCGACAACGGCGTCAAAGTAGTCGTAATCGCCGATATCCAAAACGACCGAGGACGCCAAGTCGCCGAATCAATCGGCAGCCAAAGGTGTAGCTACATCCGCTGCGACGTAACAGACGAAAATCAAGTGCAATCAATGGTGGAATCAACGGTGAAAAAGTACGGAAAATTGGACGTGATGTTCAGCAACGCAGGAGTATTAAGCAGCCAAGACCAAACAATCCTGGACCTGGATCTCTCTGCCTCAGACAAACTGTTCGAGGTGAACGTGAAGGGGATGGCGGCGTGCGTGAAGCATGCGGCTAGGGCGATGGTTGAAGGGGGAGTAAGAGGGAGCATCGTGTGCACGGGGAGTGTGGCTGCAGCGAAGGGGAGTAGACGGAGGACGGACTACTGTATGTCGAAGCACGCAGTGTTAGGGTTGGTGCGATCGGCGAGCGTGCAGCTTGGAGGGAAGGGAATAAGGGTGAATTGCGTGTCGCCGAGTGGGATAGCGACGGCGGCGACATGTAGGTCGCTGGGAATGGGAATGGAGGACGTCGAGAAAGCGTACAGAGGAATGTCGAGGCTGGAAGGTGTAGCGTTGAAGGCGAGTCATGTCGCTGACGCTGTGCTCTTCCTTGCTTCCGATGACTCAGCCTTTGTCACGGGCCATGACCTTGTGGTCGACGGTAGTTTCGTCCCTGTCCTTTAATTTATTGGGCCTTTCGGCCTGCTTTCTCATCGCATTGGGCCTAAATTATGAATAAGTAGCAGGCCCATATCCTCATACTTGGCCCAAGGTTATTAATGGAAGCATAATTAGTCAACTAAACTCAATTAGATAATTGGGTTACATCGTATCATGTCGTTTAGTTCTAAAAAACATGTTTTTTTTTTTTTTTAATGGACAGGATGAAGAAAGAATGAAAAGGACGAAAGCAGAAATGAGGGAAGTAAGGGAAGAAAACGAGAGACTTAAGAAACGTTTGGATGAAACAATGAAGAATTACGAGACACTGAAAAGGCAGCTCCAGCTCCATGAAATGGGTCAACTCAGAGAACCAAAAAAGTCAACACAAACAACTGCAATTGCCATACGTAACCATGAGGTTGAAGAAATGGACCAAGTGGTTTCACTCACATTAGGAAGAAGATTATTCAACAACATTTCCTCACCAACAAAATCAGATCCTCAAAACGTGGGCTTTCTGGGTTTGCCGGCGCCCCCCACCGGAGAAGATGAACTTTCTCGGCACAATCCTCCCAAGAAACCTAGGGTTTCTGTGAGAGCCCGGTGTGATGCCCCGGTTAGTCGTCCTAAAACTTAGTTGCACGTGTCTTTGGTTCATCAGCTAAACTTTTCATTTGGTTCATATGTTTTAAAAAGACCCCTACATTGTTAAGAGTGAGTTTTACGTTTTATTCTCGTTCTTAATTTTGATGAACAATCATCCAACGAGATGAAGTGGGTCGTAAAATTTTTATTCTCATTCATTCCAGTTGGTGCAGATGAACGATGGATGCCAATGGAGGAAATACGGGCAGAAGACGGCAAAAGGAAATCCTTGCCCTAGAGCTTATTATCGTTGCACAAGTGCACCCTCATGTCCCGTTAGGAAACAGGTAATTTACTTTAAATTTCATACTCTATTATAACATTTATTATAGCTATAAAAAAAAAACGCTATAAAAAGTCACAGACTTTTAATAATATAAGCTACAATATCGTTTTTCGTATGCTATCGTATCGACGCCAACAAAAATTAAAATATATTTCATAAAAAGGAGTGTTTATATATGAAAATGTGCAGGTGCAAATGAGTGTTGATGATATTTCCATACTAATCACCACCTATGAAGGAACTCACAACCATCCTCTACCTGTTTCAGCCATGGCCATGGCTTCCACCACCTCGGCTGCCGCCTCGATGCTCCTCTCGGGCCCTTCTTCATTCGCCACCGCTGCGGCGAATCTCCATGGATTGAACTCGTATCTCTCTAACAACACAAATTCAAAGGGATTCTACTTGCCAAACTCTTCAACGCTATCTTCTTCTCTCAACCATCCCACAATCACTTTAGACCTCACTTCAAACTCTCCCTCAACTAATTATCTCCCAAAGTTTCCTCTTGATTTTGGCTCTTCTCAATACAGCTTCATGCCTTGGAACAATAGTAACAGTGGCTATGGCTATGGCAATGCCAATCAAGCCGGTCATCAACAATTTTCCAAATCTTCAACTCCGCCCCCGCCATTGTCGTCACCTCTACCGGACACGATTGCAGCAGCAACTAAGGCGATTACGTCTGACCCGAATTTCCATTCGGCATTGGCAGCTGCCCTGAGCTCGATCATCGGCGGCGGGAATGGGAGCAAGACAGCTCCTCCAATGGCTAGCTATGTTGAAGAACCTCAGGGAAATGTGTGTGCATCATCAAGTTTAAGCTCTCAACAAGGAAGTATGGGGTTTGAGGCAGCTAAATCATTATCATGCTCCACCTCCAAGAGTCCTTCCTCATCTCCTGGGGATAGTAGAGAAAATGGCAAGTGAAAATGGATGGATGATGAAATATTCAACATAATGAGATTTGTAAATAACCCATTCGTGTAATAGCCAGACACCAAGGGATGCAATGTACCAAGGCACTAGGCTCCATGAAAGTGGACTGTGAGATCCACCATCAAACTTCTTCCTACCATACACATTTTTAGAACCGTGAGGCGGATAGTAATTGATCAAAATAGATAATATTTGCTAGTAGTGACTCGGGATGTTACACAATTGGGCAATTTGTCCTTTTAATATTTTTATAGGGTAGTTTGTCCTTTTATTCATTCTTTACACTTCACCATGCCCCAGCAGCTGCAAGATCATCTCAGAAATCAAGCAAGCCTACATCGTTGGCTTCGGGAAGATAGAAAAGGGTGAGAGGCATGTCATGGACAAGCACATATTTAAGAGTGTTTAAAATCATTATCAGAGAACATTGATTCTATAAATTCCAAGCTGAAACACTTTAAAAACAATGGATCAACTATCAAAGATTTCAATACAATTGATGACAGTAATACCTCCTGTATATGTATCTAGCAAAAGACGACATGACTTAGAAACTATTATGTTTATGACCAGAAGAAAGCACACACCACAGGCTGACACTTTCACTTCATCTCTCCTGTACTTGAAAGAAATCACCCTACTTCAAAACACACACAAACTACTAAGACAGGGACAAAACACTAGAATCTTCTTCATATCACTTCTTCTGTCGATGTCACTTCAATTGGTGGAGACTCCTGTCAGGACAAGAGAAAGAAAAAAAGGCAAGAGTTCATCATGCATGATGGGACGAATTGGATTAAAGATGTGTTGTGGACCTTGAGGTTAAAAGAAATACCAAATTTTCTTTGTTTGATTGCACTGAATCTTCTTCAGGGCTTGTGCTGCCTGGAGCTGCAGATAAATATAAAATATCAATCTGTTAAATTGTTGTAAATGATAAAAATAAAATGATTTTCTTGCACTCACCCTTGTCGCTGAGCTGTTTCTTTCCATGTTTCTTGGCCTTTTCCTTTACTTGAATGGGTTCTTGCTTGTTTGGCTTATGAGGCTGTTTCTTCACAGATCTTTTCGCTGTCTCTGAAGTTGAATTTGGGGCAGCATTTTTATTCCAAAATCCCCTATTCGTGGGTGTTGTAGTAAGATTTCTCTGCTTGACCCCAGTGACCGGGGTAGTAGTTTTGGTGACATCGGTGTTCAAGGATTTTGGTTTGAGTTTCCTAGGCTCCACTGTGGATGAAGAGCTATGAACTTCCTCATCTGAAGACCTTGTTCCCAATTCAGGTCCCTGAGAAAAGGTTTCAGAATCCTGCAGTTGCTCTGTTTCTTCGGCTGAATTGTAGCTTTCAAGCAAATCTTTCACCGTTTGTTCACTTTCATCAAGGTTGCAACGATCTATGTAGGACTTTAGTTCCTCCCGCATCCGATGAAGAGGCTGGTTTTATATTTCATAATTACAGAGCGAAGAAAAATTTAAGAACTAGTAAAGGGTTAACTAAAAGAACAGCTTTCATAATTACTAGAGGAGCCAACTTCAGTAATCCGAAAATTTCAGACTCAAACAGAGCAAGGCAAAATTAAAGAAAACGGAATTATTACCTTGCACCCTGCCTCCAATGCAAGTTTAAAAAATCCAAGCGACACAGGATGCTTAGAAGCAGCTTCAGAGAGCTTGATCTGTGATAGCCAATATGATGTAGAAGACAATAGGTTGAATTTTTTCTTGCTTGACCGTGAAACATCAGAAACAGGTGTGTCACTTTTCCCCTGGCTTCTGGCAGTCCTCCGGACCTCTGATATTGGCGTAATGTTGCCAACTAATTTTCGAGTTGGGCTTACATTTTTAGTTGGAATAGACAGCCTTCTTGGTGGTTTAGCATATTTGTCCTTGGCAGACAGATCAAGGACTCCAACACTTTTACTCACACTGGACACAGATCTTCCCCTGAACTCGAATCAAAGAACAATTAATCTCAAGTGCTTTAAACAGGGAAGAATTTGGAATTAATGACGAACAGAACAGTTAGATACTGCACAAAGTTTTGTTGAAGATGAAGACAGTAACTAGAAACGGAAAGAAAATTCAGACTACGCAATTTCCAATGTATATCTCTGAGTGAAGAACTTAGGTAGACAAAAAAAGGAAACTACTACGGAAAAAAAAGTACATTCAAAATGAAACATTGTTCTACTAGTATGCAGGCCACATCAATGACATATCCAAAAGGCAAATCAAATAGAATTTTTTTAAAAAAAACGTCAAATACAAAAGGAAATAAAACAGGCAATTATGATTGTTTCTTGGATCATGTAATAATTCAGGTTCAGCAGATTACTGTAAAGTTGCATTTCTAAATCTTATGAAAAAATTTCACGTTCCTTCCACTCATTAAAAACGTAAGCTTCTCTCTCTTAATCTCTTCCAACATTCATTCTAACTATTAGAAACGAGTATATAAATGAGGGAAGTTCTTATTATGATCTCAGAACAGCTATTCGAGAGTATAATCAAGCATGATCAACGGAAATTACAGTAAAATCAGAAGATTCGTCTCAACAGAAAGATTTGAAAAGTGATGATCCACAGAAGGCTTCAAAATATCTAATCAATTAACAGATAAACATCCTCAATGAGAAATCAGAGAAGTAAACAGAAGAAAGCACCTCCTTGAAGCAGAAGAAGGAGGATTCGACAATTCACGCACAGGAGGCTTCTCCTCCTTCGACTTGGTCCCCGATCGCAAAGTATAGCGCTGAAGCTTCGGTCTCGCTGAATTTCCTAACTCATTCAAACCACAAAAGTTCAGTAAAAAAAAAGGAAAACTAGAAAAAACAGATAGAAATTTACAAGGAAATTCAGCAAATCAAACCAGGAAGTGGAGTGGATTGCTGCTCCTTGATGGATTCTTCCATGGCTCTGTTAATCTGGGATTGAAAAGTAGAATTTTCCGCTCTCTCTCCCCCGCTCCGATTGAAAGCGACAATGATTCTAGTTGGTATACACAAATCCTTGCGGTGAGTGGAGCTCTTGGAATGGGGAATTTATAGTCAAATTCAGAAAATGAAATAAACAGTAAAAAGGAATTAGGCGGGAAAGTAAGGAAACTGTCATCCATATCTTAAACTCAAATATTTCATGTATGTACTCGCGCTGTGGAAGCGACACGTGTAAATGTTCGAGTAAACGCTGGTTATGAAACGTTAATGATGACACGTGGAGGAGGATTAAGAGAGGAATTAAAATTCCTAACCGCGGCGCGGGAATAAAGAAGAAAACGGACGGTGGTGATGAAGAAAGGAAGGTGTCGAACGGCTACCTGACCTGCCCCACTGCGACTTGTTGATGCTTAAAGAGAAAAGGTCAAAAACATACGCTCACAAATTCGAAATTCAAATTTAAAATTATAAGCCGTTGAGATTGAAACCGTGGCTTTGCGGTTGATGCGAAGATGAGCTCTGTCTAATGGGCCTCCTCTGGGCTTGACTAGTGGACTGACCTCTTGGGATGCGGACCCCTCAGGTTGTGTGGCCCATCTCCCACTCTGCAACCCACTCACTCATGGCCCACCTATTGCACCAAAGTTCCAATCATGTCATTTTGGACTCTTTTAGAACAAACCATACTTTAAAATAGACATTCAACTATGAAGTATAAGTATAAAATTTGAAAATATACAATGCACATACTGAAAGCAGGACAAAGGGCAAAACGACGTCGTTTCGGTGAAGTTGATCTCAAACAGAGAGATCTCAGGGAAGCCAATGGTTGCACGTTAGATAACAAGCTATGGGAACAATTCACAGGAAGAGAGCACCTACTCTTCTATGGAAGACTGAAGAATCTACGAGCCTCCGCACTATTTCATTCTGGTCCGATGAGGATCTTAATTGTTAGGGTTTAGGGTTGGAGAGAGTAATGAAGCATTCCTTATATGAGTGTGAGAACTTCTCCCTATAAGACGCGTTTTGACACGTAATGAGCAAAAGCAGACAATATTTTTTATTTGAAGTGCACAGTGGAGAATGCAGACACAACATTAGAGGATGTGTTCATCAAGGTCGCTCGAGGAGCCCATGAATCATTTTCTCATCTTTAGATACAATATTCAAATGATATATCAATCATTCAAATAAATGATTTGCATAGAAACCAAATAAGATGAGCAATTAGGGTTTTAGTACAAATTTGCAATCTTAAACCCTAAAATCTTATCTATATATATGATATGGAGTTCTTATCCATAATATATTGATAACAGATGTTTAAACAATAACATTTATGGTAAATTAGTAAATGGAATTTTGAAAGAAAGATGTGAAACAATCCAAAAAAAAATTAATAGCATGTTTGGAACAATAGCTTTTGTATAAATAACTTAAAATGCAGTTTAATTAAACTCGGGAAATTAATCCAAAATCAGGTAAGACCCGTTTCATTTATGGCAACAACAACGTATATGGGTAGAACAGATGGAAAAAAGAGCAGGAAGAATAGGTCAGATTGGATTGGAATCGAAAAAAAAATAGAAACAAAGACTCAAAACTTGATTTAGTTTCTATCTCAATCCACAAAATAGTAAAGAAAATCAGCAAATCACCAACAAACTTATCCAAAATTGGATGAATCGCTGTATATAAACATCCTGAGAGCTTCGTTTCACCCAATCAGCACATCATTTCTCCCCTTCGAACACACAGGAAGGGAAAATGGCGAAACTTCTCCCATTGATCCTTCTCTCAGTTTTTGCAGCCATTGGGTTTGTTAATGGAAACGAGGTTGGCATTTACGAATTGAGAAGGGGAGATTTCTCTATTAAGCTCACCAATTATGGTGCAACCATTCTCTCTGTTATCCTCCCTGATAAAAATGGTTCGTTGGGTTCTGATTCAGAACATTCATTGCATTCAAACTTTATGATATTGTTCATGTTTTTTGTTGTGTTTTTTTGATTTGTTGTAGGGAAGTTGGACGACGTTGTTCTTTCTTTCCCATCGGTTGATGACTTTAAAGTGAGACAATTCTGTTCTTTTGTGGGTCATTTTCTTGTAGGGAAATGAATGGAGGGGTTGATTTTGTTTTGCTTGTTTTGGCAGAGTGATCGAACCTACTTTGGGAACATTGTTGGACGTGTGGCGAATAGAATCGGAGGAGCTCAGTTTGGTATCGATGGCGTTTTTTATAAACTCATTCCTAATGATGGAAAGAACCTGCTCCATGGTCTCTGTTCTCTCATTTTCCTCTTTTTTCAACATTTTTATGTGTTGCGATCAAATTCATTGATAATTTTGATTTTGTGGCTGTGAAGGTGGGGAGAAAGGGTTTGGAGATGTGATATGGAAGGTGGAGAGTTATGAGAACGACAGCCACATTACATTCACCCACGACAGTTTCGACGGCGAACAAGGGTTTCCCGGCGATCTGCCGGTGTCAGTAACCTACATGTTGATCGATACCAACAAATTTGGAGTAAAAATGGAAGCCAAGCCCTCAAACAAACCAACCCCAGTGAACATTGCCCAACATGCTTACTGGAACCTAGACGGGCATTCGAGCGGCGACATTCTGTCACACAAAATCAAACTCTTTGCCTCAAAGATTACTCCCGTCGACGGCGAGCTCATTCCCACCGGCGAAATCGTCCCCGTTGCAGGAACCCCTTTTGATTTCTTAACCCCACGAGAGATCGGGTCGCAGATTAAGAATGTCCCCGGCGGATACGACATCAACTACGTGGTGGACGACACAGGGAGCGAGCATTTCAAGAAGGTGGCAGAGGTTTGGGGGAATGTGTCGGGGAGGAAGATGGAGCTGTGGAGTAACCAGCCGGGGGTTCAGTTTTACACTGGGAATCAGCTGAAAGAGGTGAAGGGGAAAGATGGGGCTGTGTATAAGGAATATGCAGGGTTGTGCTTGGAGACTCAGGGGTTCCCGGATTCAGTGAACCATCCTAACTTTCCGTCGCAGATTGTGACCCCGGGGCAGAGTTACATGCATGCTATGGTTTATAGGTTCACCACTCATTCTGACTGAGGCCCTTTTCTGCTCTGATTTGGATTCATGTTTTTTCAATTCTTAAGTTTGAGCCCTGTTTCAACTTTTTCTTTACTCTTAACATGGAATGGTTTCAATATAAAATTCTTTTCGTTTCACTACTTTTTTATCTTTACAGTTCTTAATATTTGTAAATTCCTTTTATTTTTTCTTCCAAGATCCCTATATTTCATAAAAAAAAATTATAGAAAGGTGAAACTTTTTAAGTAAATCAATTCATTAGGAAAAAAAAAACAACGAGAACCCAACCTCTAGTGTTTAAATGTAGGCATAAGTCGGAGTTGACCAATACCTATAGGGATGATTAGAAAGACTAGGTCCCGATGTATGGTGACAATGAAAATAATCGTTTTGGGAGGGCATCGTTTTCGTTTTCTTAAGTAGCCAAGGGTCATAATTCTGGCGCTAGATTTTGATATGTAGACATTTGGATATACCCAAATCAGTCTTATTTAAGAAAGGGGAATAATACCCAATTTAATCCCACAAACACATGACAATGATATTTGAACTCGTAGTTCCATCAGAATTCACTGGATTAAACCAATTTTTTACTGAGTTCAAAACCGAGAAATGGAGGCAGGGTAACAACAAGAACAACCAAGGACTTCTGTGCAAACCTCATCACCTATCACAAAAAGTCACAAGGAGCCAGAACAGAAGACCTAAAACTCTTTTCTGGGATCAATCACCCCAGAAACAGCATCTTTGCAGCATGATTAAGCATGGTTTAACATGCATCACAACTCCAGAAAAGAAATAACTTCATATGTTTTATATAAATGCCAATTTGTTCCGGTCAATGAGCTGGCGTGGTTGTCTTCTTGAAATCAATCTTGTCTACCTTAACCTCCCCGTCGATCAGTTCGTAAACGTAGACCACAACACGAAGGCCATCGATGTCCATGAGGACAAAGCTCGGGTTGACATCATATGTGATGCTGCTATATGCACCTGTTGCAGATCCAGGGTTAATCACCACACCTCCCTCATGTTTGTAAGCTGTAAATTGATGGGTATGACCAGTGACAAGGATGTCTACGTCTAGCTGCCTCTGCATCATGGCGAGTGAGTCTAGGTCTCCCCATGGAATAACCTAGCCAGCCAGTAACAAATAGAATTCATGGACATGATGTGAACTACCACAAAGAGTAGGCAGAATTCTACAATGTTACACCACCTATTTGCTAATGTTGACTTCTGGCAGAAAATACTGTAGAGCAGAAGTTTTGTTTGAACCTAGTTGAAAAACAACTTTGTGTTCATGGTTACTAGAGAATGAATCAGAAGTTGCAATATTCAGGCTCTTAAGTTTATGATTCTAGATACGGAAAGAAGAAAGCAGGAATGTGTTTAGGAATGCAACTAGGAATGTTATAAGGGTATGTTACACATTAATTTGGGAGGTGGATATCGAGTTTCGTTATAAATAGAGGGTGTTAAGCATTTGGTGGGTGAATTAGGGCTTGGAAGGGATCTTGCATTACTTGTTTACACTTTAGTTTTTGGTGTTTTCTTATGTTTTCTGCGTTTGGAAACCTAACAGAATCTCAAGTCAATCCCATTAGTAATAGAAGCACTGTATCCGAACCATTCATAATGATCCCTCACAATGGTGAAAATCTAAACATAATTTTTTGGCTAGTAACATGGATTTTGTTATTTGTTAAACAAAAAATACGGAATGATGATTATGAAAAAGTGCAACAAACCATACCTGATGCCCATGGCACAGACCCAACTTAAATTGTCCAATAGTCAGAGTTTTTGTCTCGGGATAGCGAGTCTCCTCATCATATTCACCCCGTGTAATGTGCAAATCAGGGCAAATAGTTTTCAAGTAGTCGTGAACTTCCTGGAAACATCATTAGAAAACTTTGTACCATCAAACAATTTTTCTCCCAAGGAAATATAAACCAATTGAACAACAAAGCTCCACTTCTTGTACGAATAAATTAAACAAAATTATATGCAAGTTGGTGCTAAACAAAATGATCAAATCCCCAAAAGTCTGAACTCATATATGATGAACAGAGATCCAAATAGAGGCCATGAGATATATAGTACAAGCAAGTTTCCCTAAATAGGCTTCTGAATCCACAGTTTTCTATTTCATTACATCTAAGATCTTCTATGAGTTATCACTAAGCTTAACATTTGGACTTAAAGCACGAGAAAATATTAAACATAGTTCACTGTTAAAAGTTGTAAAAATTTCGTTGGAAAACTAGAATAACCAAGGGTCCAGTACACACAATGGAGAAACTTTGGTTATTGCAGTTCAAGTACAAGATTGGGGTGAGCTTAAATGCTGGTTAGCTAAGCACTTCAATAAATAGATAAACAGGTGACTGAACTGCTACCCTAGGTTAGTGTTGTTACAACCACCATAACAGAATACTAAGATACTTGTGCAGTTCACTGCATATTCCCTTAGAAAGTCATCCAAATCTTGAACAAATCCAATGGTACAAAAGGATGTTAACAGTAGCCTCTTCACTTACTTAGATGATGGATCCTTGGGAGACTTAAATATGATATGGTCAGCATCAAATAAAAAACAGAAGAATTACGTACTAATTGAAGAAATTTTTTTTGAAATCAGACCCAAGAATTAGTAGGATCATCAGTAGGATTAATGCTATGGGGAAGAATCAATGCTAGGATATGACAGATTGACATGAAAAGTTAGAGTTCGACAATTAAGGGGGTGACACATTAGTCTACGTAGTTTATATATCTAATACACGTTTCCTAGAGTTCATAAGCCACAATGTAACCCGACAACGTATAGAAAACAATAGTGGATTTAGTAATTCAAAACATAGTCTAATGGTGTTTCTGTCAATTAACATGTATTGGAAGTTGATTCTAAATGGTCTTCCAGATGCACCAACAGAGGCAGATAAAAAGTTCCAGTAAGATATTACATTCCGCGACCGAAAAGAAGAACAATTCAGGACACCAAGTACCACAATAGAAGTCGCTGGAAAGATAAAAATCCAGAAAGAAGATTTGATTTGAACATACTTTGATACAAAGGTTTCCAGTGCAGATGATGTGCTGGATCTTGCCAGGAACAAGCATAGACTTAAACTTCTCGGGGAGGTCAGGGGCTCTATGCGGTATATGTAAATCCCCCAAAGCTAACACCAACACCATCCTCACTCCAAACCCACTTTCTACAATTCTGTCAAAAACAAAATGTTTCAGCGAAGAGAGACATACCAAGACGCTGATCGTCTGAGAAATTGAGCATAAATCTGAATCAAAAAGAATTTCCTGATCATTAATACCAGAGGGGTTTGATTAATTGGCGGAAGCTGGCATGAAAATGCCTCTCCGTAACTCTTGAATGTCGCTTCTCGATTGGCTTCTGGGACCTTCTCCTTGTTCTTGTTTCTTCCCTTCTGGTGCCTGGGCAAGAGTTTAGAATCTGCAATCGGAGCGATTTCGTGATTAACACGTAGAAAATAGGAATTGCGAAGGGAAATGTTGAATCGGTACCGGAGGAGGTCAAATCACGATACTATGATATGCTGTTCTTGACATTACCCTGGAAAACGTTTTCTCAAAAATACCCTTCATTTTCAAAGTAATTGCAAAACTGACCCACCTCTTCAACTTTGTAAAGCATGTGTTTAGATATGTGAATTTTCTTTTTACCCTCCGGTAAAAATTATTTCAAATGCCCAAACAAATGTCTTTTAACTTGTTTGATGATAAATTTATTGTTTTTTTTTTTTTTTTTACTATTACATAGGGTTACGAATTATAGACTCACGATAGTACAATGGTGTCTATTTTGAGCATAAAATCAACCTCCCATACCAACGAAGATATATTTGTTACTTATAAACTTTTGAACGCCAACGACGAAAACACTCTGCTGGGCCGACACTGACACTAAGAGACGAAAGCTAGGGGGAGCGAATGGGATTAGATACCCTAGTAGTTCTAGCCGTAAACGATGGATACTAGGCGCTGTGCGTATGGACTCGTGCAGTGCTATAGCTAACGCATTAAGTACCCCGCCTGGAGAGTACGTTCGCAAGAATGAAACTCAAAAGAAATGATGAGCGGTGGAGCATGTGGTTTAATTCGATGCAAAGCGAAGAACCTTACTAAGGCTTGACATGCCGCGAATCCTCTTGAAAGCACAGGTGGTGCATGGCTGTCGTCATTAAACCACACCTTACGGCACCGCGGACACAGGTGGTGCATGGCTGTCGTCAGCTCGTACCGTAAGNGGGGGCCCGCACAAGCGGTGGAGCATGTGGTTTAATTCGATGCAAAGCGAAGAACCTTACCAGGGCTTGACATGCCGCGAATCCTCTTGAAAGAGAGGGGTGCCTTCGGGAACGCGGACACAGGTGGTGCATGGCTGTCGTCAGCTCGTGCCGTAAGGTGTTGGGTTAAGTCCCGCAACGAGCGCAACCCTCGTGTTTAGTTGCCAACCGTTGAGGTTGGAACCCTATTCCCTTTATTAGCCTGTGTAAGACTACTCCCAACATTTCTCAAAAGGTAGTTTTCATCATTATTTGAGAATATATCAAGTTGCAATTTACATAAACAAGTGGATGAAATACTTCGTTGTTCGACAATTGTAGACCATAATCATAGTACACATTTGTAGTGATGGATCGTGATGATCTCACTGTGTAATCATAGTATCATATACCATATTGGGTAATGATAAACACGTTCAGACGTTCCATTATGTTTTACAAACGTATAGATTACTAAAACTCCTCGTTAAATGTTATCGAGATTTACTTTATTATTTATAAAAATAAAGTAAAAAAAAGAGAATAAATTTTTATTGATGAATAATAATAAAGGCGTGATTGAGAAGAGCTTAATGAGTATGTCTTTGAAAGAGCATTGAAAACAGCAACTACGTCGAAAACCAGACATAGCAAAAACCTCAAAACTACTAAGCTACTTTCATGTGTTCTTGTCTTGTCATATGAAAATATCATTGTCTCTATTGCATCAGTAAGTTTCTAATGATGGCAGCTTGAGCAGTATCGGACGACGCCAACAACTCCGATAGTCTCTCGCTTAGATCGTCCACTTCTCGGTGTAAGTTCTTTATGTAGTTACACGTCTCTTGTAATATTTTTGCTGCCGAAACCTATCGATTTAAAATGGTATCAGAATAGAATGGAGTATGAAGAAGACGAGAGATTAGAGAAGCTTTATTTTTGTGTCACCTTATCGGATTGCGAGCGGCGAATCTCGGGAAGAAGTTGCTGCAACTTGGAAACGAGATCGTTAATTTGGTCATCGGTGATCCTTGAACCGCCTGATTGCCTAGATCTGGATCTTCTGCTTGACATCTTGTGTATATATATGTGATGAACTGAAGAACACTAAAAAAGAAGTAAAAAAGATGAGACCAAAGTGTGTAGATCACTCAACTAGAGGTAGTAATGAAATGGGGTTTGTTTTGAAGACTGCAAAAAACAAATTGCATGGGAAAAACCACACCCCTCACCTCTTTTTAAATGCCCTTTTCCACACTGATTACACACAGAATCAACTCACCTTTTTTTGTTTTCTCTTTTTTTTTTTTATATTATATACTTTTAAATTCCAACGAAAAAATTGGATCTAAAATGATATCACGATTTTAAATTTTTATTACATTCAGAACAATTTTCCATCCACGATAAATGGGCAGGAAACAAAATGAGCTAAGACTGTTTTTAGGGTTTGTGAACTATTACCAAAGATTCATTATAAGTTACTAGTAGAGGGTTGTTCAACTACAAAATCTCCTAAACTAAAGAACGTACGGACCGATCATTGCATTTCACTAGTCGGAAAAGTGTCAGAGCTTTTGAGGAGAACAAGCAATCAATGATTGATGACTTCGTATTGCAGTTGCCAGATTGAAGTCAGACTATGTCATAGACAGTGTGCTAGTAAAATAAGGTAAGCTAAGAGCATATGAGAGTCGAACATGTTAAGGGTATGTATGAAATTCTTTACTACCATATATGTTGGTTTCCTATTCCCGAACTCGCACACAAATACCATATTCGAGACATAGGAAGCAAAATTTTAAAATAAATTAAAGTTTTTTAAATAGGAAAAAAATCCACAAGAATTGAATTAGGGTATTTGATAGGTAATTTTTGATTGGTGTAATGCAATTAATTTTAATAAATGTGAAACTTGAACAGAAATAATATATAGTATTTTGGAAAATAATAATAATAATAATAATAATATATTAAAGTGAATTGATAATTAATTAGTTGACCAGTCAACTATAAAGTAATAAAATGTAATATTATATATATAATAGAAAGAGATATAGTAGCATCTACATCTTATCACATTAAATATCTCATAAATCTTATTTTCAGATTTTAGAGTTAAAATAAAAATAAAATAAATAAAAGGAAGAAATAGAATAGAAGTGGCTCAGCAAGCATCCCGGGGCACATGAATTGGATGCAAATGGACAGCCAAGAGTGTGTCAGGATTTAGGGTTTAATTTAATTTAATTTAATTTAATTTAATTTAATAAGCTTTATTAATTATGTTACTTACTCTAAAAACATTATATTATATTTGTCCTGTCTCTCAAAATTATTTTGGACTCATAGGAATATACCTCATTTAAAATTTCAAATTATTAATAAATATAATTCATTAATATGAATAAAATAACATTATCTTTTTTTTTTTTTTTAATTAAAATTCTGGGTGAAACAAAAAGTATACTCGAAAAGACCACCGAAAAAAGAATGATATATAATATAGTTTATACCATATAATATAATTTGAAGTAGAGTATATAAATATGTATATATGTATGTATAGTGAGGTAATTAGAGATTAATATAAATAAAAAGATGGGTTATTAATTGGGGATTTTGAGACAGGATTTGTGTGATTAAAAATTAATGTTTTTAAGTGGGCGGTGGAAAGGGAGGCTTAGAAAGAAGAGAGAGTTGCACGTGGGAACACAGTTAAATAAATAAATAAATTAATTAATTAATTAAAAGAAAGAGCGTCTTTTTTTGTGTCTTGAACCTATAAAACAAATCATTTTTCGTGTTTCTTTGCAAATACGTGCAAATGGGTTGGGATAAAAACCCACTAACCTAGAGAGGTAACNTTTTAATATATATATTGTTTCGGTGACGTTTGTCTAAGACCGATATTCTTTTTAGATATCGAAATATTTCTTATAAGAGTGTAGAAATTTATCTAATAAATGTGTTTTTAAAGTTAGAGGTTGGCAGAGAACTAAATCAAATAATTTTTTTTTTTTATATGTATCTTTAATAAATTTTAACTTTTATGTAAGTAAAAAAAAAAAAAATGTAAATATTAAAGATTTATAAAGCCAAAAAAAAGCTATTTTTTTTTTTTTTAAAATAACAACCCAACGTTTTATAGTTAGGTTGGGTTGGATTAGATCGAGAGTTATTTAGATAAAATAAATTTAATGTAAGATCTCATGTCGATTGGAGAGTAGAATGAGTGTCAGTAAAGATGCTAGATTTCGAACGGGGTGGATTGTGAGATCTCATATCAATTGGAGAAGAGAACGAAACACTCTCTACCAGGGTAAAGAAACATCTCTCTAACAAACACGTTTTAAAAGTTTTAAGAGAAGCTAGAAAGGAAAAATCTAAAAGAGAACAATATCCGTTAAAAGTAGACTTAGAGTCTTAGAAACAATTGTACTTATCTAAAAACGTACTCAACCCAAGCGGATGAACACTTTTAAGTTAAATGAACACTCAAAGCTCAAAAAGTCATACTAATATAAACCATCCAGTTAGAAATTTATATCTTTCAGTGTTTCATATGAACAATACAAAGCATTTTACCACAAGCATATAAACAAACTCTATCACACAGCCTCAACTGATGACAGCCAAAACATTATCCTCTTCGGCCCCCCTCCAACACTTGATATAGACTAGTGCCAGTACTCGTGGTTCTGGTCATGGTCATGGTTGAGGTCCTCAGAATAGCTCATGTAACGATTACTTGTCCGAGCCTTATCAGCCTACAGAAACAAAATGAAAGAAATTCGTATCTATCAGCAAGTCAGTTAAACTAATTGATGGGTTGCTTGCGTACGCCTGCATTGATTCATTCATACAATCACTAATTCATAATTTGAGCAACCATTTGAGAGCTGAGTCTGAGTCATGAGAGTGTATTATACCCTGTTGATGATATTTTGGAGGTCTTCAGTACCGTTTTCGGCGATGTACTTCTCCGCAGCAGTTAGGATGTCGTCGGGCTTGCTGAAGAAGTCCTTCATCTTTGGAACATACCAAATGTTAACTGTCTGTTTGTTGATGAATAGAGGCCTCACGAAATGATCGTACACATATGCAGCACCACTAAAGTATGGAATGACCAACCAGCAGGACAAAATTAACTTTGCATATGGCCAGATAGGGATCCTGTTGTAAAGATTTAAGGGGGGGAAGGAAATTCATCAGAGGCCTTCTTGAGAGTCATCAGCCAAAACTAAAACAAGTAAAAGACCATAACAAGTAGAGCCAGATAATCTTCAAAATGGACTTAAATAAAAGCATTCAGAGCATGCCCAAGATAACAAAACAAACTAGCTTCAAATTTAGATGCACCAAATAATAATAAATATGAATACCAGCATTTCAAAAGTACACCAAAAAAGAACCAATATATGTCTGGTTGACCATATGTGTAATAGCCCAAGCCTTCCACTAGCAAATATTGTCCTCTTTGGATTTTCCCTTAAGGTTTTAAAATACGTCTACGAGGGAGAGATTTTCACATCCTTATGAGAAATGCTTTATCTCTCTCCAACTGATGTGGGATCTCACAATCCACCCCCTTGGGGGCCCAACGTCCTCGACAACACACTGCCCGGTGCCTGCCTCTGATACCATTTGTAACAACCCAAGTCCACCACCATCAGATATTGTCCTCTTTGAGCTTTTCCTTTCAGGATTCCCCTCAAGGTTTTAAAGCGCATTTACTAAGAAGAGGTTTCCACACCCTTCTAAGGAATGTTTTGTTCCCCTTCCAATCAATGTGGGATCTCACAATCCACCCCCCTTGGGGGCCCAACGTCCTCGTCCGCACACCGCCCGGTGCCCNAGCCAAAACTAAAACAAGTAAAAGACCATAACAAGTAGAGCCAGATAATCTTCAAAATGGACTTAAATAAAAGCATTCAGAGCATGCCCAAGATAACAAAACAAACTAGCTTCAAATTTAGATGCACCAAATAATAATAAATATGAATACCAGCATTTCAAAAGTACACCAAAAAAGAACCAATATATGTCTGGTTGACCATATGTGTAATAGCCCAAGCCTTCCACTAGCAAATATTGTCCTCTTTGGATTTTCCCTTAAGGTTTTAAAATACGTCTACGAGGGAGAGATTTTCACATCCTTATGAGAAATGCTTTATCTCTCTCCAACTGATGTGGGATCTCACAATCCACCCCCTTGGGGGCCCAACGTCCTCGACAACACACTGCCCGGTGCCTGCCTCTGATACCATTTGTAACAACCCAAGTCCACCACCATCAGATATTGTCCTCTTTGAGCTTTTCCTTTCAGGATTCCCCTCAAGGTTTTAAAGCGCATTTACTAAGAAGAGGTTTCCACACCCTTCTAAGGAATGTTTTGTTCCCCTTCCAATCAATGTGGGATCTCACAATCCACCCCCCTTGGGGGCCCAACGTCCTCGTCCGCACACCGCCCGGTGCCCGACTCTGATACCATTTGTAACAGTCCAAACCCACCACTAGCAAACATTGTCCTCTTTGGGCTTTTCCTTTCGGATTTCCCCTCAAGGTTTTAAAACACCNCATTCAGAGCATGCCCAAGATAACAAAACAAACTAGCTTCAAATTTAGATGCACCAAATAATAATAAATATGAATACCAGCATTTCAAAAGTACACCAAAAAAGAACCAATATATGTCTGGTTGACCATATGTGTAATAGCCCAAGCCTTCCACTAGCAAATATTGTCCTCTTTGGATTTTCCCTTAAGGTTTTAAAATACGTCTACGAGGGAGAGATTTTCACATCCTTATGAGAAATGCTTTATCTCTCTCCAACTGATGTGGGATCTCACAATCCACCCCCTTGGGGGCCCAACGTCCTCGACAACACACTGCCCGGTGCCTGCCTCTGATACCATTTGTAACAACCCAAGTCCACCACCATCAGATATTGTCCTCTTTGAGCTTTTCCTTTCAGGATTCCCCTCAAGGTTTTAAAGCGCATTTACTAAGAAGAGGTTTCCACACCCTTCTAAGGAATGTTTTGTTCCCCTTCCAATCAATGTGGGATCTCACAATCCACCCCCCTTGGGGGCCCAACGTCCTCGTCCGCACACCGCCCGGTGCCCGACTCTGATACCATTTGTAACAGTCCAAACCCACCACTAGCAAACATTGTCCTCTTTGGGCTTTTCCTTTCGGATTTCCCCTCAAGGTTTTAAAACACCTCTATTAGGGAGAGGTTTCCACACCCTTATAAGGAATGTTTTCCCCTCTCCAACCAACCTGGGATGATTTGAAATTTCAGTTTATGACCTCTAACAAATTAGCTAACATGAGTATAATGAGAAAAAATAACTCACATATATACTTGAGAATGCTTTTATTTTCACAAATTGAAAACCACAGAACGACATGATAAAACAAGCAATATGTGATTTCTAAACTAAAGAAGCAAATTTACCATTCAAGAACCTTTGTAAATGTAAGCTCAAAGAGGGTGAGCATAGAATACAGAATCCAGTAAGTAAGCCATTGCTGATCGTCCACATGAGACTTTGTTTCAATGGCTCTAACTGATGCATATCTGCCAATTACCAAAAATCAGAGCAACAATTTTGTGATTACAACTAAGTCCAAAGGCTTCATTGATGAAAAGGATAGAAAGTTAAACAAAGAAGCAGAACCACTTACAGAGGATAAACAAGACTCACCAGAGGCCTGCAAATGAAACCCAGGAATGAAGTTGAGAATTTTCCGGTTTAATCAGAAAATAGTTTAAATTGAGTGGGAAAGAAAATAGCTGAGGTATGCATATGGAAAGCCTCCTGTTTCTTTGGCTGGTTGTCTGAGGTTAAAATGAATGTCGACGGGACAAACGGTTAATAGATCCAATGCTTGTTTGGTTACCAAAGGGGATTAACAAACTCCAGGTGTGAATTAATTTTACATAATTAGTCCTGTTGTGAAGCCTCTACGACCAGAGTCTTGTTTACTTTTGAATAATAAGCTTGATTGTTTATATGAAACAAAACAACCAGCTGGTTTCATAGTCCCTTGACAGGACACGTGTTATGAGTAAGCTACACAAGGCCATTGTCAAGGTCATAACTAAAACCTAGTTTGATTGCTTTAGGATCTCACAAGCTATGTTTCAAGGTACCATTTCAGAACTCAGAAGACTAATGCTCTAAAAAGTATTGGATCAGTGAGCTACATTCTTGGTCTTGAGCTACACTGCAGTGATGAATGTTCTTTATCTTTCTCAGACCAAATATACTCAAGATCCATAAGCAAAAGCTGAAAGACAACAGCAAAACCATGTCTTATACCAACGGGGCTAGACGGAGAGTTCCTTTCAAAGATTCTTCACTATTACATGGTAAGTTTAGTGGTGTGAATGTTTGATTAATCCACCACACCTAAATGGTGTGAAAGTTATCTTATTTATAATCAAATAAATTAGAAGGCTATGGAAATAGTAATAAATGGAAATAACAATAAATGGAAAGATACTCATGGCAATAAGCAAATATCTAATATTTTCTTTATAAGAAAATATCAAATATAATATATATGGTAAACTATAATTTATTACTAAATATCCTTAACACTAGGTATGAGGCCAATTAAGGATGTGTGATTCGATTGTTTGTAGGATTATCCTGTATTGTGGATAAGTCTTGTAGTTGGGCGTTGATAATGTGGGAAGTCAGTGGTTACCCTACACGGAGGATCTGTCATATGGGAGGGTGTTGATAATGTTGAANAGAAGGGCAGCCGGAAGAGTCGCCACATTGGGGCGAAGGAGCCAATTTTGGCGAGAAGGGCGGCGGCAACTTGGTTGGCAAAGATGCCAGTGCGGCGCCTAGATTCCAAAGGTAATTCTCTGCAAAAGGTCGATAGGCTTATCGAAATTCTGTATATTTCCGAAGATGAATGCTGATGAAGATCCTAAGATTAGGGTTTCTGTGAAGGATGAAGGATGAAGGGAAAATTGGGAAGAAAATGTAAGAGACTATGTTTGGAAAAGGTGAGGTTGTATATACATGGCGAAGGATGATTTGGAGGTCAAAAGGGTGGAGTCGAAGAGTAATCAATCGGCTCCGCCTGCGGTAGCCATGAAGACTGCTCCTGCGGCGTCAAAGCCAGCAGGGGTGGTGGAGAAGGATTTCAAAAGCCATTGAAAAGAAAGGATTTGGGGTTGTTAAACCGAATGGGCTCTGATAACATGTGAATGTTTGATTAATCCACCACACCTAAATGGTGTGAAAGTTATCTTATTTATAATCAAATAAATTACAAGGATATGGAAATAGTAATAAATGGAAATAACAATAAATGGAAAGATACCCATGGCAATAAGCAAATATCTAATATTTGCTTTATAATAAAATATCAAATATAATATATATGGTAAACTATAATTTATTACTAAATATCCTTAACAAGTGGGCTACAGCCTACAATATCTAACAACAAGGCCTCAGATCTAAAGTGAAGAAGCTAAGTCAGTTTTCAGTGCCCCAACTGCTACTCATTGGCAGGATTGTAAAAGATTGCTTAGGTAATTGCAAGAAACTGCACACTTTACTTTAGGTTTTAGTGCAGCATCTCAACTGCATCGTGCAGACTTCAGATATTGACCGAGTTAGCAGAGTTGATATCAACTTTCTAGTAGTGGCTACAGTATATTTTAGGACCCATCCTCCTAACCTGGAGCCCTGGCAAGCACAAATTGGCGGCACAACCCAGAATAGTATCACAATACTTGGGAATCTTTCTTCAGAGAACACGGGTCCTCTTATGATACCATTGGGCAGCTCTCTTTTCACAAAATCCACCATTTCGTTTTGAAAACAGGTAGAACATTTGTCTATTCCTCAGAAGTTTTCTTGTCTGCCAGGGCAAGGTCAACCCTCTAAGAAAAAATGATCCCTTACATGGAGTAATCAGAACCCAGAGAGGCAAAATAAAGAACGAGGAGAGAAACATACCCGGCAAGAACATCGAAGTTTTTTAGGACGACCTTGAAAAAACTGGCCGCTCCAGATCCCATTTCGGAAAATTTACCAGCTACCGTCGAATGATTGTGGACCAGTACCCTAATCGATTTCTCGTAAAGCTCTCGCGTTCAGTCCACTTCGTTAATCCTGAAAGAGAGAGAGATAGAGAGTGACTGGGAAGACTGCGCCTAATCATTAGACGAGTGCTGGAAGTGAAGTGATCAAAAGAAATTAGCGGATAAACCAATGGGAGGTTTGGTATAACTCTCACCATCTAATCTATCCGTTTACTTTATGCACAACGTGTAGTGTTACAAACTTAATACGAAAGAATGTTAGCTTTAACTTGAAGTTATCATACAAATAGATATATACTAATTACCTTCTAAGGTTTAATCTCTTATCCACGGTAGAACTATATAAAATATTACAATTCAATAAACATTTGGTGGTGGCAATGATCATACGAATGTGTTCAAAAAACATGCTTGAATGTTATTATTACAAAGTTTGATACAACCACTTTACAGATGACATAACTTCAAAAAACATGACTGAATCTCGATATTTGAATACTTGAGAAGCTAAGAACTGTTCTTCGTTTGGTCCTTTGGGAGCGGTGAAAGCAAAGGGTCCATCAAGTAAGAGTTTCCACATAGTGACAAGGGAGGTAAAGTAAGCCTTCTCGAACTCACAATACTGCCTTTTTTTTTGTCTCAGATTCCCATAAAGCTTGTGGTTTGAGCTTGACTGGGAAAATTCCAAGAGCTCCGAACAAAGTGAAACTGGTGGTCAGCCTCGTATTCCCCGAGATAACGTAAGATCTCAGCAATTTTGTTCACATCATCCCAATATCTTCTTTTATTTCATAACTTACCAGCTTTGGTACAGATAACTTGTTTCAGGGTCAAAAACTAAAGATTCTAAAGTATGCCATTCGATCTAAGGATGGCTTTGGTTCTTTGACGCTATGTGGGAGAAAGCCAGAAACCAGACCATGTTTCGAACGTTGTTCGAATCTAACATCCTACTAATAGACAGTTCCTAAAACACAGGTGAATCCATTGGTCACTCTAAACTTATACCAAAAATCATCTACTGAGGGCACCTGAGTTATAGACACACAAGAGGTCACTACAAAAAATCAACTCTCACTTCTGTCAGAACCTCTTTCTCCCATATCTGCAATGCTCTTGCAACCAATGCCTAAAACCTCTTTACCTGCTTCGTTTGTTTGTGACAATTTGAGAAGTCCAGCAGGCCACGAGTCGGCTGGCGTTGGATATCTGGGATGTGGTTTGCTTACATGTGAGGTAGGCATTGTTGGGGCATGAGCTGCATCCGTTGCTGGATAAGATGGGAGATCTGGCTGCACGGGGACGATAAAAACGGCATGTGTTTGCTGTAATGTGGGTTCCATAACAGGCAATCCAAGGCATTCCCCTGAGAAATTTGATATTGTTGTTTCTCGTTCCAGAAATTCTGCAGGTGGGGGATTATTTAAGTCTGGTTTAGAACGTACAGATCTTGATTGTAACTCACTTTGCAGTTTCTCAATCTGAGATGCTAAATCAGACGTCTCTTCTCGCAGCTCATTCTTCTCAATGTTGACCTGTGCAATAATTCATGCAATTTATCATCATGTAGGTAAAGAAACCAAGCCAACTAGTTAGATATGAGTTCCTCTTAAGAGCCTTACATATCGGGATTCAGATAATAACGATGTCTGCTCCTTTCTGAGGCACTCAATCTGAGAAAACAAGTCTTTGAGCAGTCGACTTGCTTCACATAATATAGCTGCCTTTCCATTGTTCGGTTCTGTCAGCTCTGCAGATCATCATTCCAAGCATGAGAAAAGCTGACAATGTGTCACAATAGGAGTACATCTTAAGAAGACATATGCCCCAAAGGGTAAAAACTAAATGAATCAGTAAAGCAATACCATCATAAATTGACAGAAACAGAGATTACCAAGTGCATTTGCGAGGTCAAGGAAGAGATCATTTAAATGCTCGCGCTTCAACTTCTCCCTCTCAGCCTTGTGAATTTTCTTAGGAACTTTCACCTTATTTTTCTTACCAGGACAATTCCTGCATAAAGAGCTTATTCAAAGTTTAACCTCAATACTGCTAAATGATTTAGTTTGAAACCTTATTGCAAAATGAACTCCATCTTTTTGTTCTATATAGCCATAATCAACTACTAATTCGCTGCTTTAAACGATTGATACAACAACAGAAGCAGTATAATTTGAAACATTAAGAACATCGACAATGTAAATATTCCAATCAAGAATCATCAGGAGTTACCTAGATATCGAAGGCACAACTGTACCATCAGTTTCGACAACCAGCTGTGAAGGAACTTCAGAAACCATGATCTTCTACAGACTTCTGCAATTATAATACTCGCCATGAATATATCTCAACAATCGAAGCAAACAGCTTAAAGCCAGAAACACATTCCAGTTTCCAAATGAACAATGTAAAACTTAAGGCCCGATCAAATATATCTCAACAATCGAAGCAAACAGCTTAAAGCCAGAAACACATTCCAGTTTCCAAATGAACAATGTAAAACTTAAGGCCCGATCAAATAAATCCTTTTCGACATAAAAGATCACATGAATGGACATGGAAAATCCACACTCGACATAAAAGAAGAGGCAAATCAACAAGAAAATTATAGAAAAAAAATCATACGCAATAAGAGAGGTAGGAGAATCATTGGATGAACAGGAGACAATACCTAGGAACCAAAGAAGCAGGCGATGTTTGGAACAGGGGAATTGCTAGAGGGAGAGGGAGAAAGGGGAGAAACTGGTAGATTATGAAAGAAAGAAATAGAGGAAAATGGTGGGAAATTAGGGCTGGCACACCCTGATCTCAACTGGGCGTGTGGCGGGGAGGTTTTAGACCATGGAGAGCACGTGGCCGGCGACTTACCGGTAGCATGGTCGACACGCTCCCATTTTGTCGCTTCCTCTCCATCTCAATTTTCATGCACCTCTGCTTGCTTGCCTGGCCTATGACTTGGCCTTCTTCCATGCTTCATTCACACCTCACCTACTTCATTTAACCTAATCTTTTACTCCAACACATCTAAACATCCCATATTTTAACCCAATAACCAACCTACACTCATGTTACCATAAATACTAATGCATCTAATATCAAAATACACCCTAATCAATTGTCCGCTTTCGCTCGTTACATATTGACTTTAAAACATGTCTACTAAGAAAAGGGTGAGACCTCGCAATCCACCCATTTGAGGGTTCGATGTCCTCGTCGATAACCTCTCAGTGTTTGACTTTGATACCATCTATTGTCCGTTTTAGTTCGTTACCTATTGAATGCGTCTACTAGAAAGAGATTTTTACATCTTAAGAAATATTTCGCGCTCCTCTCCAACAGACGTGGAATCTCACATTTTATGTCGTTGGAATTTATAAATATACACATATGGGTTGACTAAACTATGCTCGAAGCATTAAATGTACATGATATTTAAACAAAAGTAGTAAAAAGATATAATTTTGGAGTTGGTATAAATGGTTAAAATAAAAGATGAAACCCAACGTGTGGCGTACACGAGGATAAAGAGAAATGCATTAAGGCGCATACAAAAGAAACAACAGAGTGTCCATCGAGGAGCGTGCCACCCACACATGCGCAGCCCAAACGCCCATGAACTCATCTCCCCGTCAAGGTTCTTTATTTTCTTTTAACTAATCCACTGATTTTATATATCATTTGTAACAGTCTAAATTTTATTTTAAAATACGTTAGTTTACACATTTTTATAAGAAATGTTTTGTTATACTCTCAAATGGATGTGAGATCACACCATAACAATAGAAGAGGATTACTACAAGTGACAGAAAAGTAAAGATTGGAGGATGGTGGCTTGAAGAATTATGGGTTATTTTTTTGGTATTGATTTTGGGTTTGGGACCATATGAACACACATATGCATGTGCCTCATATGTTGGATGGAGACCCATCTAATTTATCCTGACAATTCTATTCCAACACTTAATTTAATTTCCGAAATGTTATTGTCACACTCTTCATTACATCACCAAAAATATTTAAGTCCTTGTATCGTCTATTTTGATCAACCCCTCAAATGCCTTCCTCTTTCGACACCTGTCCTAATACAAACAACTTTATTTAATTTATATTTTAAATAACATTCAAATTAGCAATAAATACAGAAAAGAATTTTGTATGTATAATATTGGCGGCTTTTTTTCCTAAAAGTAGAGAGAGAGAGAGAGAGAGAGAGAGAGGGAAAATCTTATGTTCTGACGCAAAAAACAAGCCGACAAATATTACGTGTAACATAATAATATAATTAATTAATTAATTATAAAAAAAAAATAATAATAAAATAAAAAAAAACATAATTAGTAGAGAGAGTAAATTAAAAAAATGGTTTTAGGCTGTAGCTCTGCAGATTCCATTTTCTTTTTTGCATCCCGGCCCTACGGAAACCAGACTCAATCATGTGTAAAAGAAAAGGAGTGGGCCCCACACAGAAATGAACGGTACAGATAAATGATCCGGTGGGACCCATCCAGAAGGTGACTCCAAATTTCCTAATTTCCTAATTTCCACCTCAGCAGCTTCGAATTAAAAAACCAAAATATAAAATAAAAAAAAAAAGAAAAAAGAAGAAGAGAGAATGATCCACCTGTTTGTCAGTGACATTGTACATTGGTTAAGGCAAAGAGCAGGCAGTGGGAGCCACCCACCTGAGCCAACACCTGGAACTGATAAGAACAGGGCCCCACATACCCCTTTTTTGCTTACTTATATTAATCTCCATAATTAACATAACCTTAATCCATTTATTCTCACTGTTTCATTCCTAATCTAATTTCTAAATCTCTCATTATCATGCAAATTAATCAAATCTTACGATAAATAACAACAGGAATACTCTCTCTATTTCATTCCTCAAACCCTTCAAAAAAAAACCTCCAATATTTATTAATCACACGAAAAAAAATTAATTTTGCCCAAAAAAAGAAAAAAAAAACAAGGAAACAAAGAAACTCAATTTTTTTTTTTTTTTTTTTTTTTGCTGTTTTTTTATTATTATTATTTTATTTTATTTTTTTCTCTCAATGGAAAATCAAACCTCACGTGTGTTTCAACACATCAAACGACCACACATGTGGGTGAAGCGCCAATCGACCGTTTCCGTTTCCGTTTCCGTTTATGAGTGGTGGCTGGTTGAATCATGGCGATCATCTCCACCGCCGCCGTGATGTGAGTGCGATCCACTTCCCTGTTGTTCCATGATGCCGGTGGTGGAAACCGAGCGATACGGATTGAGACCAGCGAGTATATTCAAGTGTCCCTCACTGGAACTATGATTCCCTCCGCCGGCGCCGGAACCAAATTGCTGACCTGGCACTAGCGCGACTGGGGCTGGGAAGTTCATGAAATGTAACCCACTAGACATCGTCCCTCTGTACAACCCGCTGTTATTAACCGATGGAAACGTCCATATAGGATCACCCCCCATCACTTGGTTATTTGTATTTGTAAGCATCCAAAAATTCGCCGGAACCTGACCTCCTCCGTGGCTCGCTGGAATCGACCCTGCACTTGATTGTAGCAGATACCCTCCCATTTGATGCTGCGACGACGACGACGACGACAACTCCTGCTCCGTGGACGGTCTTCTCTTCCGCCCTATGCTGATTTCCTCCGCTGCGTCGGAGAGGTCTAATGAAGAGGTAGTGTTGTCTCTGAGTTCAGGTTTGGCTTGGAGTAGAGAGTTGCCGATGTTGGTGGACTGGAAATTGAGGAGAGCGGTGGAGGAGGGTTCGGATGAGAGACCGAATCCCGGGAAGAGCGTTCGGCGTGGTTGATGCAGGGAGAAATTAGGGTTGTAATAGGAAGATGACCGAAGCTGCGAAGGGACAGACATGGTGGAGCCGGAGCTACGTAATGAGATATTAAGGGATGTGAAGTTAGCCGGGATGGTACCAGTTCCGGTAGCGGCAATCACGGCAGGCTCCGCTTGTTGAAGGAGCCATTCGATGGTTTCGCCGTCGGACTTATGACCCAATTCTCGGGTGAGTTGAAATACCCTAGCTGCACATAGGGCTGGCATTCGGATGCGTCGACCACGACCATCGACTTTCGTATGACGGTCTTTCGTGGAGGTTCTTTTGGCTGGTGGCTTCTTGGAAGAAGGCTCTGCAACGGAGGCAGTGGCGGTGGCGGTGGTGGTGGTGGTGGGGTCGGGAGAGATGGCGAGAGAAGGGTAAGGAGAAGTGGAGCAAGAGGCAGCGTCGTCGTCTTTTTTCTCGAGCAATTGAAATGGGAAGGTGGGACGGTGATGGTGGTGGTGGTGATGGTGGTGGAGGTCATCACCTCCTTCCATGATGGCATGAAGGAGAATGAAGGAAGAGAGGGTGAGTGGTTATGGGTTTGAAGAAAGGAAGAAAGAAGGAAGTGTGAAGGAGGGGGTTAATGAAATGAATGGTGTGTGTGTGTGAATTTGGGGACACATCTAGAGGGAAGAGGAAGAAGATAAGGGCATAATAAGGGAGGGGAAGAAGGCGCAGAAGGGGAAAGTTTTAAGCAACAAAGATGATAANTTTTTTTTTTTTTTTTTTTTTTTTTTTTTTTTTTTTTTTTTTTTTTTTTTTAAATAATTGAAAACCCTTTTATGATGACACACCAAATTATACAGGGAAGAGATGGAATTAGGAGGCGGAGGAGGGAGGAGGGAGGAGCTAAGGCCTTTTTATTGTGGTTGGACAGCCCCTTTGGTTCAGACTCCACGTGAGGTGCTTTCTTTTTATCATTCAATCCAGAAGGACAAGTGTGGGCTATGCCCTGGACCCTCCCCTCTCCTCCCAACTTTTCCCGTTATTTAAAAGGGTGTGAAAATAGACGTGTTTTAAAGAGACAATGTCAGCTAGCAATAGACGGGTTTCGAATGGCAAAAGGGACAAAATCATGGGTTGGGTTGAGTATTCAGGGGAATTTGGTGTCCCTTGATACAGCAGATCGTGGGTTACCCCCACATCATTTTTTCTTTTCTTTTGTTAGGGTAGGGACTGTGTTAGTGTTAGGGTTTTTTTTCTGTTCAATCACTGCTCAAAAGTGGGGAAGCTGGTGCTGATATCATGAATGAATTAGCAGCTTCTTTTGACCATGAGAAAGTGGTAATATAGAGCTAAATTACAAGTAATTGTGGTTTGATTTGTTTTAACCCACCAGGATTTGAAAAGGCGGCAAGCTGTTTATATTGATTTTTAAAGTGAAAGTATTTGGATGATCTAGCAGCAATCAATGGCAATGAACAACAATAAAGTCCTTTTTGCTCTCCACCATCCTCTTTTATTTATTTATTTTTTTCCCCAAAAGAAAGGAGCAAGAGTGTCTCTCATCACTTGCATAGTAAAAATGATAAATACAATCCAATTTGCAGAGAGAAGAAAACAGTACTTTTTTAAAAAAATAAAAATAAAAAAAAATGGTAAAAACACTTGGGGTATGCACCAAATAAATGATCTAGTTTACATGTTACTGAATTGCCAACATTTAAGGACCTTGAATGGGCGCCACAACATGGCTCTCTTTCACACTCCAAATCAGAATCACCCACTTAGCTGTGTGTGTAGTTTGTGCTTTTTAAATTATGAATGGTAATAAATATATAGGTCTCAGAAGGGTTTCATGGATTTGAATTTGGTTTTTTTTTTAGGGTTTTATTAGAGTTGGTCTGGTCTGATAAAAACATGGAGTCTATTCAAGCATGTGACTGCATCTAATGGGTGGCAGTGTACTGTGAAATAATTTTCATTTTAAAGAGAGGCAAAAAAAAAGAAAGAAAGAAAGAGGAAATGGGGCCTATTAGGGGAAGAAATGTGGACCAGAAATGAGAGAATGCTGCCCTTTCTGAGACCACATGCGCTTGCCACTTATGTATGGCATTGAAGGAGACAGCTTACCCTCTAATTTGGCTAACATCTTAGTGATTATCAACCCAGTTTGTAGTACTCATTGCATAACCAAACCACTATCACTCTTCAAATCTTTTGTTGTTTAAATTAATTGGTTCGAACCCATCAAGCTTTGCCTTCTTCTTCAAACTCTCCATTTTCATATTTTCCTGTTTCTAGTCATTGCCACAATCATTCATTTCTGTTTCTCTATATATATAACATCCTTCATCCTTCTTTGTTTCCATGCCTCCTACTTTTTCTCACTCTCTACTTCAAACTTAGTGAAAACCTCTCTCTCTCTTTCGGTTTCTGTAACTGCTCAAGTCTACTATTAGTAGATATTGTTTATTTTACCTCTTTACATTCAGCCACATGGTTTTAACATGTATATGTTAGGGAGAGGTTTCAATATTCTTATAAGAAATGTTTCGTTTCCTCCCTCTCCAACCAATGTGGGATCTCACAGTCCACTCCCTTGGGGCCTCACTAATGTGGGATCTCACAGTCCACTCCCTTGGGGCCTAGTGTCCTCACTGACACACTACTCGATGTCTGGCTCTGATACTATTTGTAACAGTTTAAGCTCACCACTAGTAGATATTGTTCGTTTTACCTCTTTACATATCGTTGTCAGCCTCATGGTTTTAAGAGGTTTCCACACTCTTATAAGAAATGCTTTATTCTCCACTCCAACCAATGTGGGATCTCACAATCCACCCCCCTTTGAGGCCCAGTGTCCTCGCTGGCACTCGTTTCTCACTCCAATCGATGTGGGATCTCACAATCCACCCCCTTGGACCGCAGTGTCCTCATTGGCATACCGCTTAGTGTCTGGCTCTAATACCATTTGTAACAGCTCAAGCTCACTGCTAGTAGATATTGTCTGCTTTGGCCCATTACGTATGCCCGTCAGTCTCACGGTTTCTATTAGGGAGAAGTTTCCACGCTCTTATAAGAAATGGTTAGTTATTCTCTCCAACCAACCAATGTGAGATCTCACACACTCACTCAAACACCGGAGTATCTAAATCTAAATGGGTTCTTCTTTCTTTTTTTTTAGTTAAACGACTATATACTTTAAGGTCCAAAAGAAGAATTTGTGAAGAGTTTAGTTTGCAGAAAAGTATGAAAGATGTGTTGTTAAGGTTAAGAAATGTGGAGTTTTTGGTTTTTTTGAGGTTGCAGCTTTAATAGTGAATGGAGGCAGTAAAAGTAAGGCAATAGAGGAGAGATGGGGCCAAACCCCACGATTTCTGGCCTCACTCTCAACCCTTTTCTGACATCAAACCAACAACACTATGCTTCAAAACTTTGCTTCTGATGCCACTCAGCAGCATCATCAGCAGCAGCAGCATGTCCAGGTCAACTCAAACCAGCTCAACCAGTCCAATAACTCCCATTGTTTCATCCTCCCCTTACCCAATCTACCTTTTTTACCCTCCACTTATAACACATTTTAACCAACCTTCATTCAACTTTGCATGCTTATGAATTCTCTCAACAGACTCATCCCCATCTCATTGCACACTCACATGCCACTGCTACTGCTTTAAATATGGTCCAACGTCGTTTTCGACACAATATACCATCTAACAAATCCCGTGAGGGAAGTCATTAATGGAATGACTTTCCTATTTTATCTATCCATCTATATATATCTCGACACCTCGAATCAAATTCGTTAAGATAAAAAGTTTACAAATTTAGATTTGAAACGACGGTCAAACGAAACGGAGGGCTAAAAAGAAAAAAGATGGAATTTTTGGGTGTGGATAAATATAATGGATGAAAAGGGAAACAAAATGATAGCTGTATTTGCAGTTGATTCCAATGGCATTGCATTGCTGGGTGGGATGTGGACTGTTACAACCACAACAACATGTTATTATTTGAGACAGTTGGAATCTTTGCCTCCAAACACAGAATTTAGTGTCTTGAGCTTGACATGACAACACATTATTTTTCTACGTAAACATCAAACATCTCCAACTTAATTGTGTTTATTTTTTAACTTTAATTTCATGGATATAATAATAAATAAGTAAATGAGGAGGAAAATTAATTTTAATTTGGATAATTATTATTTGGAATAAAAATAAGTTTATTTTTTGTGAGATAGAAGATAAAGTAGTTGGAATTCTGAGATGTAGCTTTCACTGTTACCAATGGGGAAAAGTCAGTGTCCCTCCTTTTTCTTTTTTATTTATTTGTTTATTTATTTATTTATTTATTTATTTATTTTTGCATGTCGTGCAAGTTGGAGCAGAGAAAATAAAAAATCTTATCCAAACAAGGCATTGTTGAGTCAACCAATCGCATCGCTCCAACTAAGCACGATCCAACAATTTAACAACATCTAATCTATCTCTTTCAAGTTTGGATTTTTATAACCAAACGTCCAACCACAACCCTTCGTTAAGCTACGGATTTGAGTCTGTTTTGACCCATTTCATATCGTCGTCACCCTCACAATTTTAAAACGTGTCTACTATGGAGAGATTTGCACATCCTCGCTCCTCTTCAATGATGTGAGATCTCATAATCTATCCTCTTAGGACTCAGCGTCCTCGTAACTCAACCCAACTTCGTCTAACAGATATTGTCTGTTATGGCCCATTATGTATTATCATCAACTTCACGGTTTTAAAATGCATCTACTAGGGAGAGGTTTTCATACCCTTTTAAGGAAAAGGGATCCGGATTCATGGATCTCGGTTCGAGAAATCAAAATAAGTTTGTTAATTGGTTTATGGGTTGGTGAGTAAGATTTGTTGTTAAGGGAACCTAGATTCTCACTATCTTATCTGGGATTCCACTTTTGATTGAAGTGAGATACAAATTTGGTGGGTGTTGTGTTGAAAGATTTTGGTTTGAGAGTGAAAAGGAAAAGAAAGAAAGCTGAGTTTTGTAGCCCATATCCTTGTTGTTTTTGAGTAAGATAAAGGAATGACACAAAGGCAGCTTTTTTTTTGGTGTTTGGGTTTGAAAGAGAATGGGAATTGGTGAGGAGATGGAGTAGTGGAACGTGAATCCCGAAAAGAACACAACACAAATAAACCACACGTTTGCCCTTAATCAATCAATCAATCAATTCAAACACAAACTCAAACTTAAAGGAGGGCGAAGAGAGTTGATTAGATTAGTTAATTAAGTAAGCGGTATACGCCATGGATGCTTGTGAGTAGTGAAATGAAGAAGGATGGGGCGGGCGGGCGGGCGTGGTGTGGCGTGGCGTGGGTGTAAAGGGGAAGGAATGTATCAAAATACGAGTTTTGTGTCTGCGTCATTTGATTGATTGAGCTTGGTTTTATTTGGAGCGATGTTGGATATACTGAGGGCCCTCCTAGCATATCATCCCTGCCCCTCTCCTAACTCCAACACTCCTCCAAACCTCCAAACCTGCCCACTGCTAGTAGCTACCTGCTTTATTACAGGCCTTGTTGCCTTTAGGGGCCAGCCTGCACATCCAACTTAACGTCATCTCCACTCCCATATGTTTCATCACCTGCTTCCCTCGCACCCACAACAATAACATATTCTAATACCCCAACTCCACCGCCCGCAGATATGATATTTTTTGGACTTTTCCTTTTAGGCTCCCCCACATGATTTTAAAACGTGTTTGTTCGGGAGAGGTTTCTATATCATTAAAAGAATGTTTCGTTTCCTTCTCCAATCGATATAAAATCTCATTCGTATTCTCTTCTGCTATACATGGTGAAGTCATACAAAGAAAAACAGAGTAACCTAGTTTGGTTGACTCGAAACTCGGAAAGAAAAACTACTCATTTGATTTTATTGAGTGCTAATTGATGGGAGAAACAAATCTACTCAGCTAGTAATGGTATGATACTGTCTACTTTGGACATTCTCGTGACTTTACTTTTTGCTTTTCAAAGAGTTTCATGCCAATAAAGAGAGTGTTTTTCACTATATACTTGTGATCTTCCGTTTGATCAATTAACGTAGAATTCGAACAATTCTCAACATTAAAGCTACCAAATTTGTGGCTTCACAAGAACGAGATATTCCCTTCTTATCTCTTAATCAACAATATATGTTTCATGTTTGTTGAACTATACTCAGGTTGACGGTTAAAAGCTACCAACTTTGAATGTATACATTTTTTTAATATTAAAAGAAAAAAGAAAAAATAAATATCTCACTTTCCAAAAATAATAACAAATATTTGGAATTAATAATATATTTCCAATCGCCTATTTTGGATTTTCGACGTTCACACCGGAACGGGTAGTTAACCCGAGCGAATTCATTGGGATAGTGGGCCAATCTTCGGCCCAGCCCAATAGATACGAACCAATTGAAAAAGAAAAAGAAAAAGAAAATTGATTTTTTTTAATGGACGGGATTAAATCTTAATCGTCGACGAGAACACGTACGAGCCGTTAGATCTAGGGCATCGGGGGTCGTCTTGGTGTTTTTATCTCCTTCTCCCAAGTTTAGTAAAATCTCTGCAGCAGCCTCCTTTACCAGGACAGGACACCCAGAGGGAGGAAGAGAGGAAAATCGTCCAAGATGGTTCAGCGTCTTACATACCGCAAGCGCCATAGCTATGCTACCAAGTCTAACCAGCACCGTGTCGTCAAAACCCCAGGTAACTTTCTGGTACGACTCCATTCTATGTCTCTGTATTGTTGCGCATTTATTGTTCTTGCTCTTATCATCCTGTATTCTTCTGTTTGAAGGTGGGAAGCTTGTGTACCAGACTACCAAGAAAAGAGCTAGTGGACCGAAATGCCCGGTCACCGGCAAAAGGATTCAGGGAGTATGTCTTCGATCACTGTTCTCTGTCCATTTTTATCCCTTATTCGTAGTTATTTCACAAATAACGTATCTTATTGATGTACTCGTTCATTCTCCATTTTGATTTTCTCGATATTTTGATTGTTGCTGGCTGTTTCATGATGGCCATGTTATCACCTTGTAGATTAGATCTTTGCTGTAAATCCCTATGAGACTTATTTAGTAGATAAGGAAAGAGGAAATAAGAACTGACGCAGATGGCCTTTTTTAGTCGCGTGCCGCATTTGTGGTGCATTAGAGAAAAGTTTTGGTCTTTCGATACTGAAAGTTTATCCATGTGTCTAAATTTCGGTTCTTTGTGATCATTGGGCGTTTCAGCCACCTTTCAATTCCTCCCGTTCATAAATTTTTCCCTTGAGTAATGGGAAGTGGGCTAGTCCCCACGATTGCTTGTTCCTTGGTCGTTGGGCACCAAAATCTTCCCTGCTGAGACTCTACCAGTTACTAGATTTTACAAGGAGCCTAGTCTTTTGCCTAAGTTCAAATTTGGTTCTTTTACGCCCTTCGAAATAAAATAACTACGTTTCTGGCTGCGTTCTAATGAGTGGAAGTTTAATGACTCGTGGTATTTTTTACGGCGTGATCGTTCTAATGAGTGGAAGTTTCATGAGTAATCAATATGTTGGCATCGAGCACGATCAATGATATACTATACAGTCCATAATCTACCTCATAAACAAAATACAGTTCTATGCTTATCTTTTATTGTCGGATGGACCCTTTACTGCCTTAAACTTAATTCATAAAGGTTTACTCTTTATTGTTTTAAACTGCATCCTAATGACGCTCCTGCAAAATATCGTTTCATTTATATTCCTATCGAAACGACAACTAAATTTTATTCTGCAAAACTTGTGAATAATCATTCAATTAGAAATTTAAAATCCTTGCATTTTCATTGCCTAATTGTTTGTCTTTTCTATTGCTCGAGCATGTCTATCTTTACTTCATGCAATATATGTACATTGGCAGGTGCATGCATGTCAATTTGTGCTTCATTACATGAATTCTTTGTATATTGGTAGATACATGCATATACATTTGTTATTCATAAGTTTGAATCTTCTATGTACGTTGCTGGTTGTTTTTTGGATTTAATGACGGACTTCTAAGTTCAAATTTGGTCAATAAGAGATGGGTATTTGGTTTTTTGTATATGATCTGGTGAAAAATTCTGAATTTATATGGCTGACTTAGCTAATCCGGGTAAATGTGCGATCATGCAGATTCCTCACTTGAGGCCAGCTGAGTATAAGAGGTCTAGATTAGCTAGGAACAGGAGGACTGTGAATCGTGCATATGGTGGCGTTTTATCCGGCGGTGCCGTCAGAGAGAGGTTTGCATCCCATTTTTTTCTCATCACTAAATGTTTCATCCGTTTGATTGGTTCATTTTCCTAATCTTTCTTTGTTTTGCTGGGGATAGGATCATTCGTGCCTTTTTGGTGGAAGAGCAAAAGATTGTGAAGAAGGTATTGAAGATCCAGAAGGCCAAGGAAAAGCTAGCATCAAAGAGCTAAATTAGTTGTGTTGGTGGTTTAGAAAATTGAAGAAATTTTGACTTTCTTTGACTTGATGCTGAAGTTTATCGATTATTATTTAAAGTTGGTTTTGGGAGGAACCAGATTTTAGCTCCGGAGTTCAGTTCTTCTATGATATGTTTGCATTTTATACTAGTTCTTATAATAGCATTTCTTCAACCAAGTTCTTATAATCCAGGGTGTTTGGTTTATTGTGTCCCTTCCAATTCATAGGTTTCCTCGGATCAATTTCTGTGCTTTACTTCACTCAGTTTCCTTTATTTTATAAGAAGTAAAGCTTTCAAATAGAAATGACTTTTTTGTACGAGCGTAGAGGGCTCGACTCTCTGCGCTCGACTGTCTACCCCCGACATTCAAGTTAGTAGAGTTTGAAGTACAGTAGTGCACAAGAATTGCGCTCTCTTTTTATGGAAGGGAGTGTAAAAAAATTACGTTATCTTAAACGTTCACTCAAATCTTGTTACATCGTGTTTTGCTTTTGTAATGCCTCTTGAGTGTGGTATTGAGTCGAGTCAGGTCAAAGACGACTTCAAAGTCGTCTTTTGCTTTTGTAATGTCTCTTGAGTGTGGTATTGAGTTGAGTCAGGTCAAAGACGACTTCAATGTCTTCCTTTGTGGTTCTAAACATTTTGACGATTAAAAGGTCAAGTCAAAAGACGACTCGATATTGAGTTAGGTCATTTGAGGTTCAAAACCTCCTTAAAAAATTCTTGGAAATTATTATTATTATTATTATTTTGTTCTTTTGATTTATTTAGTGGAAAGAAAAATACAGTTGGTTACAATAATTAATTCCACTGGAAATGTTCGTTGCCACGCTAACAAACAAGCTGTCAATTTAGGTTTATAATAAATGTGTGATTTAATTGCAATAATTAATTTTCAATTAAAACTAATCAATTACAATTTAAATCTATTTTCTTATTTTATTTTATTCCCCACCCCTTATTGGGCCTAATACTATGGGCCTGAAGATGGGCCAAACCTATTCATGGTTGCACTGTTTTACCAGAATTTGAGGCCCGGTCCAGAATGCTTATTCGAATTACAATCCACGTCAGAACGCCACGTGGGGCTTGGATACAAAAATTCCTCGAGACTTTTAGCAAGTGGGCAGGCAAGAATCAAATCAGTATCCAATATCCAATGGGGGCATTTCCCATTTCCCATTTCCCAAAAAGAAAAAAAAAAAAAAAAAAAAAAAAANTCCAAAAAAAAAAAAAAAAAAAAAAAAAAAAACAGCGACATTTCACTTTACGCGCATGACCTTAGATATATCTACTTTACCTGCATGGACCCATCTTAAATGGAGTAGAAATTTCCAGTTTAGACGAGAATAAGGAACATCTTTTTTCTATTTAGAAGTTAGAAATGAGATTATATTCTCGGTCCAATTATCTGCTTCACCATATTAATATAAATATATTTTATATTGGATGGTTGTGGAAGGTAGTAGTGGAGGAATTCGGTTAAGAATAAAGTAGTGGGGGAAAGGGAAAGGGACATAAGTGTGGCTGAGATGGGCCCAAAAAATGAGGAAGGAAATAAGATGGGGGTGGGTGTATGGTCCTCTCAATGATGAGAAGGAAAAGAGAGATTGAGATGTAATGAGTAAAGGGGAGGGGACAATGGGCCCAACATGGAGAGAGGCCCAAATTGTCGGATAGCAAAAGTAGTCGCTGTAGCTGAAGGAAGACAGGGTTGTAAGTGCTGGCATTTGGATTTATTGATGGGCCCATTGGGCTTTTCCTTTTATAACCAACCATAAGATGCTGTTTGTCTACTCCTCCGTGTACCTATACCAATTTGAGCATAGTTCATCTAATTCTATCTTATACTCGAACAAAAGGGGAATATTGGGTGTAGTTGTATGTTTAGAAGAATAAAGAATAATGGAAGGAGAAAGTTGGTAGAAACAAACAAAATGATATGCATGACAAAGATTGAAGCCTTAAGAGCTCTCTTCTCTTCTGCAATGAATGAATGAACGAGGAGGAAGAGTGGATTGATTGGCTTTAAAACCGAAGCATGTAAAACCTTAAACACGGTCCTTGATTCTTGGAGATTGTTATGTAATATTATGTTATAGAGATCCAAGTGATCATCATCGGCAAGGAAGAATGAACAAGCTCAAATCTGTTCAACACCAAAAGAAAAAAGCATAATAAAATGGACAACCATGTGTTTTTGTCTCCCTTTACTTGCATAACATGTCAAATTATAAGTACACAAACAAACTCTCACCTTCTCTCTTTTTGTCCATTTTCTATGGGTTTTTATTAGTTTTTTTTTACAAGTTTTGGATGAAAATGGTACCAATTTCATCTTGAATTCCATACATAGAAAAAGAAAAATTAAAACTTTGATGAAGACCCATCATTATTTTGGCATATTAGAACGTGGGGTAGTTTCAATTTTGTCATATCCTACGTCGATTGAGGAGAAAGTCCAAAGAAGTTAATATATGTTAGTGGTGAGCTTAGGCCGTCACCATCGTCATCATTAAGGAGGAGGTGTAAAGGCATATCTAATTGATGTTGAAATATGTTAATGTTATTTGGGATGATTTGATGCAAAAGGGAAGGAAGAGGGGTTGAAGTTTTAATTATTGGAATCTTAGGTAGTGTGATGGAGTTGATAATGGAGCCATTGCAGGCTGGCTTTTGAGCGTGATTCGGACCCCTTTTGTTACTCAAAAATAGCATCCCCCAGCTCATCTTTGGGCTACACATCTATTCTCTATTCTTAATTATTACCGCTTAATTATAATGTTAGGCCTAAAAGGCACCTCTTTTTGATCTCTTTTATTGAAATTAAAGTGAACATAATGATGCCTCTTCTATGTTCATTCCCTCCTTCCTTTGACTCTCAACCAGTGGATGATGCATTATTTGAATCAATAAAACACCTCTACACCCACAGAATGTTAACCAAACCAAACCAATTGTGTCAAGAACAAGAAAAACTAGGGTTCTATTGTGTAGGAGTGTCAATCTAATTTGGTGAAGGGTCAATCTAATTTTCCATATTAGATTGCCTCTCTGCCCACTAAGCTAACCCTTTTTATAAATAATTCTCTTAGGGTTAGGGTTATATTAGGCAGTTGCTTCAAAAAAAGAAGGCTTTTTTTTTTTTGGTTTGGGTAAGGATTTGATCAATACCCAAATTCAGCAAAGATTGGTGGGTTTAGAGCTCCGTGGGATTCAAAAGCCATGAAGAAAAGGGTGGTGGTGGTGAAGAAATCCGATGGGTCTGGGGGGCGAGGAAACCGGTCTGGTTCGGGCTCCGTCGTGCGCTACGCCGAGTGCCAGAAGAATCACGCGGCGAAGCTTGGTGGGTTCGCGGTGGACGGTTGCCGTGAGTTCATGGCCAGAGGTGAGGAGGGGACTGAGGAGGCTCTCAGCTGTGCTGCTTGTGGCTGCCACCGGAATTTTCATAGAAGAGAGGTGGATGCTGAAGTTGTTTTCGAGTATTCTCCTACAAACTCCGATCATCATTGATCGAATCAAATGGATCATCATCATCATCACCATCACCATCATCATCCATCTTCGAATTGACTAAAAGGGTTTGTTCTTATAAATAAAATTTCTGTGTTCTTGTTTTGAATTTTAGTTTGCATTTCATGTAAATCTAATCGGTAACAAACTTGGATTATTGGGAAACAAAAATGTTTGTTTGATCAAGGATTTTACCCTAACATAAAATTGGGTATGAAATTTGATATTGTTGTTCATAGTTTGAGTCATAATTTAAGTTTGATATTGTTCATTATTTTCTGGGAAACCAAACAAGTTAAGACATGATTGAATGGTGCTGTAAATGATCAAAACCCCACTAATAGTTCAATCATGTCCAAGATCACTGTTCTCAAAATTCAATCAATTCATTAATATCTATTATCTTTATTTGATTTTCCACCACCAAAACATTACATTACATTTCATACGTCTAATCATATTTTCCCCCAAACTTTATAACCAAACTCCTTAAAATACACAAATTCTCTCATATACACTTTTTTTAATCGAATCATGCTTGAATCATGGGTCGTACATACATTTCTACCTTTTAATTTGAAGTTTTAAACCTAAAGTTTTCAAAATTTGGAAAGAAAGATGATAATATATATAACTAAGAGGTTAAATGATACGAAATTTCTCGTAGGGGTAGGTTTCAATTACGAAAGTTGCACGTCAATTTTGGTGAATTATGTTGTAAATAGTGTAATATTTTAATTTTTTAATTTTTACACGCTAGTTATCGTGTCAATTTTTATCTTATTTAAAATTAAAAAAAAAATTCAAGAATTTTATTGAACAAATTTTAAAATTCTTGAATAAAAATGAATCTTGATAAAATAATATCCTTAAATTTTCCATTTTATTTAAAAATTATCTTGGAATTAAAAAAAAAAATTAAAATATCCTTTATGTTTTGTAAAGTTTCATTAAAAATGTATATATTATTCAAAATTATAATAATGTACAAATTTTAATGTAAATTGAATTTTTTAAAAGGGAAAAGAATGAACAGTTGGCGGCAGCGTATATGGGACTATGGGGAGGGAATAGGGAGGATGAATAATTGAGGGTGGGAATTGAAGGTGGCCGTCTTAGGAGCCGCCAGTGCCACGTCATTTTGTTGAAGAAAACAACACGTGGGTTATTTAATTAGTAATTCGGCATTGGGCTCCCCTCTTAATGTAAATTCGAATACAATCCCTGAATATTAGGAACCTGTTTGGGGCCGGGCCACATCACTAGCCCACCTCTTTTCAATCCACACAGACAATAAACCCTAAAAATCCTCTCCTGGTCTACCTAGGTTAATCCAAGTCCACGGTTACGCTACTCTCGAACCAATGTGAGTGTTAGATGAACATTACTCTCTACAATAGTATGATATTGTTCACTTTGAGTATAGACTCTTATGGCTTCACTTTGGGCTTCCCCAAAATGCCTCGTACCAATGGAGATACTATTATTTGATTATAAACCCATGATCATTCCCTAAATTAGTCATGTGTAACTTCCCTCTAACTCTTCCACTTGAACAAAGTATGTCTCCCCTTAGTCTAAGCTCGACTCATTTTTCTTTTGGAGTTTTAGTCATTTTTTACTATGCCTTCGAGAAGCCTTGACTTATTTTTCTTTTGGAGTCATTTGTTCGATATTTTGAAATTTTATTGACATGACTCAGTTTAGAGCATGACTCTGATACCATGTTGGACGAACACAAGTCTCCACAATGATATATATTGTCCACTTTGAACATAGATTCACTCTAATGGAGATAGTATTCTTTGATTATAAACCTCCAAATCAGGGGGAGAGAACAAAAAAGATATCATTTATAAGGGCGTGAAAACCTTCCCCTAGCATACGCGTTTTAAAGCTTTGAGGGGAAGTCAAGCCTAAGGAGGACAACATCTATTGGCGATGGACTTGGGTCGTTACAAAAACCATGAGAGGTTATGTTCAAAGTTGAAAGGATACAATGGTTCGAAATGGTCGAAATTTTGTAGGGAAAGAAAACGTAAATTTGAAGGAAAAAACAGGGGAAGTATATAACTCAGAACTAGAACGCAAAGAAACCAAAAAAATAGTGAATGGTTGCTCACTCTACTTGTATATGTAGGAAAAAGTTTGATCTGATGAAGATGGTTGAAAACTATACAATAAAGCTTTAGAACTATTTGATTTAAACAAACCCAAGAGAGAAAATTATATAATATGGAAATTGAACCAACCCAGCTTCCTCCTCCATGGTAGCTAGCACCTACCTAGCATCTGTTGTGAATGGGGTCGGATCCTTTCTTGACTCTTCTTTTGTTGGATTGGTTGGGGTCGAAGTTCATGGCGGGAGAGGGAGCCACGTTCATGTTCAACTTCTTCACAGAATCATCAGCCTTGTGGGTGTGGATAGCAGGGGATTTGAAGGCCACCCATTTGAGAGCAACATCAATGGTGGCGAGCCCAGATGCGGTTTGAGGCTGGAGACTGAGCACAAAACCAGCAAGAACAAACAGAAAGAACAAAACTTTCCTGCAAAACAAGAAACCCATTGTGTCTGTATGGGACATTCCCTTCCCTCTTCCCTCTTCCCTTCCCTTCCCTTCCCTTCCCTTCCCTTCCCTGTGGGAGTTAATGTCTTTATTATGGGGTTTGCGGGGTATGAGATTGGGGCAAAAAGAGGTAAAAACAAAGGAAAGGAAAGGAAGAGATTGAGCAATGAAAAGGGGTGTTTTAGAAGACTCTGTCCAAGTTTGAACAAAAAAGAGAAGGGGGAAGGGCATACTGAGGAAGCCAAGTATCTTTTTGGAAGTGTTGTTATGCATCCTCTGCTGTTTTTATGCATTCTATAAACTTAAGCGAGGATGTTCCAATGCAAAAAGATGGGAGTCGTCCTGGTTTGGTGTGCAAAATGGAGTTCCTTTATGCTTTTGGTACCCAATTCCTATTCCAATTCCAATTCCAATTCCAATGAACTCAAAAGCTTTATATTTCTAAAGTGCACATTGCATTACATTAGTGTTGAATGTGTGCGTTTGTTTGGGGGATGGATATGGATATGGATATGGATATGGATATGGATATGGCGCTGTTGTTGCCTCTTCCCTCGCTTATCAATCAAGACCACCACCGTCTTTTCATCAACCCAATATTGGGTTTTGGTTTTCACTTTTTTTACCCAAAACACAAATTTGTTCTCAAACAAACAAACAAACAGAGAGAGGGAACAGGATTGAGACATTTCTTCGTCTAAAATATGTTCTAACTGGGAAAAGAAATAAGTTAAGGGAGTTCATATGACTCGACAATCAATTCAGATGATGAGTTTGTCTGAAAGTCTTTCGATATAAGAGTGAACTACTCAATCGACTACGGCCATTACAGGTGGTAGAAACAAACCCGATAATCAATTTAGATGTTGAGTTTGTTTAAAAGCCTTTTAAATTGTTCTAAAAGATTTTTTCTATGCAAAGATAATGGGTCACAAATGCATCTCTAAACCCTAATAAAGAAATATTGAAGTTTGAATCTTTCATATATATATATATATATATATATATTTATTTATTTATTTATTTTCTGTTTTTATTTTATTTTAACAACTCACGTTTAAACATATACTAAAAAATAAAACATATACTACGTTTAAATAATTATTTATAATATTTAAATAATATTTCATATTCAATTTATTTAAAATAAAAGGCCTTTTTTCTTTTTATTATTGGGTTGAGTTGTTTTATTGGATTTAAATTTATTTGATAAAATTTTCAATCCATTTATTTTGTTAAACTAATTTAAACTTAGAAAAAAACTAAATCATATTTATTTCAATATTTTAAACATCAATATCAAAATCTCTTTGACTTGATTTCCTAATTCTAAAAGGAAAAATCATCCAAAAATTAATAAAAATTAAACGGCCCTTCCATTTAAAGAAGAACGGAAGAATATAAAATCTGGTCTTTTATTTTCTTAGGGTTTTTACTTTTGAAGTTTTGAAGTTTCAGAGCACACTTGCAAGTTACAATGGCAGAAGAAACAATCCCTCAACCGGCTGACAACAATCAGGAGGTGACCAACGCCGAAGACATGGAATTGGAGAACACAGAGCCCGGAGCAGAGCCGAAAGGATCAAATGATGAAGCAAATGAGGCTGCAAAAGTGACCAATGGCGATGCAAATTCGAAGCGGGAGAGGGACGAAGAAAGCGCCGATGGCAGCGTCGAAGAGGCGAAGAAGCAGAAGATGGAGAAGTCAGTTGAAGAGGGAAGGATTGAGAAGGCGCAAGGAGACGGGAAGGGAGAGGAGGAGCCCGGTCCTGTGACTATAGGCCCTAAGAGCTTTCGATCGTCGAGGGAATTGTTTGATCACTTCTATAAATTCCTCCACCACTGGCCTGCCTACTTGAACGTGAACCAGGTTTCATATTATGGACTTCTTTTTAATTTGCTATCGTCCTCTGTTTTGTTAATTGAAAGGTTGAGTTGAGAATGATGCTTATGAAATTTTATGTTAGTTTTAGAACGCAGAGCTGGAACTTGATTGAAATATTTTCTTTTCCCCCAATATTGCTGTTATGGTTTATCATCATCATTATTTTATTTTGTGAAAGTTACATCTGTCTGAAGGGAAAACGAATTGCAAAAGGAGGTGTAGATTTAGGTATCTTGATCCTCAGGAATGGTGAACAATTTTAGCAGGACTTTTTGTTCTAGTCACTTGTTTGAGAAACTGTTGTAATTGTGTACATAATAGAATCAGAGAGGTGACATTCTTCAATATTCTCATGAAATTAATGATGGTTGGTATCAGTTCTGCTCAAAATCCATTTACAGATTTAGATGTTAACACAATCAATCAAAGAATTCCACCATGGATGAATAAAGTTTATTTCTATCTGTGAATCTACTCTCTTGACCTTATTTGCTCATTGAATAAAGTTTTTTTTTTTTTTTTTTTTTTGCATTGTTTTGCTGTTATTCTTTATGATTCCCTTCTTATTCTTGATTGATGTTAGTGGAAGGAACGGATATGCTATATCTATTTATTGATTTCTTTCTGGCATATCCTGTGATGTAGCAAATTATTGAGCATGTACTTATATGGTATAATTTTGCAGTCCAAAAGGGGAAGTAATAATTAGTGTTTAGAAATCCATGTATTCATGGCCGGTACAGGCTGTGATCGCATCGTTATGAAAAAAGTCCTTAAATTGAAAGGCAGTTGGGTGTTATTATTTGTATTCCGTAGCAAATATTAGTACTACTAAAGTCTACCTTTAGCATTTAGTATAACACCCCAAACCAATCGCTAATAGATATTGTCCTCTTTAGGCTTTCCCTCAAGGTTTTCATAGGTTTCCACACTCTTAGAAGGAACGCTTCGTTCCTCTCTCTAACCGATGTGGGATCTCACAATCCCACCTCCCTTAGAGCCCGGCGTCCTTGTTGGCACACCATCCGGTGTCTGGCTTTGATACCATTTGTAACAGCTCAAGCCCACCACTACAAATATTGTTCTTTTGGACTTTCTCTTTTGGGCTTCCCTTCTAGGTTTTAAAACGCCTCTACTAGGAAGAGGTTTACACACTCTTATAAAGAATGCTTCGTTTTTCTTCCCAAATGATGTGGGACCTCACATTTATAGCCTACTTTACTATAACTTTAATGGAACATTAGTAATATCTTTTGTAGGTTTGTATATTGTGGAGGCATTGATTCTGTTGATGATTCAATATTTGATATTTGTTTGTGTGGCAGTACGAGAAGATGATGTTGCTGGATTTGCTGAAGAAGGGGCATGCAGAACCAGAGAAAAAGATAGGGTGTGGTATTCATTCTTTCCAAATTCGAAACCATCCTATTTGGAAAAACAAGTGCTTCTTCCTCATTCGGGAGGACGAGTCTGTTGATGACTTCAGCTTCAGAAAGTGTGTGGATCATATCCTTCCCCTTCCTGAAAACCTCAAAGGTAGATCTGATGCAAACAAGGCATTCGGCGGTGGCAAGCACCGCGGTGGCAGTGGTGGTGGAGGACGAGGCGGGGGTGGTGGTGGCCGTGGAAGAGGAGGAGGAGGGGGTAGGTGGAGAAACTGATGGTTTTGCTAACTTCTTTTGAGTTTCACCACAATTGGACCCAGTCGTCTTCCTGCAAAGAATTCCCCAGAAAATCCCAACCAATGTCGCCCTTGGCCTTGAGTTCGAGGAATAATTTGTTTAAATGCTTTCTCTTGAATATTATCTAAGATTCTTTATTAATTTTGTAGTTGAATAGTGGTTCCTTTGATTCTTTAATTTAGTGATATTTTTCTTCTTTTAAATTCGGTCGGAGAGATTCAAATTCTAATTTCTTGGTCGAGAACATATGTATAAACCAGTCTCACTGTAACAGGCTAAATCTAGTATTGGCAGATATTGTCTTTTGTTTGGACTCTCCGGGAAAAACACGGCTATTCCCTAACAAAATGGTCTGCTCCCTAACAAAATGGTTGGCCGGAGAATGCTTTGTTCTTCTCCCTAACAAAATGCAGGAATGTGTTTGGTAGAGCACAATATCTCGAACTCAACACTATTTAAGTACAAATATTTAATGATGAAATTGGGGAATTAGGGTTCATAAATCCAAATAATTAAGCAACAGTTTGAAGAAATAAAACGTAATTAAAGTTGTTATGTAACTGTTCCTCACTAAGTTGTCTCTAATCCCAATTAATGAGATGGGTTTAGATTAAATAGCCACATTCCCCAATGATTTATGAGGACGATGCGTTACATTTCATTAACATTCCATTACGATCACCATCCCATCTACCTTAACTAACATCCACATCCATCAATGAGCCAACTCAGTCCTCTAAACTGCAGTCAGTGGAATTGTAATGATTAAATCCCAGACTGACATGGTTAAGACGCCTCAAAAGCCTTAGATTCTTGTTCATCATTCTTTTTTATGTTTTTAGTGCCTTCTTTCTATTGGTTATCTTAACTATTATGTGTTCTATCAACAAAAAAGAAAATAAATAAATAAATAATGCCAAGAACACGGCTCAGATTCCACTACTGTTCATCATTAATTAACAATCCAAAACTGATATATATTTTGTTCTAGTTTATAAAATCTTGTAACTCTCATAAGCACACACCGTAATGCAATAAATGAAAATTGATGATCATAAACATATAAGAAATTATGATATCTCTATCTGTTCATGCATGGGGACTGTGGTTTTTATGCCCCTTTGGCGGCGCACGTTCTCCAATTCTTCCCTTCCCCAATTCATCGTACCATTTTCTGAGCATTATATATCCCCCATTTTCTGCCTCTTCTTCTTCCCTTCCTTCCATATTTCATTTCTTCTCTCTGTTTTGGTGATCGATCGTGACGAATGGGCGCCACTTGGAGGCCGAAGTGTGAAGCCATGGCCTTTGAAGACCCTTTTCCTTTATCATGCCATCTTTCTCCTCTCCATTGTAGGCAAGTTTCACAGCTTCTAATTTCATTTCATAATTAACCATTTCTTTCTCTGTTCATCATAATTTAACTTAACTCTATGTAGAACCGACAATTATTCTGCGTTGGATTGGAACTGCAATTTTGGGTTTCCGGACAGCTTTTTTGACGTTGTTCCTTTGCTTGAGAGTTGCACAAATAATGACTCGTTTTTCGACCCCAAGGACATAGATCCTATTAGCAGTTTTATATCAGGTGATTGATTCATGATATACCCATTTGTGATTGTTCATATTTATGTTGAAAAGATTGAAAAGTTTTGATTTTGCAGAAGATGGGGGCGTTGGGATTTGGAGTGAATTGGAGAGTGAAGCATTTGGGGTTGAGGAAGGAGGCGGAGAAAATGGTAATGGAGGGATGGGAAACGAGGGGACGATGATGAGGAAGGCCAAAAGAAAGTGCTGCAGAGAAACGAGCAATGGCAGTGGCAGTGGCAGTGCATCAACAAAAACGTTGTCAAGAGAAGCAATATCGGAGTACTTCTACATGCCCATAACTCAGGCGGCAAAACAGCTCAATGTCGGACTCACTCTGTTGAAGAAGAGATGCAGAGAATTGGGTATAAGAAGATGGCCTCATAGGAAGCTCATGAGCCTGCAGACCCTAATCAAGAACGTCAAGGCATGTCTTTTTCTAAATATTTTGTTTAAGGTCGTGGATTGTTGGGACGAAGTCCTTTGGCTAGCTAATTTAGGAATGATCATGAGTTTATATGTAACAAATACACTCTATTGGTATGGGCCTTTTTATTGAGAATTGTGATTTCTAACATTGTATCAGAGATATGCTTTTAACTTAGTCATGCCAATAGAATCCTCGTAGTCAAACAAAGTGTATTGTAGTCGAGGGCTCCAGAAAGGAATCGAGCCGAGTAGGCTGTACTTAGGTTTATGATTTTCTTGACAAATTTTTGTTGGGAAATGAATGCAGGAGCTTCAAAAGGAAGATGGAGATCAGGGAGTGAATAAATTGAGCAATGTATTGAAGATATTAGAGAATGAGAAGAAATTAATGGAGGAGAGACCAGATTTGCAGTTGGAGGACAATACAAAGAGGCTTAGACAAGCCTGCTTCAAGGCCAACTACAAGAAAAGAAAGCTTTCTGGAACCAACAATGGCTCCCAGTATTTCTCCATTAATGGTGGAATGATTTGCAGAGATGATCAAGAACAGGGGGAGGAGGAGGAGGACGACGACGAAGACGATGAAGAAATAAAATATCTGTTGATGGGTTGCTCGTTTTCGTCGAGTATTGGCAGCCCATTGATGTAATAAAAAACATTGATGTTCGTTGGATCTGATTGGTCGTTGTGATCGAACACAGTACAGTTGTAGGGTTTGATGAACATTTGATCATAGAAGAAAAGGCAAAGGACTTTAATACAAATTTTAATTTGAATTTAATTTTCTCTATTTTTTTTTTAATTTTATTATTCGTAATATAAAAAATAAAATAAATTAAATGCATTATAAGTATGTAACGACTGCTGAATTGCCGCTCGAGCGTAACGAAAACGATTCAGCGGCCATTGATAGATGACTGTGATCTTCCGGCGATGCCGTTGTTCGGCGGATCGGCATCTTCATTCTCTTCGCCTTCCTCGTTTCGCATCCACCGCTTCACTCCTTCACTCTCCGATCTCTCTGCTTTCTTCCAAATTTCGTGAACAAAACTCAACGCTTCGCTTCGATAGAGAGCCGCTGATTTCTCTCATAAAGTCATGCACCCACAAATCACAATTGCTGCAAATCCATGCCCACATGATCCGCACTTCTTTCATTCAAGACCCCATTGTTTCCCTCCGCTTCTTGACTCGCATCGTTTCCGCGCCTTTTCGCGAATTGGGCTATTCGCGAAGATTCTTCTCTCAGCTGACGAACCCATTTGTTTCTCATTACAATACGCTGTTGAGAGCCTACTCGTTGAGCCGTTCACCTCTGGAGGGATTGTACATGTACAGAGATATGGAGAGGCAAGGTGTTCATGCTGATCCTTTGTCTTCTTCCTTTGCCGTTAAGTCGTGTATAAGAATGCTTTCATTATTTAGTGGGATTCAGATTCACGCAAGGATCTTTAGAAATGGGCATCAATCGGATAGTCTTTTGCTCACCTCCATGATGGATTTGTATTCTCATTGTGGCAAACTTGAGGATGCATGCAAACTGTTCGATGAAATTCCTCAAAGAGATGTTGTTGCTTGGAACGTTTTGATTTCGTGTCTAACTCGAAATAAACGAACAAGGGATGCTTTGGGTTTGTTTGAGATCATGCAGAGTCCAACGTATCTCTGCAAACCTGATAAAGTTACCTGTTTACTTCTTCTCCAAGCCTGTGCAGACTTGAATGCATTGGAATTCGGCGAAAGGATTCATAGTTATATTCAACAGAACGATTATAATACAGAGAGTAATTTGTGCAATTCGCTGATATCCATGTATTCGCGGTGTGGACGTGTGGATAAGGCTTATGAAGTGTTTGATAAAATGCCTGAGAAAAATGTTGTTTCATGGAGTGCGATGATTTCCGGGTTATCAATGAATGGACACGGAAGAGAAGCTATTGAAGCGTTTTGGGCAATGCAAAAGAAGGGTGTTGAGCCTGATGATCATACTTTCACTGCAGTTCTTTCTGCTTGTAGCCATTGTGGCCTGGTTGATGAAGGAATGGCGTTTTTTGATCGTATGAGACAAGAGTTCATGATAGTTCCCACCGTCCATCACTATGGATGTATGGTTGATCTCTTGGGTCGTGCTGGAATGCTCGACCAAGCCTATCAGCTCGTAATGTCAATGGAGGTGAATCCAGATGCGACAATGTGGAGGACCCTTCTTGGAGCTTGCAGAATTCACGGTCATGCGAACCTTGGGGAGCGCATAATTGAGCATTTGATTGAACTCAAATCTCAAGAAGCAGGTGATTATGTGCTGCTGCTGAACATTTATTCTTCAGCTGGGAACTGGGACAAGGTAACTGAATTGAGGAAATTCATGAAGGAAAGGGGTATCTATACTACACCCGGCTGCACCACAATAGAACTGAATGGGGTGGTGCATGAGTTTGCTGTGGATGATATTTCGCATCCGATGAAGGACAAGATCTACAAGCAGCTGGATGAGATCAACCAGCAGCTAAAGATTGCAGGTTATGAAGCTGAAATATCATCTGAATTACACAACTTGAAGGCAGAAGATAAGGGGTATGCGCTTTCTTACCATAGTGAGAAATTGGCCATAGCCTTTGGGGTTCTTGCAACCCCGCCAGGAAGAACCATCAGAGTGGCAAACAATCTTCGTACTTGCATGGATTGTCATAACTTTGCTAAGTATGTCTCAAGTGTTTATAACAGAAAAGTGGTTGTTAGGGACCGAAGTCGGTTCCATCATTTCCGAGAGGGTCGGTGTTCCTGCAATGATTATTGGTAGCAACACCGTCCATTCTCAGATTCTCAGAATATAGACTGACCCACAAGGAAAAATTCCCCAGAGCATGCAGCTTGTTCTAATGGCCACAGGCTCGTTCTGAAGATGGGAGAGTTGTTGTCACAGGCGGGAGGATGATATTACAACAGAAACTGGATGACAGTTGCCTGTTGGATGGAAAGTTGGTGTCCGACTAAGCTCTTTTGATCATCTGGATTTTGTCTGTTGAATCGAAAGTTGGAAAAAATAGCTTGAGTTGCTTCTACAGATGAGTTTCGGGTTGGAATTGAAAATGAGTAACGACTGAATCTCTTTTAAGTTATTAGACAATGAATCTAATTACAAATTTCCTTCTTCGATTTCTCATTCACTATTTCTGTCCACTCATTGCTGTCTTAAATTCCATGAGAATGATGATGTCAAAGCTACTAGTTTTCACCACGTTTTGTAGGCTTCCGGGACAGATTGTGATGAAGCTAAACGAGCAACCCAAGTCATACGCTAGGAGATAAGTTGCTTGACTAAAGCTTAGGGAAGGGACTTGGTCGATGAAAATTATGAGATCTCACGTCGGTTAGAAATGAGAATGAAGCATATTTTATAAAGTAGGGTGTGAAAATCTCTCATTCACTGGCTACTAAGAGGGTAGATTGTAAGATCTCACGTCAGTTAGAGAGTAGAATGCTTCCTAGCAGATGCGTTTTAAAAACTTTTAGGGGAAGCTCGAAAGGAAAAACACCAAAATGACAATATTTGCTAGCGGTATAGACTTGGGCAGTAACGGTGAATGGTCTTCTCTCTTGAAAGAACTTTACCAACCAACAGATTCTATATCATTTGGGTATTAACCCAAAAAAGAATCAATCTTAAGAGTCTTAAGATGAGGTGCACAGTCTTACCAACCATGTTATTACAAAATTTTCAATCACTAGGAACTCTTATTGAACGGACTACATTCTTTTTTTGATATTCTACAGCAGCAATTAATATCTCAAAAAGAAGTTCTCCATCAGACAGACGGGGTAAAATGCAAACCAAACAAAAGGAAGTGCTTGGGATTCAATGCTGCTACGCCCCAAGCATGTTCCGGAAATCCAAGGTCGTTTTAAGCAGCCACTGAAGGCTTCTGTGTAAAAGCAATGCCCTTCTCAATGCTTGCCTTCAGTTCTGGCTTTAGAGCTTCAAGAGCCTTCTCCTCGTACTCGGTTAAACCCTGTAGATCAGACGTTACAAAGGCTTCAATTCCTTTCCTCCCAAGCTTAACTCTCGATGCAAAGAAGGGAAGCTCAGTTAGATCAGACTGCACAAATGTGCACTCATACACATCACTGTCTCCATCCAAAGCACGAAGAGACGATTCGACAAATCTCGCCGCAGCATATGCCATCGAAAGGGTAGCAGATCCCGCCCCTGCCTTCGCTTCCACAACCTCAGTTCCCGCATTTTGAATCCTAACAGTCAGTGCTTGAACTTCTTCATCTGTAAAGCTCACTGAAGGTCGAGTCTTTGACAGCAAAGGAAGAATTGTTATACCCGCGTGCCCCCCAACAACCGGTACATCAACGTCGATCAGTTCAAGGTTCTTCTTTTCAGCGACAAACGTGTTTGCCCGGACGACATCCAATGTAGTAACCCCGAAAAGCTTCTTTGGATCAAACACGCCCTTCTGCTTTAGAACTTCTGCTGCTATAGGCACAGTTGAGTTCACAGGGTTGCTAATGATATGAATGAATGCATCGGGACAATTATCGGCAACTGCCTCGACCAAAGTTTTCACTATGCCAGCATTGATGTTGAAGAGATCATCACGAGTCATACCAGGCTTTCTTGGAACCCCAGCAGGTATGACCACAATATCTACATCTTTTAAAGCATTGGCTAATTCAGAGGGTCCAGTGAAAGCCTGAACTTTTGAGGGAGTGTTACAGTGGCTAATATCAGCAGCAACACCCTTGACATTTGCAATATCATAAAGGTTCAGGGTCGAAATTAACGGCGACATCTTGATGAGAAGCGACAGAGGCTGACCAATACCTCCAGCAGCTCCAAGAACAGCAACTTTGTAAGAGGCTTGAGGTTGAAGATTTTTATAAACATTCTGGTTCACTCTTTGAGCTGACGGAGCAAGACGACGCCATAGGGCGGTACTGCTCTGGTTCCCTAGGAAAGATGATTCCGAGTCGCAACGAAGAAACGAAGCTGCCTTGAGGCCGCAGAAGCTTGGAAGAGACTCTCGTGAATTGACCCTCAAGCCTGCAGACTTTGATTGGGAAAATGAGTTGAGTTTAGTATTAAGTGATGCAGTTGCTCCAATGGACAAAGTAGCTGCCGATGTTGCTGCCATATCTGGTTCTATCAAGGGGAGGCAGGGGAAGTGTCAGTCATTTCCATAATCTGGTGAGTCTCCAACAATATAAAACCATCAGAAATGCTAATCTGGTAAGAAGGGTAAGTAAATTCATCTTTTTTGTACAGCAATCAGGAGAATAGATATTCAACTCCAGTAAGAAGAATTAAGACAACTGCTCCAATTTCAACAAGTGGGTTCATATGATTCCTTCAGAAAAATAAAGATCCTAAGAAAACAAGAACCATTCTACGCAAACAACATAAATGTAAAGTTTGAATCCTAGGAAACATCGTTTGAGATCTACCCTTCTAGGGGTGGGTGGGAACCAAGACAGAGAACTCCACAAAAGTGAAAATTTCTAACCACTACCTTCCTTTAGCTCATGTTCCAAAATGAAAGGATAAAAGAGTTCCTAATCCAAAACCCAGCTTCAAAAACAGAGAACTGAGCTTCCAGAAACGATTGTATAAACAAAATCACGCAAAAGTCAGTCAGATCCATAGCATTTGAAACCAACAGAAACAAATGGATCTATGATAAATAATGAATCAACATTCCACCCAAAACAGAGTTCACTCCCGAGGAAGTGAAAAACAAACAAACAAACAAACAAAGGAGAAAGAGAAATGGAACCTTGAAACCCAGAAAGAGAGGAAAGTGGGTAATCGGAGATTTATTAGGCTCAAAAGGGTATTTCCCGAAAATGGAATTGTGGGTCGCAGAAATCTCCGCCTGAAAGCCTTGGGCGTAGCACTTCTTTTTGAATACCCAAGCTTTATATATACTGTTTCTCTTTCTCTTACTCTCTACCGAATACACCGCCGTAATGCGAATCCTGTCCCTTTTTCAAGCATTTTCATCCCCCAAGCTTTATATATACTGTTTATTCACTCTCTCTCACTGAATAAATTAATACCCAGTTTAAGTTCTAGTTTACTTATTCTTTTCGTATCCCTTTTCATATAATACTTCTTCGTAGCCAATTTGTGATCTAATTCTGTTTTAAATTAGTAATTTGAATCAAAAGTAGGAAGGCTTACTTAACACGCAACCTAAATGTCAACCAATAAGATTTAATTGCTTACATATATGCTTTATAGAACCAAATTCAATTATTCTAACAGATTGCCTTTTCAACACCATTGAAGGGTGGCTCTTAATATTGAAAACAATGGTCTCTTTCATTGCGCACACAGATTTGAGTAAGGGAAATCAACTCCACAAAAGTGAAGTATGAGGATTCATTAACATGAAATGATGATCTCTGGGTGCTTTGGGAAGCTAAAGATTTATGTTTTTTTTCTTATAATTAGACACAGTTCTCTCATAAACTGACTTTGTCCATCTCCCTGCTCAGAGCATTGGCTCTCACCAAGCTTCCGATGGTATTGACAGCCAATTTCAAGTCCTCCAATGGGTTCCCAGGCACCACTCTCTTGTACAAGTAACTGTCGAACGTCATCTTCTGCACATACTCGTCCGCGCACATCTCCACAAAAGCTTCCCTCGCCGGATTCGACCTGTAAAACACCTTCTGCAGCACATCCAGAACCTTATAAGTCGGCCAGTATGTTTTATCCCACTTCTCCAAGTACTTCCTCAGGTCTGATTCCTCCACCATTCTCTTCCCGTTTTCCGACCCCTCCACGATTGCTTCTGCACACATTCGCCCGCTCTTCGCTGCGAAATATATGCCTTCGCCAGAGCATTTTGTCACGTACCCGGCTGCATCGCCTACCAGTGCCACTCTCCCGGCCAGCCTCCGTGGACGGGGGTGCTCTGGGATTGGATGTGCTTCAACTCGGATGATTTTCCCCCCTGAGATCTTGTCTTTCGCTCTGTTTCGTGTGGCTATTTGAAACTTCTTGATATCGGCCTTGTGAGTCACGGTGCCGGTGCCGACGGCGACGTGGTCGCATTTTGGGAACACCCACCCGTAAAAATCCGGCGAAACGTCGTCACCTACATACATCTCTGCAAGATTCTCGTAATACACCATTTTGTCATCTGGGATTTTGATTCTCTCCTGCAATCGCAAACCCCCAATACTCTACTTTAACACAGTAAATTCTATTTGGCAAGTAAATACTACAAAATGTCGCTCAGTAATTTGTCCTTAAATAAACCCTAACCCTAAAATCGATTTACCTGAAATGCGATGGCGTAATCGTAATCGCCGGCGTCAATGGCCTTGGCGACGCGAGAATTGGCTCCGTCGGCACCAATCACGGCGTCAACCTCCAATGTCTTCTTCTCTCCGACGCCTCCTTTCTTTCCATCGTACGAAGTGTAGTGAAGGACATATGGTGAATTTCGTTCCTTCGGAAGGTCCAATTTCATGACTAAGCCATTAATTACATTAGCTCCATTCTCAGCGGCTCGCTCGCGAAGATACGCGTCCAGAACCTCTCGCCGAACCATCCCAATGTACTCGTGAGGTTTCAAGGTCTGGCCGATGTCCACGGCAACGTTCGATGGAGAGATCATCTTCATCTTCGTGACACGGCGGTCAATCAGATCCAACGGGAGATCGAATTCACCAACCATGCACAGCGGAATCGCCCCACCGCAAGGCTTGCAGTTGTCGAGCTTCCGCTCGAACAGGAAAGTCTCAACGCCACCCTTGGCGAGAGTTTCAGCAGCCGATCCTCCAGCAGGGCCGCCGCCAACCACCGCAACTCTGAGGTTGCGGCCGGCGATTTTAGGGCTAGTTTTGGCAGCGGAAACATAAAATCGACGCCGAAATTGGGGGTTCGAGGTGGCCTTCGTTTGAGTGACGAAATTGGGCTTCTCAGGCGACGATTGACGGAGTCCGGTGAAGGATTTGAGCGCTACGGAGGCCATTTCGTCGAGCAGGGGAGTGAAGCTCGAAATGGAATAATGGCGGGTGGAGTGCGCTGCGTGATTTTTATATATTTAACGGATATGGTTTGAGATATGAGTGTGTGCTGGCCGTTGGATGGAGAGAATGGACGATGGATATTAGAAATGGATAATTGTACTAGATTCTTAGGATACCCTTTTTCATATATTTAATATTTTTAATTATTGTTAGTAATATTCGACTAGCATTGTGCCACGTTTCCACTCTTTCAGCTTTGTTTGTAGCTCTTCCACGGGAGAAAAGATATCATTCATGCAGCCAATTAATTAACGCCACCTCAGCTACGAACCTACGTGTCGTGGCTTACCGTCCTTGCCTCCATAAAAAAAAACAATAAAAACAAAATTGTTTAAAAAATATCACTTTTATTATGACTAAAAATAAAATAAACCCATTTCGATCTACACATCAATGAATGCATACGCCACCCTTTGGTTTTGTGAGAAAAATCTCCTGTGGAATTTAAAAAAGGTACCTTTTTTGTTGCATTTTTTTTGACTCACCAAATGAGTGCATTGAGCATCAACAACGTCAGAAAGCGTTTCCAGATCATCCTAAGAATATTTTCAGTTTAATTGATGCTTTTGTAAGAGTCTAAGTCCACCGCCAGTAGATATTGTCTGTTTCGTTAGTGGATGTTGTGTGTTTGTCCATTGCCATCACCATTATAAAATGCATCTCACTCCACTCCAAAGCTTAGTACCACATGATTATGTGTCTAGCTCTAATACCTCCCGTAATAGCATTATTAAGTTCATCTTTTTAAAAGAATGTTAATAATTCTTAAGCCCACGGTTGAAGCAACCTCGAGTAGGTCACCATCTGAGCCCAGAATTTTCAAAAACCAAAGTAGCTGCAGTAGGTTTGAATCACCAATTGTTTGTTTATCAACCCAACAACATCCTATCCTCTCTTAAAACCTTCACAATCGACCACCATGCCCACGCCCAATTCACCCTTCCTCATCAACCATGAACTCCTCTGCACCATCACTCTGTTTCCTGCTATTCACCCTCTTAGCAGCCGCCGCCATTCCCAGCTGCCACTCCAAGATGGTGCAGTTCATATTCGGCGACTCACTCTCCGACGTTGGAAATAATATGTACCTTTCAAGGAGCTTAGCTCAGGCAAACCTGCCCTGGTACGGCATTGATTTTGGCAATGGACTCCCTAATGGAAGGTTCAGCAATGGCCGCACTGTTGCAGACATTATCGGTATCCTAATTAACCCACCCTCCCCTTTAATTATATCATTAATTGGTTACTTTTTTTTACTAATCTCCAATCTTTTTATCCCAGGTGATGAAATGGGTCTACCCAGACCACCGGCTTTTCTCGATCCCTCGCTAAGTGAAGATGTAATTCTGGAAAATGGAGTGAATTACGCATCTGGGGGTGGAGGAATCTTGAACGAAACTGGCGGCTACTTCGTGAGTTTCGAATTCATACCCAAATTAACAAATTAAAAGAAGCAATTTATTAAGATTTAGATTGAATTAACCTGCAGATTCAGCGGTTTGGTCTGTACAAACAAATTCAGCTCTTTCGAGGGACGCAAGAACTGATCAAAGCCAAAATCGGGGAAGAAAAAGCCAAGGAGTTCTTCGAAGAAGCTCGATACGTGGTTGCTTTGGGAAGCAACGATTTCATTAACAATTATCTCATGCCCGTTTACTCCGATTCTTGGAAATACAACGATCAAACATTCATCACTTACTTGATGGAAACCCTTCGCGATCAGCTCAAGGTTCTTAATTTCTAAAGCAAACACCCACTTCAAATTAAAAATCTCTGTTTTGTAATGGGGTTATTGTTTTGCAGTTGTTATACAGTTTGGGGGCAAGGCAATTGATGGCGTTTGGGCTGGGTCCAATGGGCTGCATTCCGCTGCAAAGGGTACTCAGTTCATCCGGCGATTGCCAAGACAGAACCAACAATTTGGCCCTCAGCTTCAACAAAGCTGCCAGTAGCCTTCTTGATGGCCTCGCCACCAGGCTTCCAAATGCCACCTACAAATTCGGAGATGCTTATGATGTTGTCGCCGACGTTATTAGCAACCCCGGCAAATATGGTATGGAAAACAAGAAACAGAAACAAGAAACAAACAGAATTACCAAACGGTTCGACATTTTTAAAAGGAAATGGACATTGTTTGTTTTGTGCAGGGTTTAGTAACTCGGAATCGCCATGTTGCTCATTTGGGAGGATCCGGCCGGCCCTTACATGCATTCCGGCGTCGGTGCTGTGCAAAGATAGAAGCAAATATGTGTTTTGGGATGAGTATCACCCTTCGGACAAGGCTAACGAGTTGATTGCTAATGAACTCATTAAGAAATTTGGGTTTTCAAGAGTTAATCAAAACGGAGCTCCATCTCCAGCCCCTGAAGCTGAGGCGGATCCAGCCCCAGCTCCGGCCGCGGATCCATCTCCTTCTCCATTCATATCTCCATCCCCACAGTGACTTCAAAATTTTCTCTTGTTTACAGATCTTTGTCTTAACAACTTTTCCAATACTTATTCTGTGCCTTCTTTTTATTATTATTATCATTGTACTATGTGATTTTTGTTTCCATTCTGATTGGCTAACAATGGTAAAAAATTGGTGCTTGCAATAATAACAAGATTCTACACCTCTCCATTTTTTTTTTTTTTCCAATTCTAGACATGGGTCGTGATCCTTCAAGCTCATCGATATTAAATATGGTCTACTTTCACCTGTTATGTATGATCATTATTCTCACAGTTTTAAAATACGCTTGCTAGAGAAACATTTTCATATATTTATAAGGAAAGATTCGTTTCCCTCTTCAACTAGTGTGGGATCTCACAGTCGACGCGTTGCGTATCTCTGTCATGGTTTTAAAACGTTCCCTTCTCCAACTAATGTGGGATCTCACAATCGACCTGTGTCGTATTGTCGTCACGATTTTAAAATATGTCTACTAGGAAGAGGTTTGCACACTCTTATAACAAATGTTTCGTTCCCCATTCCAATAACTGGGATCTCACGTGTATTATTTTATAATTTCTAATATGCAGTAAAATAATAAATGTTTTTTTTAATTAAAACAATGTCTACAATTAAAATAGTTGCATCAAGATATGAGAAATTAAATTATTACAAGAAGTGAGGAAGATTTTTTTTGGTATATTTTTTAAACAAGAAAAGTAGAGCTTATTATAATGAGCATTAATACCAAGTGTCACACCCTCAAATTAATGCTCCAACATTAAACATTAAATCAATACCTTAATACATTGTTTTAATCCAGTCCACGTCAACTTAAGGAGTCTTTAATTATAAATACTTGGTTAATTATCCTCCAACCGCCCACGCGACCGTCCTTATTATTAAGATAATGTAATTGGAAAAACTTTACCCATGAAGTAGACATGTTAATTAGTTTTATGTTTTATTATTAAATTAATTTCATTTTATTTTTATTTTTAATTAAGAACTGTTGACTCTTTTTACACCGAAAGACAAAAGAGGGTTTTGTTTGCATTGCTTTTTAATTACTCTTACGTGGTCCAATAGCATAAATTTGTATATTTAAAAGCCATCACTGGTGGGACACGTGTCGCGTTGTGTAAAAGAGAATTTAACTCGGGGACAAAGTGCAGTGAAAGGTAAAAGCTGTAGATTTGTCCCACGTGTCGAATTTTGAAGACGTGGAGGGAGGATTAGACGTATTAGTTTAGCTACTTGGGAAAAAGTTGGGAAGCTTTTTCCATGCGTGGGCCACGTCGGAAAATAAAAAGTTGGAATTTTTACTATTTTCCTTTCTTTACTTTTCTTTTTCCAATAATTTGATCCAAAATTTATGTACTTTTAATGCGTCGAAAAATAGATGGTGATTTTTTTAAAAAATAAATATCAGGAAAAAATTAGTCAAAATACACTTAAAAATAATTAGGGAAGGGAATATAAAAAAGGGAAAAATGGAGAAATTAAATAATATAATAGTTTAATTAATAAAAGAAAAAAGGGGAGAAGGGTGCACCAAAATGTGCGTGCAACCGAGAATCAGAATACGAAGGAACTTGTGGCTGGTAATGAAAATGGGACGATGACGTGGCATCCACCTCTTGCTTAAACGGATCAAAAACGAGGACCGAGTTGCCCAATGCCAGCCCAGAGTGCCTCCAATATCCAATATCATCCAATATCATCCAATATCCAATTCCTTTCTCTCTCTCTCTCTCTCTCTCGATTTTCGTTTCCTTTTCTCTTCCTTTCCCTGTTCTTTTAGTCTTCAAAAAATGCTGGAAATTAAGGACCCTGCGATTAAGATTTTCGGCAAGGAGATTCAACTTCCGGCCGACTGTGAAGTTCCGTTGATCGAAAGTGACGATTCGGATTCTAGTTCTCAGAAAGAAAATCGAGATGAGGCAGTAGAAAAGGTACAGTTCAGTTAATCAACATTTTGTACACTCAGACCTGAATTCCTCCTGTTTGTTTTACCCAATTCTGTACCAGTGCTTGTGCTTCTGAGCTTCTTTTTTTGCTTTTTCCCTCTTTCCGTTTTTTCCTATTTGGTGATTACGGTACTCTGACAGGGCGGTTCGCGTGTTGACCGTTTAGATGTTCTTCAGATTTTACTGTTTCCGGTTTTTGATTGGTTGTTTGTAAACGCCTTCTCAAGCAGATTTTGAACTCTTTCGTTGCTAAGTACCCTAATCTGGCATTTTGGGGGTCCCAATTGATATTAATTTTGGTTTTCATGTTTGAAGATTAGGAACGTTCAAAGGGGGAAAATTGAACCCGCAATTCTTTTGGATTCAAAGATCGAATCTATCTTGTCTTAGGTTCCTTTTTTTTCCCATTTGAAACGGCAAATCGATGATTTTCCACTCTTTAAAACAAAAATTAGCATGGTTTCAATAAGCTACTGTTCTTATTGTTCGAGCTATAAACTTGAAATTGTCATTCATCTTGTTTATCGTTTGGAATATCCTATTCCTCGCAATTAGTAGTGAGATGTTCTCTATTGTCTTCAAATTTATATGGATTTTCTCAGGTTTCGGTGGAATCCATAATCTGTTATCTGTTTGACTTTGTACTTTGATAATAAACCAGTGTATACACCAACCTCCCCAACCCAAAAGAGAGAAAGAAGAAGAAAATATTGGGACAATACTCACGATTTGAAAAGAAGTGTGAATTAAAGATCATTACTGTTAATTCTCGTACGTTCTTATACTGCCAACTCTAGTGTCCTTAATCTGCTATTGATTTGTGAGGTGGAGCTTTCTCGCTGACATGACTGATTTCTGATATATAAATTTTGAAGTTATATGGTATCTGTAGTAGCTCAAGAGTATTAAGAACTGTTTCAATTTTTAGGATGTAGGAAAAGCCACTGAGAATTCAGCTTCAAAAGAAGAAACTCTACATGATTCGGAGGATTCTGCATGTGTACAAACGGCCAATGAGGCACACATGAATCCTGAAGTGCTATCAATGGATGAGAATGACAAACCAGAGAAGGAACAAAATGACGCACCCAACTCAAAAGAGAAATTGAAGAAGCCAGACAAAATACTTCCATGTCCCCGCTGCAATAGCATGGAAACCAAGTTTTGTTATTACAATAATTATAATGTCAACCAGCCACGCCATTTTTGCAAAGCCTGTCAAAGATATTGGACTGAAGGCGGTAATAGGAGAAATGTCCCTGTTGGAGCTGGCCGCCGAAAGAACAAGAACTCTGCCTCACATTACCGTCATATTACAATCTCAGAGGCTCTTCAAGCTGCACAAATGGATATTCCCAATGGGGTCAACCACCTACCATCCAAAAGCAATGGCCGAGTCCTCAATTTTAGTGCAAACACATCTGTGTGTGAATCTATGGCCACTGTCCTCAATCCTCCGGAAAGAAAGGTCTTGAATGGGACTAGGAATGAATTTCATAGACTCGAAGACCAAGGAATTAAAGCACCTTGTAAGGGTGGGGAAACTGGCGATGATTGTTCCAGTGCATCTTCAGTGACTGTGTCAAGTTCAACGGAGGAAGGAGCTAGGAGGTGCCCTCAAGAACCACAGATGCAGAACATCAATGGTTTCCCTCAAATCCCATATCTTCCCGGTGTTCCTTGGCCTTGTACATGGAATGCACCACTACCTCCACCGGCTTTCTGCCCTCCTGGAGTTCCTTTATCATTCTATCCTGCGACATACTGGAGCTGTAGCGTTCCAGGTGCTTGGAATGTACCTTGGTTCTCTCCACATCCCTGTTCTCCAAACTCTGGTCCAATTTCTCCTATACTAGGGAAGCATTCCAGAGATGGTGACAAACTCCAGGCTGATAATTCTGGGAGGGAAGAACCTCCAAAACAGAAAAATGGATCTGTTTTGGTTCCCAAAACTTTAAGGATTGATGATCCAAATGAAGCCGCTAAGAGTTCGATATGGGAGACACTTGGTATTAAGAATGATTCAACCAAAGCTGTTAATCTGTCTAAGATCTTCCAATCAAAGGGTGGTCAAAAGAATAGTGTATCTGAAGTGTTATCATCTCCTGTTTTGCAAGCCAACCCTGCAGCGTTCTCAAGATCTCTTACTTTCCGTGAACATTCGTGAATGGTATTTTAGTGATGTAAAATTTTAGTCCACTTTATAAGGGGAAGTTGGATTTTTTCTCCCTTAATCTGCCTTAGGGGTCACTTTCCTTCCTCCTCCGTATAATTAATTTTTCAGGTTCATTGTAAAAACCTCTGTAACTTCAGAAGCTAAAGCATGAAGTGGAGACAAGCATCAATCTCAAGCTTCTTCTGCCCAAGAAGCCATCCAGTTTTTCAAGAATCCTGGTATCGTTGTCTCTATAGAAAGAGTAGCAGGCATTGCTTCTTTTTTCTCTTTCTTTTTTTAATGTCTTGAGTTTGTGGGTTTGCTAGCCATCCTTTTGCTGTACATATCTTTACATATGTGAATATAGCTGAAGTAGAGTTGCAGCAAAAGTTTCTCAGATGTATAAAATGCAGTTAAAGTTTGCTTCAATTTTGATGATGGCTGTCCCATTGCATTCTCCTCCTGGCTGGATAACCAAACCCAAACTTCAAATCATTGTATTGATAAGATCTAAAGAAATGAGTGTCATCTTTCACCTGGAAATATACAAACAACCATATAGCAGAAGGACCCATATCTGTCACTGTCAAAGGATGAAAATGTCTTTCAATATCTCAACATAATGCCAACTGCCAGGACAAGATGAAATATTCCACACAGCTAAGCATGTCAAAAGTAGAGTGTCAATTGGTGAGCACCAAAAAGGCTCCCTAGAAGGGTAGGTCTGAGTTTGAACCCTCAGTAGATATCAGACCAACCAAAAATAACACAGGAAAAGCGAAGTCCCTTTCCCCTTCAATCCCTACAAAACACCAAAAAAACTTACTTCAAAAGACTGGATCACAGAAACACCTTTCTTTTCCACTCTTTTCCCTTTCTATGGTAAAACATACAAACTTGGATGGAAGGTTTCTGGCCCTTGATCTGAAGTGATAAACTTGGGGTTCTCCTTTTCCAAATCCTTTTCCCTTGCCTCCCTCTTTTGTGGAAGAAAAGATGTTAGATGATCAAAATGTCACACAAAAACTAGTATTTTCACTTAAACAGAAGTGATAAACGTCATTGTCGTCCGTGATTGATGAGCAAAGGAGTATGTAGATATTTTGTTAGTAGGATGAAATATAAACCACATATTATGCAGAAAATCAGCTGCTGTAGGACCCAGAAGCTAATGCCACAAATCATTCTTGGGATTTCTCTTGATATTTCTCTATTTTTCCTTTTGCTGTTTTCTCTCCCATGTGAAAACTACCGTCCATTGCTTCACATCCATAAGCTTATCTTTGGTTTAGTTCTGAGGGAAGTTAGTTGATTTATTGCTATTTGTTCAATTGAATTTATTGCTATTTGTTCAATTGAATTTATTGCTATTTGTTCAATTCTGGTGAGCCTGGTTGTCCATTTGCACTGAAACTCTCACTCAGTGAAAGAAACATAGATTTCAAATGGCTTTCTGCTTACATTTCAGTTTTCTTTTATTCTTTCTTTCTTTCTTTTTTCAATCTTCAGTTAAACAATTTGAAATCTCTGTCTCAATCACTAAAGTTAAACCCAAAGAATGGGTTATCAACTTTACACTGTGACTTGTATTATATTTGTACTGTGCGAGGAGTAAAATCCAACCATTAGTGCTATTTCCACTATCATCTCTAGTGCATGCTTTCAAATATCTGAAAAGAAAGGCCTTTCTTTTATGTAATCTGATTATTTTTATCAATATGGTCAGAAGCTTTTTTACTCCATGAAATCCCACCATCTCCACCCTAAATTATTGGCTTTTCAGCCAAAGTTGACTTGTTCAGAAGAAATTGCCCAAAGCTCACAGGGATTAAGAGTCAACTTCCCACTATAACACGTCTTTCTGCTTATGCTTTCTATGCCATATTATAGATTGTTTTAGAAGTCTAAATGCTCCTAATAGCCAAACTACATCGTAGCAGTAGCTGTTAGTGTTTAGTACCCATAAGAAATCTTGATTAATTAGAAAAGAAAGATCAAATGTTAGGAACCACGAACTTCTACAATGGTGTGATATTGTCCACTTTGAGCATAAGCTCTCGTGACTTTGTTTTTTGTTTCTCCAAAAGACCTCTTACCAATGGAAATGTATTCCTTACTTATAAACTCGTGATAATCCCCTTAATTAGCCAATGTGAGACTCCCTCCCAAGGATCCTCAACATGGAAATGATTCGAACGGGTGAAAGTAATGAATCCCATCCACTAAGTTACTTAATGACCCAGTTTCTTTGGTGTTCCTCTGACATTTGGTCGAACAAAGTAGGTAGAAATTCCGTTGTTTGAGAAAGCATCCACAAGAAAGAAGTGTGGATGTGAAGCATCACTTCCCCATAATCCAAAGAAAAAGAAGAAAGGAACATCCAATTTCTCTGATAGTGGGATTGCTAAGAATTTTAACTTTACAAATGTATTCCCAAGTTCCTTTTTCACTTCCATTTTATGCTTTTTCTTTCACTTCTTTGATCTTTCCTTCCCAATACGTTGAACTTCCTTTTGAACTCTGACCCTTCAATCATAGGTTCTACACAGATCACTCATGAAGGCATAAAGCAACGCTTCTACATGATACTGTATGCAGCCAATGAGCTTGTTGTTCGCATAATAAGAACATTTCAATCTCTTTTTGTTAAGTTTTCACGTCTCATACTTGAATCGATTCTACCTACAGGTTATACTATAATAACTCAATTGGTCATTTGTTCTTGTGAGATCCCATATTGGTTAGAGAGGGTAACAAAAACATTCCTTATAAGGGTGTGGAAACATCTCCCTAGAAGATGGGTTTTAAGACCGAGAGACTGATAGCAATACATAATAGGCCAAAATGGACAATATTTACTACTGGTGGGCTTAGGCTGGTACAAATGGTATCAAAGCCATCACCCAACGGTGCGCTAGCAAAGACGCTAAGCCTCCAAGATGGTGGATTGTGAGATCACACATTGGCTGGAGAAGGTAATGAAACATTCCTTATAAGGGTGTGGAAACCTCTCTGTAGAAAACACGTTTTAAAATCGTGAGGTTGACGGTGATATGTAATGGGCCAAAGCGGACAATATCTATTAACGGTGGGCTTTGGCTATTACAATTCTACACCTTCTTGAGTCTGGTTCACGATGTACACTACCATTGGCAAACAGTTCAAGAACATCCATTTCCCGACCTGTAGATTATTTAAACACAATGACCATATAATATCACTTCCAAGGTTGCATGATTTACAGCCATCAAAAGATAAATAGTCAAGAAGGTGGTGAAATTATGAATTTGGGAGAATTGTTTCATGAAATAATGTTCATTTTCCCTTTTCTGCAACAAAAGCTTACTCCAAATGTATAATTTAAACTGTTATGAAATATGGAAGACAGATAGCGTGGTATTTTTGTATCTGATTGGTCCCTCTAGAAGCATTAACAGACATCAACTAATCCAGCCCAGAACAGCAGATCCCAAGTTCAAGAAGAACAATCAACGATAATCAGCTAAGGAACAGTTTTTATCCTTTCAGTGTACTTCAAAGCTGAAGTTCGAAAAAGGGGCGACGTGTTCTTGGATCTTTTGTAAGATGTTTATAATATCTTGACTAGTTAAGACTATCTCGTTAGAATTATAAGAAAGTTTTGATGATTTAGAGTTTGAAGGCTGAATGAAGCTGCAAAAGGCAATTCATGTTCATGGAATGTGTAATAAGTGGAAGGATCATGTCATTTAAACAACATCCAAGCTACATGGGAAGCCTCCCACCACTGTACACTGAGATCCACTATGTTGTTTCATATCACATTCCAAAAACAAGCTCTCAAAACAATCTCAACCATTTACTTTTAACACACCAACCTTCTCTTCCTACAAACCAAATCTAGTTGCCACTGAACGTCTGCACAATGGTGTTGTGCCATGGGTCAGAAATGTGCTGCAAAAGGTTCTCAAACGGCCCCTTCCCTGTCACGTTGTGTTGCACAATGAACCCCAAAAACGCCAACATCGCAAGCCTCCCTGTACAAGAAATAAACACCAATTCATATCATAAGACAAATCTGGAGTTTATATCTAGAGGTTTAGTTCTAAGAGCTTACCATTGGCTAGTTCCTTCTCTTTGGCTTCCTGAGTGGGAGCGAAATTGAGGGGGTTGAAAATCCCACCGGGGTAACCGACTTCATTTGGCGGCAAACTGTATTGCTTGAAGATGGGGTCTTGGTTCACGCTGCCGGGGTTCTTGATGTCCTGCCACCTTCGGATTTCCACGTAATGGAAAAGGATGAACTCGATCACGAACAGAGTCGAAGACGATGCGAAGTACTCTGCTTTTCCGGCGTCGTACCATTGAGGAGCGTTGATGATTCCGATCTTCGTGAAAACCTCCGGCAGAAGCATTCCGGCGACACCCAGCATAGCCCACCGGCCGTTCACCAGCTCCGCCTGCACGAACCACCTCAAGTTCTCTGGGTCCTCGGCTAGAGACAGTGGGTCAAATCCATTGTCCCCTGGAAGACTGCATTTCGTTTAATCATTGGCTTAGGAGAAAACCCAATTTTTCCAATAACTTCTAGTTCGTAACGCAAGTTAAGAGTAGATTTTTAGTGTATGGTTTTACCTGCCATTTAAGTATGCCGGAGATGGCAGACCAGGCAACCACTCTCCCTTCTTGGCTTCAACCTTGAAAGATGAAGAAGACGAAGCAGCGACTGGTTTAACCGACAGCATACGGTGGAGTTTGCCGGAAGAACCAGTAAGGAATCTCGATCGGGCGGCGCATGGCCGGAAAACAGCGGCGGAAGCTTGAGTAGTGACGGTGGCCATCTCTCCTGAACGATCTACTTTTGTGTGGGGGAGATTGAGGAAGAAATGGGGGAGTAATTTGGAGGCCTTTGTAACATCACTTCCATGCTAAGTTTGTGGTTCTTGTTCGCTCTTCAGATCTGAGGGTTCATTCACGAGATTTTCACGATCTAACGGCTGGAAATTGGTCGGGAGTTCTGGACTGCCCGAAGGGGACGACGGGGCCTTATCGCTTTATCCTTTGAGTAATATCTTCAATCTGTTTCTATGCTTCCATTGGTTGATAAATGATAATGTGGGGCCACACCTTTCCTACGTGGGCGGGTCTCCTGCCAGAGATACGATTGAGGAATATATCCACGTGGAATCTTGACCTTGCCAATTGGACTATGACAAGTGGCCCTCCAATCAGAAGAAATCTCCACTTTAAACAATTTTTAAAAAAATGCGCTTAAATTGACCTGGGCCTTTGCGAGGTCCAGTGGGCTTGGTTAAAAGTTGGGCCTAAAATTGGGTAGCAACATAGTTGGGCCTCAAATTGACCACTTTGGTAATATGCTTATTTCCTAAAGGTGTCACTTTTTTTGTACCAAACTTGGAGTGGCTTGAGTTGATTACTAAACCTAAATGGTGTTAGGATTTCATGGGAGCTTGAAACAAATGCATTTGTGGCCTTGAGATGTCATGCACCTTTCAGTAAAAAAATGAACAAATGCACCCGTGTTACCCTGCACGTTCGTGACATTGCAGCGTTCTTCCAGAGAGTTGTTCTTATATTCTTTGCTGTTGTAACTCGAGCTACAGAGTTTTTGGTGTTTGAAAGTCATACTTTTCCGTGTTTGTAGCTAGTTTCAACACCCTTGTAAAAAGCGTTTTGTTCTAATCTCTGATCGATGAGGAATCCTCACCATTTTTCTTTAAAACATTCCTCCATGAAAATAGAACACCGAATGTATAAGAACATAGAAGCAAACTACATATATCTTAAGACATAATAGGTATCAAAAGAGCTGTAGTTACAGACATCTCTTAATACAGCCTCTTGAGTTAACCAACCTAATACTAAACTACATATTATAAACCCCACACACTCCCATGTCCTAAGCTATAACGCAGAAACAAAGTGGCGGGTGTCAAATGCCTACCGCTGCCACCATCTTTCACACTGCCATTGCCTTAAAAACACACAGCAGAACCCCAAACCCTAACCCAAACCCACAAACTCCCTCTAAAACACTAAATACCAAAGCAAAAGGAGAAAGAGGACACATTAAAAACAGTGCCCACTCCAACACTGCAAATTTCTAGCACAACTTCCTAAAAGGTTCTTAAAAAGACCAAGGAAAATAAACTCTCTTCTGTTTTCTTCTGACGTTGCCTTCCGGCTCATGGGAACTGCAGCCCACTAAATGTCTGACCGAATCTCCACCCAGCTGGCACTACGCCGTTGGATATCACCGTCCGCCCATCGCCGGTGGTTACTTTGAACGATAGCCTTTGTCCATCCAGATACGAGTTGCTCTGCCAGTTCTGGCCCCAGTTCCTTGACATTGCTTCCCACCCTGTTTTCGACCCTTTGATCCACACTCCATGAACATCCCCAGCTCCCCCTACGTTGGTTATAAGAACTAAATTGAAGTATGAATGGCCGTTGATTGTGAATCTGATGCCTCCTTTCTTCTGACAAGAAACCCTGCATTTGTATATCTGCTTAGTCTCTTTTTCACTTTAGCGATGAGTTAAACAAATTTAGTACCTTCTGTATGCCACTGGGACAATGCCGGCTTTGTAATGGGCGATTTGCTGGAAGACGGGCTGGGAGAGATCGAAATGGTGCTGGGGAGGGTTACACCAGCCACCGGCGTTGTTGGGGAGCGCATTGTTTGGTGGACAAAAGTTGGTGGCAGTGACCACAATGGAGCTTGAAAGACACCATCTTGCGTCATTTACGCACTTGATTTCGAAGCAAGCCCCACAGCTCAGTCCATTGTTGAATAGGGCTGTGCTCAGAGCTGCTGTGTTCGTCCCATATCCCTGGCTGTATAGGTTTCCATACCCACAAGCCCCTCCTGCAACAACAACAGAAACATCAGAAAAGCCTGTGGTTGTTAACTTCAGCTCGAGGGTTTCTATAAAAATGCGCAAGTTTTAATCTTTTTACATACCCATTGTACCAGCAGCGTCGCCCCCACCGTAGAACGTGGCGTGGGCATTAGTCCAACCTCCTCCTCCATTGTTGCCATGAACAGAATCACATCCCAAAGATAGAAGAAGACCCACCAAGACTAATCCAAGAAACGCCATTTGCCTGCAAAAAAAAACAGTAAATTTCACGAAGACGAATCTAAAACACCCTTAAAATGATGGGGATTAGAGAGATTAACGTACCTGTTTGGAAGGTCTACGATGTGTTTGTGAAATTGCCTAAGACAAAGAAAAGAGGCAGAGGAGGCAGAAGGGCTGCTTTGGTGAGGCCAGGGGAGGAGGGTGGGGCATATATAGAGAAAAGGAGAGGCGAGAAATATTCTTTGGCCATTGCTTTAGCCAACGCCAGGGATAATAACCGACGTGTGGGGGCATCAAACTGCCATGTCCATACAGTTGCTGTCTGTTCTGTGGTGGGGAATAACATCTTTTCATGAAATCACGTGGTTTTCTAAATCTTTTTGAATGAGTATCACTTTTTCCCCAGAAATTTGGTGAACGATTCTACCTTCCAAAGAATTTAATAACGTTTAGAACCCCAAAAAGTTATCTGTTTTTGCCTTTAATAACAGTTAGACCCTCTTAAGCGCGCTGCTAGACCCATACCCTTTTGCTCTACTAATGCCATTGACAGATCCTTCACTTCCTTATCCTCTCCTCCTAAAAGGACTTTAACCCTTCTTTTTTTGCCGTTTCTTTAACCTTCTTTTGGGCATTTTGCTATCATTTCTTAGTTCTAAAGCATTAGCTGCACCTGTTTAGGCGTGCTCTTTGGAGCATTCACGCATGGGAAAGCCAAAAGGAAGGTTAAGTAGGACTCCATTCAAATGTTTAAATGGGTTGAATGTTGGGTTTGTGGAGCCAAAATCAATTCAAAAGATGAAAAAGAAATGTTTGAATTTGGACATCATTATGCTCTGTAACTTGTTCTTGTTTTCCCTCTGTTTCTTTTTAAAATCATCACTTTACAGCCAAAAAGTTGGACGGAATGAATAAGCAAATTAATTAAGGTTCATACAAATGGTGAATCCATACCCCAAATTCAAAAAGCCGCCTCATTTACTTTCATGAATAACCCTCGTGAACAAGCTATCAAAAGAATCCACCTTTTTCACTTTACTGTTCCTCTCGTGTCATTCCATCACTGGATGCCCAAAAACACACAAAATTCAAATCTTTACAATAACCCATCAAACTTTTTGTGAAACCCTAATGCTCTGTTTGGAACATTGTTTGGAAAGCTGCAGTATTGGCAATCACATGGATGATGTAAGGATGAACAGCCCACGTACACTGTGTTTCTGCTTGCATTGAAACCACAAATAAGCAACTAAGTCCTTTAACTTTGTATTGGATTCTATGTTATGCGGGACCCCTAGGCCATCCATTTGTTCATCGAGTTCCCAGGCCATGCCTTCCACCCGCCTTTTCATATCTGTCAAAGCAGATGGGGATGCTCCGCCAGTGGCACGTTGCCGCGAGTGGCTGTTGCAGTGCTAACTGCATTTTGCTCTGTTTACTGCACAAGCAGCTTGTACTCTGCCCTGCTTTACTGTTCTTCTCGATATCATAAAAACCCTCTCTCTCTCTCTCTCTATTTCTCTCCTTTTGTTTTGGTCATTTCATTTTCTCTCTGTTCAGATATGTTTTTCTTTCAAATGGAAAGCACACAGAGCCTAAGCAACAAACGAACCCCATTTAATGTCTGCCAATAACTCTCCCAACGTCCATCGAAAAAGTTAGCAGTAAATTTAAAGGTATATTTGAATGCTGCATGCGCGCCTCCCATCCCGCCAATTTCTTTACAACTCTTCTCTTGTCAATCCGACTTTTCAAACAGAGCCCTTTACTCCCACCATTTTGAATTCAAAACTACTTGCTTTACCTTTCACTGCATCAGATGATCACTTTTTACTGGGTTTTAGAACTGCAAGGACTATAATTATTGAGTCATTGGGCAGAGAAGTAACCTAACCCAATATTTGATTTGATCAGCACATTCAAGCCCATCACAAAACAAGCAGCCCGTTCAAACCAAATCATGGGCCTTCATACTGGGCTGGAGCCTTCATACACAAATCTTCGTTTCCTTCGGCCACTTGGTGCTGATGCCCTTATCTATAATACAACTTCGTTCTGTAAACCCTAGTCTCATTCGCCCCAGTGGCTCTGGATTCTGATGTTTCTTGTGAATCTATCGCCAATGGTTTCAAAGTTTGTTTATTTGTTCTCGTCGTCTCCACACTGGAGGAAGTTTTCCAATTCTCTTTGCCTGTGATGGTTTTAAATATACTTATTGTTCACTTGATGAACAAGTTCATTGCTATCCTCGCTTTTTCTTCAAGACTTTTACTGTTTGTTTGCTTAGTTATGGATTCCAGTTTTCTGTTGATGAATCTTGAGCAAGTGACGATGAAACAGACAGGGACATCAGATCTCAGCTTGAGAATGATGATCGTCTTTTGGGAATCTCTCTGATGCTCACTTATCCTTAGTTTTCATTGTTTATGAACCTAAAACAATTATCAGACCCATAAGTGATGATTTTTATACAAGATTGTCACTACCTCTGATGGTAGAAGAACTGATACTTTTTACCTTTTGGATGGTTTCTGCTGGTTTACGTTTGTTTCCCTTTTCTACAAGGAAAGAACTAAGAATTTACTGAAACAATCCCTATATTGCCAACAGCTACTGTAACTGAAGTGTTTTAATGTATACACAGACTGGTTTATGCTATATTATACTAATGACACAAATGGATGCCAATATCCCTTGTTAAGCTCTTATTTCCTTCCAGCTTCTTCCAACTCTCTAAGCCCTCCAACCTTCTGCTCAATCTCCTCTATCAGCTCCTCCCGCCAAAGGTCTGCTCTTGCTGCTTCTTCAATGTCCTCTTGCTGCAAGATCAGACATTTACAAAGACAAAACCTTCAACGTGGTGTCATGGTTAAAGATCTCAAGTCCCAACAAAAGAACTTCACCTTCTCATAGACCCAATGTCCTGTTCCATCTCCTCCATCTTTCCTGTACACCTCTGAGTCATAATATGGATCCTGTAGCCATTATCTTGTTCAGTACTCAACTATTTGGCTTAACCCAAACCCATTGAAAGTGAATGTATGGTACCTTCATGGAGCCAAAGAACAGACATCCCCAACATGTGAACATGATGTAAAGACTGTCTGATATTAAACAATGGTTGAAGTGAAGGTTAGTTTTCATTTGAATGGCCTAATTCTGTCTGCGGTCTACAATAATAATTGTCCATAAAAGTCAGCCTAATTAAGCACTTACAGACATTCTTTATAGCTTCATCGCTAAGATGCACAATAGATTTGTGGGTAACAAGGTCTCTTTGGCCGTCCAAGTGATCAACTAGAACTGCCATCAATTGCCAATCTGGGAAAGCACTCACCTTGCCCATAGAGCCTCTTTGGCGCTTTGTATCTTCAATCTATTTATTCCACAAAATCCCATGAATTTCTGATTACTCCCGTATAATGAATTCGTCAATCAATTTTACTTTCATTGTATGTGGAAATCAGAGGAACTTACCAGTTGTTGATGACCGAAAATACCAGAGTTCGAAGGCTGCAACAATCATAATATAATGGTAAAAAATAGAGCACGTTTAAATGGATGGAGTTTAGAGGCAGAAAGAAAAAAGACGACACTATACCAGTTTGGGATGTGGGATGAGGGTTGATTTGTGTGGGTGGAGATTTGAGCTATGCAGTGTTGGGTTGATCATGCTGAATCCTGCAATAGCCTTGGCCATTATTGGAGATGAAAAGATGGAACTGTTCGCTATTACCTGGATTTTGGATTCTTATTTGTGCACGAAGAAGGAAGATAGGATAAGGGAACCATTTCTGTCCACCCTTGTAGATGATACATCCCTTTGAAAAGTTTTTAGCTCTGTTGGTTACATCATTTATAAGTTCCGACAAATTTATACCAATCAATATCTGTTGTCACGACAATTTACCTTATTTATTCTAATAGACTAAAAAAGATTTGGAACATATTTCAACTCTAAAAATTAAAATTGAAAATTTTGGAAGAACATAAACATATGAAACGTTTATTATAATGGAAAAATTATGTAAATTGTTTGTCCAAAAAACAAAAAGGATCCAAGTAAAATAGACTGAAAGGATCATTCCCAAATTTTGTCAATTTATAAAAGTACCACCTAATTACTCTACTTTAAACTGCTTATCTTCTCCAATCAATGGGATTGCCTTAGGGGACAGTATTCCTTTCCCAACCCTCATAATCTCTCCAGTCACCTCAGCTTGCACGTCTCGCCTCTTCTGAGAACCTTTTCTAGCAATCGTTTCGTTTCGTGTTGGGGTTATTTGTCTATTTTTCCGGAAAATTTAATTATGGGGAAGACTGGTTTGTTTGATCTGGAGAGGCATTTCGCCTTCTATGGCGCTTATCACAGCAACCCAGTCAACATTTTCATTCATGTTCTGTTTGTGTGGCCAATTTTCTTTACCACCCTCAGTATTTGTACTTCACCCCATCTTTCTACACTATTCCCAAATCCCCTTGTGGGTTTGACCACGGCCTGGCCTTGAATTTCGGATTTCTTTTCACCTTAATATATGCTGCATCTTATGTGGCCTTCGATAAGAAAGCGGGGTCCATGGCCGCTTTGCTTTGCTTGATTTGTTGGGTTGGAGCAAGCATACTCGCCTTTAGACTTGGTTATTCTCAGACCTGGAAGGTAATTCCCCGCTTTCTCTCCAATTTAATTTATGGGGCCTTGGTTTGCAGTAAATCAATCTGTTTCCTATAGCTTACCCACTTCGATCTCTAATCCTCTTGTTGAGTGAATTGAATGGGATTAGTGGCAAGCGTTGAAAAACAGCTCAATCTGATATAATCTAGTTGGAGTTTGGTTGATGTGTTAAAGTTTGACATCTTGGTGGGAGCAAGTTGGGGCCATTTCAAACGAGAGTTTGTCTGTCTAAAATTTTGTTCATTTTTGTTGTCCATCAGATAGTACTGGCTGCTCAGTTGTTCTGTTGGACCAATCAGTTTATAGGCCATGGAATATTTGAGGTTAGACAGGTTACTTCATCTCAGTGAATTGATGAATCTCTTCATGATTCTTAAGCCATTTAATTTCATCTTTCTGATAGAAACGAGCACCGGCTTTGTTTGACAATCTTGCTCAACCCTTTCTAATGATTCCATTCTTTGTGTTTTTTGAGGTATTTCTTCTCTGGTTATTCGGAGAGTTACTTGTCAGTGTCGATATTGAAGCAACTTTGTTGTTTCTGATGTTTGGTTTCAGGTTGTTCAAAGTTTGTTCAAATATGAACCATACCCAGGATTTAGTGCGAGTGTGCAAGAGAAGATAAAAGCAGATATCAAAGAGTGGAAAGAACAGAAGGAAAAGCTGACATAGGTTGAATTGCCTAAAGTTCAAGACAACTCTTGCCTAGATCTCCCTTTGTAGTAGCATGAAGAGAAGAACATTTTGAAATCTTGATGTGATATTGGTTAGGAATCACGAACTTTCACAATGATATGATATTGTCTATTTTGAACATAAACTCTCATGGTTTTCTTAAAAGGTCTCACACCAATGATATGATATTGTCTATTTTGAACATAAACTCTCATGGTTTTCTTAAAAGGTCTCACACCAATAGAGATGTATTCCTTACTTATAAACATAATCATCCTCTTAATTAGTCGATGTGAGACTCTCTTCTCTGGAGCCCTCGAATAAAGTACACCCTTTGTTCGAGACTTGCGTCACTTTTTTACTACACCTTCGAAGCTCACAACTTCTTTGTTCGACATTTGAGGATTTTATTGACATGGCTAAGTTAAGGACATGACTCTGATACCATGTTAGGAATCACGAACCTCCACACTAGTATGATATTGTCCACTTTGAGCATAAGCTCCCTTCCAACAATCCTCGACAATATTACGATGTTTTGCTTTTCAACAATGGTTTGTAATGTAACAGAGTACATAAAATGAATGAAGAAGACACAGGTGCGATGACTTACCTGTTAAATAAGAACTCCAAACGAATGCACACTGTAAACTCAGATATAACTTTCGTTTCTTTCAGCATTGTTATAATTCTCAACAGTGTCCATCTCCAACTTCCTGCATGGATTAATTTCCAAAAAACTATTACCAGGCTCTGGTTTCTGCACCCCTTTTCGTTGCATTGATTTTCTGACCTTCATCATTTCATTCCATTGACCAGAGCTTGCATATATATTTGCAAGAAGAACATAATCACTACTATGATCTGGCTCTATCTCAAGAACATGGCTCCTCACTCTCTCCCCGAGCTTAACATTTCCATGCATCCGACAGGCTGCAAGTAATGTTCTCCATATAACAGCATTACACTCCATTGGCATACTCCGTATCAGCTGATAAGCTTCTTCTACAAACCCAGCTCGTCCCAGAATGTCCACCATTGATCCATAATGCTTAACTGTGGGTTGGATATTGCAGTGTTTGGTCATTAGATCAAAATATCTCCTCCCTTCCTCCACCTTTCCTCCATGGTTACAAGCACATAATACTCCCAAGAATGTCACGCCATCAGGAGTCACAATCTTCTCTGCTAACATGTTTGAGAATAATGTCAGTGCATCCTCTACATCGCCGTGTGTAGCTAATCCCATGATCATTGTGTTCCATGTTACTATGTTCTTGCCACTTGTTGCATTAAACATCTCACGGGCCTCTTCAACTGCTCCACACTTGGCGTACATGTCGATCAATGAATTGAAAACGGCAATAGTCTTTCCTCTATCGTTATGCTTCACATGGGAATGAACCCACCTCCCAAAGTCCAGTGCACCCAGTGCAGAACATGCTGAGACCGTCACAACCAGTGTGGCTTCGTCAGGCTCTACACCACTCTGCAACATTTGAAGAAACAAGGCAAGTGCTTCGTTGTACATCCCACAAGAGACATGACAGTCGATTACTGTATTCCAAGCTACCAAACCTGGTTTGGGCATTTCATCAAACAGGTTGCGTGCTAGTTTGACGTCTTTTAAACTGCCATACATATGAATAAGCGTGTTCCTAACATACACATGGGAATCGAGGCCAAGTTTCAGAATATTGACATGTAACTGCTTGCCCAACATAATTGACCCCAACTGCCCAGAAATCTTTAGCAAGAAAGAAAAAGTGAAATTGTCTGCCGCTATTCCCTTCTCTAGCATTCGCTTGTAGAACTCAAACGCTTTAGGCAGATTACTAATTCTTCCAAATCCCCTTATCATTGTATTCCAAAGAAACCCATCTGGATTTTCGATTCGGTTGAAAACAGCAACAGCGTAATTCATGTCGCCATGGGCCGAAACCGCACAAAACTCAATGAGTTTGCCAAGAACGAAGAGATTCTGATCGAAACCCGACCGGATAGTACGAGCATGGACTTGATTCAAGTCTTTCACGGCGGAGCATTGCTTGAAAAGAGACAGAAATCTTTGTTCCTTGGAAAAATAGCTACCATTGGGTATTGCTTCAGTGGGTGTTTTTCGATCTGAACTCCAAATGAACTTGGGGAGGAGCAATTGAAAATGTGGAAATTTGATCTCAACTCGGGAGCACAGAGAGCGTGCCAAGTTGGATTTTCCACCGTTGAGAACGATCATAACAATTGTGTTCGATCTGCAAGCTCAATCAAAGGCTTGCAAAATCCCGGCGTGTCAGCACAGAAGTTTATGATCCTCTATTCTTTAGCTCAGTTTTTATTTCCATGTTGGGTAGACACACTCGTTTAGCCCAAAATGTTGAACAAAATTGACCATCTTACCAATCCATTGCAACCCATCTTCTCTTTTCTTTTGGTATGGAATTCTCAAACCATCTTACACAAACCCAAATGAATATAGCCCATAAAGTTGCAATCTTTCATACATATTATTATTCGATGATATTTTGCTAAATCCCTCTTTGTTAATCTCTTGAACTCTCGAAGTTGAAGCTAAATAATTCCCTCCAAGCTAAATCTCGTTCAAATTCATCATATGTAACACTTCATGTCACCGTTAGTAGATATTGTCCGTTTTAGCTTGTTACGTATCGTCGTCAACCTCACGATTTTAAAGCATATTTGCTAAGCATAAGTTTTCACATCCTTATAAGGAATACTTTGTTCCCCTCTCAAACGATGTGAGATCTTACAATACATTCCCTTGAGGTAAGAAATGCTTCGAGAGACATACTTCTAAAGAGAATTAGATACAAGATCTTCAAACTTCCAAAAATAAAAAATACGAACACGACTCTCCACAATGGTATGATATTGTCCACTTTGAGCATAAGCTCTCATGGCTTTGCTTTGGGCTTCCCCAAAAGGCCTCAAACCAATGGAGTTAGTATTCCTCACTTATAAACCCATGATCACACCCTAAATTAGTCGATGTGGGACTTCCATCATCCAACAATTTGAAATAATTGTGGTGTTATGAAAGAAATAACATCCCAAGTTAGGCAATGTTTGAAACAAAATAATATGAGATAATGTTAATTAATATATAATATATATACGCTTCAAAGAAAGCCGACTATTGCCTAATTTTAATATACCCTTCTTTTTTATAAGCTTTATTTTACCCAATCATATTCTGCCATATGCTTGTTCCCTTCCAAGTTTGCATGCTTGAAATCCATCAAACATGCCCCACCCTAACTTTGTTTATAATATTAATCATTGTTTTCTTTTGCTAATATCATATGCCTACTCCAATTCCTTTGTCTCAATTCAATTTGATAACCTCAGCTGACAACCAAATAATATTTCTTTAATAAATAAATAAAAACATAATTTTACCTGATCTCATATTCAATCGTTTATCAGAGTTAAAAGAGAATTTAATCGTTGTTGTTAGATAAAAATATTAGAAATATGTAATTCTAACACGTGATGGAATCAAGGTGGAAGTAACTTGGTGAGTCAAACATCTTTAATATAGATTTTGTGTTGTCCTGCTCTATGTTATGGCTATGTTTGACTAAGGTGTGTTCTTGTTGAATGAATACGGAGATGTATGACTGGTCACTGAAATTATGGCTATACCCCACATTTAAAACGCCACAAAATATACGGGGAGATGTGACTAGTTGTCGATTCTTCCTACTTGAGTTTTAGTTGGCTTCTTAAGAAGAGACACGTGGACGGTGGGTGTTGCTTTTTCTCCACCATAATAACACTCCAATTATTGGATGAATAATGAAACAAAAGTATACCAAACAATTTCTTTAGATTTGATAACGATGCATATATTATTTGAAATAAACTAATCAATACATCGAATTATAATTTTAAATGTTAGAAAATGGATCATACGCTACCCATTACATTTCTTCTAAGCAAAAAATATTATATATTTTTTAAATCATTTATATCAATTTCAACAAAAAAAATCTTACAAGTTCAATTAATTAAGATATTACAGACATATTATAAAATTCACTATTAATTTTAATAAAATAATCTAAAATTCTATGTTAATACATAATAAAAGACTGAAATTAATATTAAGAAAACCTAAACTCTAATATTTAAAATATTAAAAAAGTAAAAAAGAAAATTATGGAAGGTGGCAGTGCCACGTAATGATGCGGCTGTCGCTTTGAAGCGTTCTGATTGGGCAGAAAAGTAGACTGGTCAACGGTCGAACGTGGAAGATCAAGACTTTGACCATTTCTGCAATGGGATATCCCCCACTCGTGCGCACCAGATTTGATTGACAATCTCTTATCCTCTCTCAGTTTTTATCTTTTTGTTTCATTTAAATTTTAATACAATCAAAATGTTTGAACCATTGCATAATATTTCAACTTTTGTAAAATATTAAATTCAAATAATAATAATAATAATAAATTTTCATTGTTATTTTTTTAAAAAATTAATATATGGTATTTGAAATCTGAATATTATAATAAAATAAGAAAATGATTTATGGTATGAGGTCCAATAATTAAAGGAAACAATATTTATTTCATACTAATTTTTTATTTTAGTAAAACAAACTAGGTTTGATGGATGATTTTAGTATGGTCCCAGGAATAATTAATAATAAAAAAAAGTATATAGTTTGAATAAATAATTTTGTACCTTATTATATGTCATACATATTCATCTACCATATAGTTTTGTTTTCATCGCGAGGAATTAAGTTTGATTTTCAATTGGCTATACTTCATCCTACCTATTAACCTAGGGGCCGCCTATGCTATACATCATTCAAAAGCATCTTCCTTTCTCTCCTTAATTCAACCTAAATTTATTTATTAAAACTTTTAATATTAATAAATTTTTTATTTAATGTTGTCGTTACGATATTAATACATTTTATTTAACGTGACAACGAGCGTATATATATTTTTTTATTTATTTAGTTAATTGTATTAGTTGGGAGTGAATAAAATAAGTAAAATTTATTTAGTTTAATACGAAATAATTATCTCCAAATTATTGGGATCACATTTGTAATTTGACTTTAATATTAAAGTGGGTGACCATTCTAAAATTTAACTTCATCCTTTCAAAATCTTTTTATTTATTTATTTATTTATTGGTCTAATCTAATAAGTAGGTCAACTTAAGTGATTAATAGAAAAAAGAGAAAATTATGAGTTGGGAAATGACTGAAATGTCCTTGTGAGAGATGAGCTGTGATTAGAGAGAAAAAGAATAAAATTAATAATAATAAGAAGTGAGTTGTATTATTTATTTATTTTTGTTAGTGAAATTGTTGAATGATGATGGATGAATGGAGAAGGAAAGTGAAAGGGGCTTGAAACTAACAAACCTGGCGAGGGAGCTGCGTTTGGCTTACAGACCACGTTTGTGTTGCTCATAAAAACCCACTATTTAGGGCTCATTCTGTTTCATACTCTGCCTTTTTGGCTGCCATGACACAATATCCATCCTTTCCCTCCCTACCTTTTTCCACACCTTTTTCTTAACCGTTTCTTTCTCCCTCCCCTTCTTCTCTTCTTGCGTTTTGTTTTTCTCTTACTCAACTCCTTTAAAACCTTCAAACCTCTGCAGCTTGCCCAGAAATGAACACTTCTAAGCCTTCTAACATGCCTGCTAACATGCCTGCTGCTGCTGCTGCTGCTGCTCCTGGTGGTGGTGTTCTTAACCAAGAAGATCATTTGGAATTGCCGCCTGGCTTTCGGTTTCATCCCACTGATGAAGAGCTTATTTCTCATTACCTCTTCCATAAGGTCATGGATTGCAGCTTCTCTTGCAGGGCGATTGGGGATGTTGATCTCAACAAGTCGGAGCCTTGGGATTTGCCTTGTAATAATCTCTCTTTATCAACTCTTTCTCCTTTGTTCTTTTTGATTCTGATGATTTGGGGTTTTCAGGGAAGGCGAAAATGGGAGAAAAAGAATGGTATTTTTTCTGTGTGAGAGATAGAAAATACCCAACTGGATTGAGGACCAACAGAGCAACTGAAGCTGGCTACTGGAAAGCTACAGGGAAAGATAAAGACATTTACAGAGGAAAATCTCTTGTGGGTATGAAGAAAACCTTGGTTTTTTACCGTGGAAGAGCTCCAAAAGGGGAGAAATCTAATTGGGTTATGCATGAATATCGTTTGGAGGGTAAACTCTCTGCTTTAAACCTCCCCAAAGCTGCCAGGGTATGAATTCCATCCTCATAACTCTCTGTTTCTTCCTCTGTTTTTAGTTTATCTCATCGTTTACTCTGTTTTCTCTGCAGAATGAGTGGGTGATTTGCAGGGTGTTTGAGAAGAACTCCACTGGGAAAAAGGTAGACATCTCCGGGAACGAGTTTGGTCACTCGAATCTTCCTCCATTAACGGATTCATTTTCATTTGATGGAGAAACTAAATGCGCTGTTCAATTGCCTAATAACGTGCCCTGCTTCTCCATCGCCATGGATTCTCAAAGAAAACTCCAACCAATGGCTTCTTCTTACAATTCCTCTGTTTTCTCTGTTATTCCCAATTCAATCAACTCGTTTCCTAGAAACCCACATTCAAATTCAGTGTTTCCACCGCCAAATCAGACTCCAAATCTACAATTCCCAAGCGCCCTTCTTTTGCAAGAGCAACAATCACTCCTCAGAGCTTTGATTCAGAACGTCAATGGCGGAAACATTAGAGAATCATTCAAACCAGAGACGGACAAAATCAGTATCTCTCAAGAAACGTGCCTCACCACCGATGTCAACAACGAAATATCATCGATTCTTCCCAATCATGAAATGGGTCGCAGACCATTAGACAATTCTCAAGAAGCTCCGCCGGCTCCTATGGCGCCGATCGACCTCGACGACTTCTGGAATTACTGAAAACGAACGACAGGTTGAGGATGAAGTATTAAAAAAAAAACTAATAAATGGGAATTTTGGGATTTTGATTAGCTCGAGAATGTGGGTGCTTGTCTAGATGATCAGAAACCAAAAAAAAAAAAATGTATGAAAATTAAACATATTACTATTATTATTATTATTGTATGGTGAATGAAAATTAAATTAGAAGGTGGGGTTGGTTTTATGTTGAATTTATGATTTGAGGATATTTGGGAAAATGAATAAAGATTTGAGTCGGTGGATAACTAATCTGTTTTTTGTTTTTATATTAATTTTTATTTTTTTTTTAATTATTTAGTTTAATATTATAAATAAAGAATGAGACGTGTAAATATAGAAATGTTGGCTCCATCTCCCATTATTGCCTTTATTTCCCATTTTGAAGAATTATAATTCAGATTTAAAATTTCCCATTTTGGATTCCTGTCTCGACCTCATTCACAAAATTAGAGAATTTCTATGATTTAATTTTTATATTAAAATTTTAAAAAAAACAAATTAATGTATTTTTCAGGAACAAAAAGATTCATGAAACAAACTAAAAATAGTCTGAATAAATTATTATTATTATTATTATTTGAAAGTGTAAGGAGTATTTTGTCAATTTCTAAAGGCGCAACCATGTCCTAATTCATGCATCCACTCCGACTCCGACTCCGACTCCGACTCCGACTCCGCCGATGCATAAAGCAAAAGGAAACCGCGAACGGCGGAGCGTCATTCAGGAATTGGAGGTGGGGTCCACCACCACTCCTGGATATCTGACGGAGTTTGGCCATTTACAATTACACCCCCTTCTTTGGGTGCACACGCAATCAGCGGGGCCCACTTTCCTTTTACCCGCCCATCTCCAATTGGAGGAGGAAGGTTCAGGTCGTTGCTGCCGTCACCACCATGCCGTCAAAATACGTCGTTTTTCTTCCCGTCGGCTGTAACCAGCCACGTCACCGCGTTTTTATGTGGCTCCCACATTCCAGCTGTCTTTTTCCTAAGAAAGTCGCCCCGTCCATACTCAAATACTCTTTACAATTTTCTTTTAATAAAAAATACTGTTTTTTCTTTTTTTACATTTTTTCTTCCAATTACGTGGTAGGGTTTTCAAAAGAAAATCTGTAATTACATTAATATACAGTATCATTCCAATGTAGAGAGTCGTTGTCTTAATGCTTTAACAGTCGGTTTCTATCTTAACTATTAATAATTTAGATTTTTTTTTTAATTATAATTTCATATTTTCAAGATCATCTTAGTTTAATTATAGTCTCGATTTATTTATGCATCTATACTTTACATTATAATTAATTAATAATTTTATTCGATTAATAATTACTTTTGATGGATAGCAACGTATGAAAAGGAACCCAAATATGAATCCTAAGTGCAATACAAGTCCCATAAGCAATGAAGCTGTGATTCTCCCAAAGCACAGTAAATAATAGCTGTGAAGCATATTTATTTTCCTAAGTTTGAAAATACATATGTCTAATATTTTTACATGTTTGTCTTGTTGGAAAATTTACTAGGTTGTTCGAAAATATTTAAATATTTAAATAATTATGTTTGTTTTGTAAGATTTTTTTAATGAAAATGTCTTACACAAATTTAAAATAATTAAATAATATATTAGTGTCTTTTCGTTATGATTTAAGTTTATATTAATTTGACGTGTTTTTCCCCTAAAAACAAGTTAGTTTATATTGTTTGAATTTTATTATAAAGTATATGACATTAAATATTTATTTTTATTTGAAATACCTAAAATTATTTTATTTATACATTATTTTAATTTTACTAAATTGTTATGAATTGATGATAATTTTGTCTCTCTCCAAATATTGGATGATTATTACTGAAAAAGTAAAACAAATCCAACATTTCTATTTCAGTTGAAAATAAATTACCATTTAAATAGAGTTTATTTTATATGTAAATGGAAAACATAAATATAGTTAATTAAATAGAGTTGTTTATGACGGAATGAATATATTAATTTAGTTTAATTATGATATAAAAATAAACTGAGTGATCTAAATGTATGCTCCATATTTAAAAAATAAAAAGACAATCTTATCCTTTACTTTTTTCTAAGCCTTCTTCCACTCTAAAATGTTATAAATTAAAAATAAGAAATTAATGGCCAACTTTATAATTTCATATGATTTTTAAAAATTTTAAACACCGTTTCATCTCAACATCGCTTCATTTTTCACACATGCAAATTGTGTTTAATATAATATAAAAAGAAAGCATAAATATATTGGTCATATTAGTAAAAAGAAAAAGAGAGATCCTGACATCGAAACAAAGTCGTATGAGACAAGAGTGACACCTACGATTCATTTGAGAAAAGTGTGATACCACCACCTATCAAGCTCGGCAAGTGGTCCACTGAGTTGCATTCCTATTCACTTGGCCCATGCACTTCAGTCTCTCGTTGACTCGTAATTGAGTTGCATTTTTTATTTTATTTTTCAATTTTTAGTAGAAATAAAATTGAAAATTTAGAATTATTTTGAATAATTCTTAAAAAAAATAAAATAAATAAATAAAAATTGAGAGGGAAAACTTGGGAATGAGGAGGAAGTTAGGGGTTGGTAGTTTAGGCACATAACTTGTCTTTCAGGAAATGGCTTACTCAGTCTTCCACTCCCATCCTTGGGATCAGATACCTGCCGTACCCTATTCCATCAAACTCAATATTATTAAAAATAAAAAATAAAAAATAAAAAATAAAAAATAAAAAAATAATATATATATATATATATATTAAAAAAATTGAGAAATTAAATTAGTTTTATTTTTAGTGGAAGTTGGACTAAATTATAAGTTGAAAATAAAACATTAAAAAATAAAATAAAATAAAATAAAATAAAATAAAATAAGCTCCTTCCCATGGAAGTGGTTGGGTTATTTGAAATGGGCTTCAGAATCAGCCCGATGATCCCGATCGTTGAAAGTTCACTTCGCGAAGCAACCTCCAAACCCACGGCGGTCCTTATCCTTATAATTACTTCACCTCTTCGCGCCTTCCACTTTTCAATCTCAACGCCAATCTACTTCTCTTCTCTTGATTCAAAATTCTCTCTGTTCAATCATGGGTCCGACGGGGGACCGATCCGAGATTGCCTTCTTTGATGTGGAGACCACCGTTCCGACCCGCCAAGGGCAGAGATTTTCCATTTTGGAGTTTGGAGCCATTCTGGTGTGCCCTAGGAAGCTGGATGAGTTGGAGAGCTATTCCACTCTCGTTCGACCCTCTGATCTCTCCCTCATTTCCTCCTTATCTGTGCGATGCAATGGAATTACTAGAGATGCCGTCATTTCTGCTCCTACTTTCGCCCAAATTGCTGATAGGGTTTACGATATCCTTCACGGTACTCTCTAATTATTCTCTACTGCCCGCCAATTGAAACCAAGCTGCAAAATGTTTTATCTCAATTAGATTACCTTTCTGAATGGTCCATGCGTCTTCTATTTTAATTTTATTATATGGCCGCGTTTGAGTTTTCTGCTGTGATACTGTTCTGTAGGGCGGATATGGGCAGGCCATAACATACTGAGATTTGATTGTGCTCGCATAAGGGAGGCTTTTGCAGAAATTGGTATGCCAGCACCAGAGCCGAAAGGTACAATTGATTCATTGGCATTGTTAACTCAAAAGTTTGGAAGGAGAGCTGGCGACATGAAGGTAACAGAATTCTTTCTCTGTTGCATGCTTGCTATGTTTCTACTTGTGTTCATGCAAACTTCAGGGGATCCCAAGAAACCTGTAAACTAGTATCCATTGGATGGTGCCTTCAGCAAAATTGTTTAGAGATTTCAACATTCAGAAGTCAAGCAGGAATTTGTAGAAATAATTGAAGTTTTGGGATTGACCTCTCTAAATATGAGACTTAAACCAAGTTAACATTTGGCACTAGGATATGTGCCAATTTAATATATCACCGGTAAATTTTATGCTAACGAAGGGTTGGAAAAACCTCTTTTTGGGGAGGAACTGTAATGATGAGAGATTCGAATTCTAAAAATTATGCATAAAGTGGTGAGAATAGGCTTATTGCTATGATATTTCCCATCAGATCCTTGCACTGAGCTCCTCTATTGAATTCAACCCGACATTCTTGCTTTATATAATGAATCTTCATACATGTTCTGATTTATAGAAGCTATGGTAACTTTTTATTTATTTGATTTCGACGTTCCTTTTCTCCCTGTAGATGGCTACTCTTGCTTCCTATTTCGGGATAGGACAACAAACACACAGGCAACTCTTCAAACTTGCTAGCAATTTTGAACATAAATCAAAGGATCGCTTTCTTTGTATCTGACTTTGTCTGTGTGATTCTCCAGGAGTTTGGATGATGTCAGGATGAATCTCGAAGTTCTGAAGTATTGTGCAACTGTCTTGTTTCTGGTAAGAATTTTTGTTGCATTATCTGAATATTGACCACTTGGATCTATGCCCTTGGTAGCTCTGCATTTCTTTTCGAATTTAGATCATCAATAGGTTCCAGTTGCTTCATTGTAAGTTTTTATATCAATTGACAATACTTATCTCCATTTTGCTTACCTGCCATGTGGATACATTCTTGTAGTAGCTTTTTTCTTTCGTTTTCTTTTTAAAGTTAACTTAATCTGACATCAGCATAGTTGTATTAGCTCTCTTATAATGACCACTTTATGTTAGAAAAGTATGGTGGGTTAGATTAAAACGGTTGTCTGGTTACAGGAATCAAGTCTTCCCGAAGTTTTCCCAGAGAACAGTTGGATTTCTCCAAATGCTGTTACTAGGCGTCGTGCTGCAAAATCATCCCCACAGGGGATTAATGCAAATAATAGTGCTGCAAAATCATCCCCACAGGGGATTAATGCAAATAATAGTGCTGCAAAATCATCCCCACAGGGGATTAATGCAAATAGTAATACTCGTTCGTCAAGTTCAAGGATTGGTGGTAGCCCCATATCTCTAACAGATCAACAAGGGGAAGCTCATCCGATATTATCCCTTGTAACTTGCAGCTCTGAGGATGGAGCCTCGAATCTGGTGGCTGACTCTGATGCAACTGAATCAGATTCTTTTAACATGGGCACTCTCAGTGACCAAATAGCAGGTGAATCGCTTGAAACATATTCCAGCATGGAAGAAGAACATGCCCCGGTATCCACTGAAGCATCTCCCACAGAGAATACTTCCACAAGTCTTAGTGCTGCTACTGAATTTTTGGAGCCTGATCAGGTGTCTGTTTCGTCCATCACTGCATCTTTCGTGCCATTTTTTCGTGGGAGTCAAAGAATACAATTATCACACAAAGATGACTGCTTACAGCTTCTTTGTAATAATCTGAGAGTTCGATTTGGCATAAGCACAAAATTCACTGATTATGCTGGCCGTCCAAGGTTGAATTTTGTGGTTGATGTACCACCAAGTTTATGCAGGGTTCTTGAAGCATCTGATGGCGTGGCTCAGAGATTATTCTCCGAATCTGGCAGCGGTTCTGAGTGGAGGCCTGTGGTGATGAGAAAGAATGGCTATTTCAACTACCCGACAATGAGATTACAGTAAGTCATACTTCCTTCCACCTGATCGCTTGACATGCAAACTGACTATATATATCTTATCTACAAACATTTTGATGAAAGATTTGAACTATGAAATGAGGGAAAAGGAACAGAAAAACAAAACCAGAGGAAGTTTAGTCCAACATATGATCTGCATGCTTGCTTGCTTCAATCTTTTTTTATTTTTATTTTTTTATTATTATTATTTTTTTATTATTTTTTTTTTCCGTTTCTTGCCATTTGAATCGAGTCATCTGCTCTGTAAGTTCATAAATTTCCTCTTCTTGATGAGTTTGTAATGGAATTAAATTTGTTCTTTCACAGCATTCCAACTGCTGTAAGTGGAGACATGGCGATTTACGCTACAGAGATGTATCAAAAAGAAGCATCAGGCGGTGCACAAAGGCTGATATTCAGTAAATTCGACGCTGTAGAGCTTGATAGCCTGATCAATCCAGGAGGCATCATAGATGCATTCATTTCCTTGGATACATATGATTATCAACAGAGTGCAGGCATTAGATTGGTAGCAAAAAAATTGATCATCCATTCCTAGAAATGGGAGATCAAGTTGTCCCATTATTGAACTAGCTCTGATGTCGTTATTATACATAGTTCACTGACTAACATTCAAATTGTCAATAAATCCCCTTTCATTATTTTAAGAAAAAGAAGAAAAAAAAAAAAACATCCTTTTCCCTTTGTCTGTTTTGTTTGATTGTATAAAATGCTTGTTTCTTTAATTATTTGATTATTATTATATCTTTAGAAAAAATCTCTCTATCTTAGGGATCAATAAGGTAAATTCTAAAAAAAAAAATTTAAAAGAAAAGGTTACGGTTGTAGGATTCGAACCCTGGTCTTGGGGCAGAATGCCCTCGACCACTTTACTAAAGAACAAGTTTGACTTCGAATGCCCCCTGCCACCGAGTTTCATGGCTTGGAAGTATCGGAACAGCTTCGATTCCAAATTAATGAAGTAGCCCAACAAATTTATATCAGAGAATGCATTCGAAATCCAAATCAAAATACTCGAGTTTCATCGTTCAATCGGGGGGGGGCTCATTTACAGTTAAATGACTTCGGTTTATGGTAGTGAAGATCGAAGAAATTGAGGTAAGTTGATCCCCTGAACACCGACTACGAGAAGTTACGCGGTTTATGGTCAGATTGGTCAGCTATGAAAGCAAGGTAGCAGGGAGGCTGGAGCAATATCAGAGAAATGAAATTGCCTTTCCTTTGAGTAATGTTTCCTCTGTACATTGCAATGCACGCACGCCAGATGTTCGATGAAATGTCGCTGAGACGATGCGTCTCATTGTTCAAGTTAAAATGGGCTAGCTTCTTCGTGCAATCCGTCTGTACGGGGCATCGCTTTTGTTCCCTTCATTCCACCGTAAGAAACGGAGATTCTGTGTCAAAATTGTGTGAAGTGGTTTCATGCACGATCGGAGGGTTAGATGAATTGGAAGGCACTCTGAACAAGTTCCCAGTATCCTTGACATCTTCACTCGTTACCCAGGTTATTGATTCTTGCAAAAATGAAGCTCCCAATAGAAGATTGCTTAGGTTTTTCTCATGGTCTCTCAAGAAATTAAACCACGATTTGGAAGATGAAGATTTCAATTATGCCATCCGCTTATTTGCTCAGAAGAAGGATTACACTGCCATTGATATTTTACTTTCTGATCTCAAGAAAGCTCGCCGCGCAATGGATGGCCAGACCTTCGGTCTTGTGGCTGAGGCTTTAGTCAAAATGGGCAGAGAAGATGAAGCCCTAGGTCTGTTCAAGAACTTGGACAAGTACAAATGCCCACACGACCAATTCACTGTGACTGCTATTATCACTGCTCTCTGTGCAAAAGGGCATGCTAAAAGAGCAGAAGGGGTAGTCCTGCACCACAAGGACAAGATCTCTGGCACAATGAGTTGCATCTATAGAAGCCTTCTATATGGATGGTCCATTCAGAAGAACACTAAAGAAGCAAGAAGGATACTCAAAGAAATGAAGTCAGATGGAACCATGCCAGATTTGTTCAGCTTCAACACTTTCCTCAGGTGCCTTTGCGAGCAGAATCTTAAGAAAAATCCTTCAGGTCTCGTGCCTGAAGCCTTGAATGTGATGATGGAAATGAGATCCTACAACATTGCTCCCAATTCAATCAGTTATAATATACTGCTGTCATGTCTGGGCAGAGCCAGGAGAGTGAAGGAATCATGTAGAATCCTTGAGACGATGAAGCGAACCGGTTGTCGACCCGATTGCATAAGCTACTATCTTGTGGCGAGAGTGCTGTTCCTGTCTGGAAGATTTGGGAAAGGGTGCAGAATTGTGGAGGAGATGATTGAGGAGGGGCTGATCCCGGATCGAAAATTCTACTATGATTTGATTGGTATTCTGTGTGGTGTTGAGAGTGAGAAGTATGCACTTGAGCTGTTTGAGAAGATGAAGAGAAGCTCACTGGGGGGTTATGGTCCAGTTTATGATGTGCTTATACCGAAGCTCTGCAGGGGAGGTGATTTTGAAATGGGGAGGCAACTGTGGGAGGAGGCCATGGCTATGGGCCTCACGCTTCGCTGCTCAAGCGATGTTTTGGATCCTTCAATCACCAAGGTTTTCAAGCCAACAAGAAAGATTGACAATCAAGGTCTTGAAGAATCCAGTAGAGCTGAGAAGCAGAACAAAGCTGCAACTGACAAATCAAAGGCAAGGGGAAAGAAAAGTAAGAATCTGTCTTGAATTCAAATCATTCTATAGGCCTTCTTATTCAAGATTTCTCTAGTAATTTATTGATTCCATGAGATATATCTATGCATAATGTGCTGAAATGTAATATGCTTTATATTCAAACTTTTCTCCCTTCAAATCTTCACATATTCCGTTTTTAATACCAAACCTTCCAAATCTATCCATTTTTACCTTATTAAGAAAAGAACCATACATCCTTGTATGGGTCGAAAATCTCTCCCCTAGCAAACTCATTTTAAAACCTTAAGTGAAAGTCTGGAAGGGAAAGACAAAATAGGACAATATTTTCTATCAGTGGGCTTGAACTGTTACAAATGGTATTAGAAACAAACATCGTGTGGTGTGCTAGGGAGGATGCTAGCTTCTAAGGGTGTGGATTGTGAGATCCCACGTCAGTTGAAGAGGAGAACTAAACATTCGTTACAAGGGTGTGAAAACTTCTCTATAACAGACACGTTTTAAAATCTTTGAGGAAAAGTATAGAAATGAAGTATAAAGAGGACAATATCTATTAGCTAGGTGTGAACGGTTGATTAAAAAAGACGGCTAAATAACAATTTGAGGGTGGTGTCCAACTAATATGCACAATCGCCATTTGACAGAAAGGAGGGAGGAAGGAGGTAGGAAGGAGGAATTTGTGTTATAAAAATTAAGAAAAACAATGGATCCAATCACGCGTCGGAAGAATTGTACTTCGAATCATTCGAAGAAGATCCTTCAATACTTCAACTCCACAGTCGGTGGTATTGCTGAGACGCCTCTCTCCTTCTCCTTCTCCTTCGCTTTCTCCTCTTCTTCCTTTCTTAGCTGCTCCCCAACTATCTCCACCATGAATTGACCATTACCCATTACTGCTATTTTCTTCTCCTACCCGGATCCTCCTTTGTTCTGCTCCATCTCTTCGATTTCTTTTCCTGGTCACATAGCTGAGTTGAAGGTGGAGAGAGCTGCTGGATACAGGAAAATAGGCTGTTTATCTCATAACCCATAGCTCCAAATTCTGATTACTGGATAGAGAGCAGAAGTAGAGACATGGGACTAGACAATATACCGGCTCAGAAGAGAGCTGGCAATGGAGGGAATAGTTTGCCCACCACTGCTGCCACCGCCAATGGCAGGAGAGGCCGTGCGTTCCCCGGAATTCCCCGTGGCCGTCAGATCCAGAAGACTTTCAACAATATCAAGATTACCATACTCTGTGGCTTCGTCACCATTCTTGTTCTTCGTGGCACCATCGGCATCGGCAACCTTGGTAGCTCCGAGGCCGACGCTGTAAACCAGAATATTATCGAAGAAACCAACCGGATCCTCGCCGAGATTCGATCTGACAGTGACCCCAACGACCCGGATGATCCTGCCGAGACAGAAATCAACCCTAATGTCACTTACACACTCGGTCCCAAGATTGCGAACTGGAATCAGGAGAGAAAGGTTTGGCTGGATCAGAACCCACAATTTCCCAATTATATTAATAAAAGAGCTAGGATCTTGCTTGTTACCGGTTCGCCTCCAAAACCCTGCGATAATGCAATTGGAGATCATTATTTGTTGAAGGCAATCAAGAATAAGATTGACTATTGCAGGCTTCATGGGATTGAAATAGTATACAATTTGGCTCATTTAGACAAGGAACTTGCTGGGTATTGGGCCAAGTTGCCGTTGATCCGGCGATTGATGCTGTCACACCCTGAGGTGGAGTGGATTTGGTGGATGGACAGTGATGCGTTATTTACCGATATGGTGTTCGAGATTCCACTGGACAAATATGATAACTACAATTTGGTGGTTCACGGATACCCTGATTTGATGTTCAACCAGAAGTCCTGGATTGCACTCAACACAGGAAGCTTTTTGTTTCGGAATTGTCAGTGGTCTTTGGATTTGCTGGATGCTTGGGCTCCAATGGGACCAAAGGGTCCTATCCGGGAAGAGGCCGGCAAGATTTTGACTGCATACTTGAAGGGAAGGCCAGCGTTTGAGGCCGATGATCAGTCAGCTCTGATATACTTGTTGCTTTCTCAGAAAGATCAGTGGATGGATAAGGTGTTTCTAGAGAATTCATACTATTTGCATGGTTACTGGGCTGGATTAGTGGATAGGTATGAGGAAATGATTGAGAAGTACCACCCTGGATTGGGCGACGAGAGGTGGCCTTTCGTGACGCATTTTGTGGGCTGCAAGCCTTGTGGTAGCTATGGAGACTATCCAGTGGAAAAGTGTTTGAGCAGCATGGAGAGGGCTTTCAATTTTGCTGACAATCAAGTTCTGAAGCTGTATGGATTTGGGCATAGGGGCCTCTTGAGCCCCAAAATCAAGCGGATCAGGAACGAGACAGCCACTCCATTGGAGTCGGTTGATCAGAACGATATTCGGCGTCGCGTTCTTCATCGGAACAATGCTCCTCCAACCAAGTGAGCAAACTTCTTCCTTGTGTCATTTACCTTTTACCTGTTGTAGGTGATGGTATTATTATACGTGAATTCAAAGAAGATAGATCAAAGGGTGGTAATTGTTCATACCCGAGTCTGTCTTGCTTCATTTTCTTGTCATTCTGATACTGGTTTTGAGAAGGATAGAGTGGAATTCTTTCGTTAACTTAAGAATTTCCTGTTCTTGCTTTGATCTTCTTAGAGTTGCCCATATTGATATCAATGGTGTACATTCAAAGTTAGACGTGGAGAAGTTTGATATAGTTAGATGAACACGACCTTCCATAATGGTATGATATTGTCCACTTTGCGTTTAAGCCCTCGTGGCTTTGCTTTGGGCTTCCGAAAAGAACTCATACCATGGAGGGAGTATTTCTTGATTATAAACTCATGGTCATCCTCTAAATTAGTCGATGTGACTTTCATCATCCATCTTATACTAGTAGTTCCCAAGGGAGACGAAGTAGTTCCCAAAGGAAGAAGAAGAAGAGGGAGATTGTTTCAACTTTGCTGTTTCTTTAAAAATATATATATACTTAATGTTTTAAAAAATATTTTGTCTCAAATAATATTAATTAAAAAATATAACACTTCTTAAGAGATTATTAAAAATTTTAAAATGGATATATTTTAGGATTATTTTTTTATATTAATTTACCATAAATAAAATTTTGAAAAAAGAAAAAAGAAAAGAAGAGAGTTCAGTTGGGCCGCCAGCCCAGTCCGTTACCGAGATTGCCGACATTGTCGCTCATATATATATATATATACACGATAATTTCTGTTACACTTGCGCTCGCGTTTATAGATCATTTTCACTGCTTCTTTACAAAAGCGCGCTCTCGATCGCTGTGACTGCTTCAGTCGTACTGTTATGCGGCGGGGGAACTGATTGTTTTCCGGTAAGTCATCATCTCCTCCTTTTTGGCCGAGGCTATTTAAGTTGTATTTCGTGAATGAACGATAAATTTCCATCAAAATCGTCTGTGCCGATGTTCTCAATGGTGTCGACCATCAAAACCTACTCCCTGCCTCTGTTTCTTTTTCTCGTAGCCGTATTTTATCAGCTTGTTGTTCTTCCTATCTACTTCCCTATTCTCACTACAACGGCAATTTCGATTACTTTTTTTTTCTGAAATTCGATTATTGTTCTGTGGCCTGTATGTTGTAGTTTAGGGAATTAAGAGGTATAGTTCCGTTGATGAAGTGAAACAAGCATGAAAGTAGCTCTCATTCGAGTGGTAATTTGTGCTTTAGTTTTCTTTATTTGTGTTCTTCATGCTATTATACATAACGTTTGATTTTGAAATTGAAATGCCAAAGTGTTCGTTCACTGATTGCTATGAATCTCAAGTCTGATAGAGGATCGCTCCATGAGAAATAAAATAATGATACATTTCTATATTATTTACAATTTCAGGGATTCAGGAATTGAAGTTCTTGAGGCTGTCGATTTTCTAGAGGTCAGTTGTTTCATTTGTAACTTATTCTCCATAAGTTAATTGCACGTTTCTCGTTGAATCGTTCAAATCTCTACTGATTTGGGGAAATCCTGTTTGTTAATCCATTTTGATCATCTTTTTATCGTATATGTAAATGTAGAGTCTCTAGGACTAGTGTTGTTGGATCTATAGCTAGGTTGTGTGATTTTGTCTAGTTAATCCCTGCCTCTATAATTTTGAATTATGTTAATCTCTAGTTAGTTGGTTGGTTTATTTGAATTTTTTTGGTTGCAACAATAGAGGTGCGTAGATTAGAATCAAGATCTTTTGATGAGTCCACCGATGAAACTTTTGTTAGGAGGTTGATTCTTTTTTTTTTTTTTTTTTTTTTTTTTCCCTTTTTACCTTTTTGATTTAAACCAAAAATCAGTTCATCAATATTAAAAACAAAACACATAAAAGAACTAAATAAAAACTTTAGGAGAGCTGAAAAAGGAAAATTATTTTTAGAGAAATACATAGACAAGTATCATTTTTTTAAAAGGAATTTCGCAATTAGAATTATGTCTTCCGAAAAAATTGTCAATTGTCTTAGGATATGTACAAACCAGGCCATTTGACAGAACTTGAAGCAAGCCGCAAGGACAAATTTTTGTNAAAAAAAAAAAAAAAACAACAACAATTTTTTTTTTTTTTTTTAGTTCTACCGAATTAAACCCAAAAATTTTCTACTAAACTCATTCTCTCATTAAATAAATATGTAAGAATCCGNAAAAAAAAAAAAAAAAAAAAAAAAAAAAAAAAAAAAAAAAAAAAAAAAAAAAAAAAAGCAAGTCCTTTACACGATCATTGAAAAATCTGTTTTATAATTACTCAAGGCCTAAAATAGTTTATATTTGTTTTAAAAAATTTAAAATAAAAATTCAAAAACTGACGTGCCATTTCCAATTTATGGCAAGAGATTGAATATTTATCAATGTTAAGGGCCCTCAGGAAGAAATTAAAAATTTATATAAAAAAATGTCAATTACATATTTCATTTTCATATATATATATAGAAGGTTGAAGGTTTATAGAAGCTAAGTAGTTCTTTTTTATTTTTTTGGTTGAAAAAATAACCATAAATTAGGGATAAACCTTAATTAGTGTGAAAATTAATTGGACATTTTTTTTTACAAAATAGGGATGAAAGCCATATTTTCTAAAACAATATACGTAAAATATGGATATACTGGCAGGGTAGAGATTTTCCCTAAATTTAAAAAAACAAATCCCAATAATTATTATGAAGCAATGGACCCAATCACAAATTAGACAAATGCATATGATAATTTACATCAAATCCGGTGCTTGCTTGTTTGTTTGTTTTTCTTTTTCCCCCTCAATAACTTAAAACATCGAATCATTAAAATAAGGCCCTTCAATCCACAGACAGTCGGTGCTGTTTGCTGAGATAACTCTCTTCTTTCCTTCTTAGCTGTTCCTCAACCATCAACGCCGTGAATCGACCCCTCATTAAGCATTAGGCATTAGTCTATATCCATTACTGCTCTCTTCTTCTCCTACCCCTCATCTCTCCATGATTGTTTATCTTTCTGTTTCTTCCCATTTTGGGTTCCATCTCTTCGATCGCCGATCTAGCTGACATACTTGAATTCAAGGTGGGGGAGGTGGAGAGAGCTATTGGATAGAGGGAAGTAGGCCATTTCCCTCATAACCCATAGTTCCAATCGTGGTAACAAGATAGAAACAAGAACAATTGATTTAGATCTTTCTGTATACGAGTGTTAAAATTTTGTAGTCAGAGAAGGAAGAAGAAACATGGGGCTAGACAATATCTCAGCTCAAAAGAGAACCGGAAGTGGAGGGAATGGTTTGCCCACCACTGCTGCCACCGCCAATGGCAGGAGAGGCCGTGCGTTCCCCGGAATTCCCCGTGGCCGTCAGATCCAGAAGACTTTCAACAATATCAAGATTACCATACTCTGTGGCTTCGTCACCATTCTTGTTCTTCGTGGCACCATCGGCATCGGAAACCTTGGTAGCTCCGAGGCCGACGCTGTAAACCAGAATATCATCGAAGAAACCAACCGGATCCTCGCCGAGATTCGATCTGACAGTGATCCCAACGACCCGGATGATCCTGCCGAGGCAGAAGTCAACCCTAATGTCACTTACACACTCGGTCCCAAGATTGCGAACTGGAATCAGGAGAGAAAGGTTTGGCTGGATCAGAACCCACAATTTCCCAATTATATTAATAAAAGAGCTAGGATCTTGCTTGTTACCGGTTCGCCTCCAAAACCCTGCGATAATGCAATTGGAGATCATTATTTGTTGAAGGCAATCAAGAATAAGATTGACTATTGCAGGCTTCATGGGATTGAAATAGTATACAATTTGGCTCATTTAGACAAGGAACTTGCTGGGTATTGGGCCAAGTTGCCGTTGATCCGGCGATTGATGCTGTCACACCCTGAGGTGGAGTGGATTTGGTGGATGGACAGTGATGCGTTATTTACCGATATGGTGTTCGAGATTCCACTGGACAAATATGATAACTACAATTTGGTGGTTCACGGATACCCTGATTTGATGTTCAACCAGAAGTCCTGGATTGCACTCAACACAGGAAGCTTTTTGTTTCGGAATTGTCAGTGGTCTTTGGATTTGCTGGATGCTTGGGCTCCAATGGGACCAAAGGGTCCTATCCGGGAAGAGGCCGGCAAGATTTTGACTGCATACTTGAAGGGAAGGCCAGCATTTGAAGCTGATGATCAGTCAGCTTTGATATATCTATTGCTTTCTCAGAAAGATCAGTGGATGGATAAGGTGTTTCTAGAGAATTCATACTATTTGCATGGTTACTGGGCTGGATTAGTGGATAGGTATGAGGAAATGATTGAGAAGTACCACCCTGGATTGGGCGACGAGAGGTGGCCTTTCGTGACGCATTTTGTGGGCTGCAAGCCTTGTGGTAGCTATGGAGACTATCCAGTGGAAAGGTGTTTGAGCAGCATGGAGAGGGCTTTCAATTTTGCCGACAATCAAGTTTTGAAGCTGTATGGATTTGGGCATAGGGGCCTCTTGAGCCCCAAAATCAAGCGGATCAGGAACGAGACAGCCACTCCATTGGAGTTGGTTGATCAAAACGATATTCGGCGGCACGTTCTTCATCGGAACAATGCTCCTCCAACCAAGTGAGCAAATTACTTCGTTGTGTGATTTACCTGTAGGTGATGGTGTTATACGTCATTTCACAGCAGATAAAGGCTGGTAACAGTTCATACCCAAGTCCGTCTTTCTTCCCTTGTCGTTCTAATCCTGCTTTTGAGGAGGATAGAGTTTAATTCTTTCATTAACTTAAAAGGACAGTGTTTCAGTAATGAGTATAGGTACTTTATTTCCCTCTCTTCACGGTTTTTTTGTTTTTTTATTTTGAGAAGTTGAAACGTTACTATTCTTGCTATTTATTTAGACTTGATCCTATTGGTATCAATTTATGTGGTCAAACCTAGATCAGAACCTTGATGTTACTGAGAAAAGCTGGTCAGCATGTTATAATTCCCAAGGAAGAAGAATAGGGAGAACTCTATTGTATGGCTCTTATGATTCAAGTTCTAATGGCCGACACTTGTTTAACTGATACCATTAAATGCTGTGAGAATATGGATTTGTAGTTACATATGTTGGGAGTGTTTGAGAGTGATTTTGAAATACTTCAAATCATTTTTGAACTTACTGATATTGATTTTGAATGGTTAAGGACTTGCTTTGGAGTGATTTTGGACATGTCAAAAGTAATTTTAAATCTTTCAAAATCACTCACAATTCTTAGGCCTTAAGTTCCTACAAGAATAGTGAAGAATAGTGTATATGAATTTTTGCTCTTCCGATTGATTCCTGATACATTGGGTAACTGAATGTCAGTATGGTTTTGCAATGTTTGACCTAAACGATGACCATCATGACACCAGTTTGGTTACTATGGGGTTGTAACTCTTGGCTATTTCATCGGTGTGAATAATGGAAATCCAATTTGGTGAGTGGTTTTGGATGTGATGAGATCTTTCCCCATGAATCCTAGTGCAGAAGTTGGATATGATAACGAAAGAATCACTTTGCAACGAACCTTAGCCTTCATAGAATAAAACAGCATCTCTGGTGAAGCAAGAGCAGCTTGAGGATTTAGTTAGAATTTACTAAGCCAGAATCCTTTGTAAGGAGAGTGTGCTTCGAACAACCGGTATCACTAGTGCTGGACCTCCTGCAGTTTCTTGTTGAAAATGACATGGTATATGTCGAATTTTGAAGCGTAAGTTAGATGCTTGCAGTTGTTCAGTTAAAAGATCTGGGATTGCATTTATCTGTATTTTGGAGAAGTGTGGAACAAGTCTATTGTGAGTTCAAGTGTTTGTTTCTTTTTGATGTTCTACTTCAGGTTATAACTGGGATCAAAATCAACTTCATTTTTGAGCCAGAACTTGGGTCAAACACAAATTTCCTCTAGTTTCCATCTACCAAACACAGTCTTGTGTCACAGAGCCATCTCCCGAAGTATGCTCACCCACACTCACTCTCCTGCTTTGCGAAGTATATAGGTGATTGAAATGGAGTATCAATAAGTCCTAGGCTTCATCACCATCATTTTATATATTTATTTGTCTTATTTGTTTCGCCCCAGCAGTAGGATTGGATTAGAGGTGAGATCGAACTTTCATTTCAACTTCAGATAAGTCAATGGATGTTTTATCTAGGGAACTATGTTTGGATTGGTAGGTCTTTTTAGAATATATTTTGATGTAAGGGTATACCGAGCTTGTTATATGGTTTAAATGTTAGACAATCCCCAGGCTGCACCTGGAAAAGGGCCTGCGGATGAGACATTCGTGGAGGAAAGTTGATAGGGTAAGGGTAAGGATAGTATCCGAGGCGGGAAATCGCATCCCAATAGACATTGGCAGGCATATTTGTCATAACATTTGGCTAAATGTGGATAACAAAGAAAGAAAGATGGATAGAATAGAATCCGAAAGGGGAGGTTTCGGCGGCATCAATGATGTGCCATCCTCCGGCTCCCGCTACTCCCTGTTGTCTGTAATTCCCAATTTCATCGTCCTTTTTCTGCCGACAACTTAAAACCACCGAAACCGTATAAGTGCATGATTTAGCCCAAACACACTCTTAAGTTTGTAACTTTTTAAAGTTTAAGATCACAAACACACTCTAAAGTTTAAAGGATATTAGGATATTTGGTATGATTTAGCCCAGTTAAAATTTTGAATACATGGATGAAAAACTAAGTGCATGCCGAGAATGTGAACCATGGTAGTGCTGACTTTGATTGCACCCTTTGTCTTAAGCTTCTTTATGGTTCCATCACAACTCCTTTGTGGCCATTAGTTTTTCCGTTCTTGCTTATTTCAGTCGATTGATCTCGTGGTTGCTGCATTTCGTTTCCCTCTCTCCATTGCTTATTTCACTCTAGTTTGAATCTTCTGCCACTTCCACATCCTCTGTGTATATGAATCTTCTTGTGTTTATTCAGGCATTCCCCAACATGTAAACAATTGGGTGGCTGTTGGATTCATAGGTAATGCCTTTTTGTGCCTCAAAATACTTGCAAGTATGTTTCCAAACTTTATATTTGAACATTTTAATTAAAAAAATTAGAAAAATTAACAATAAACGAATTAAATTTAAGAAATTAAAATGGGGAACTAAGATTTAGATATTTTTTTTCTTTTTTTATTTTATCTTTTGAAAGTGAGACTCACTTTTTATTTAATTCTAAAATTTCAATAAACATCATTAAAGAAAATGAAAAGTTTTATTCTCATTCCTTATTCGGTTGAAAGTTAATAGATCTTAAAATATAAGTTTTGCAAACAAATTTTAGGAAGTGAAGCATGATGGCGATAAAATACCAAAACTTTATTATAAAACATTAATTTATATGAAAAAAGGAACCAAGGGGTTGTCCCATGTTTGGTAATCAACTAGATCCATATAAATGATAATAAAATTAAGCAAAATTAAAAAATAAAAAAATAAAAAAAAGTGCCTAACTTTTATTTTTTATTTTTTTAAATTTTGTTTGTTTTTATAAGTTGAGATCTACATCTACCATCCGCCATGGAAGCTTAGGTCAGAAAGGCTTGCCATTCACATCCTTTTAACAAATACATCTTCCATTTTAAAAGCCAAAATACCAAAAAAGAAAAAACTATTAACACCTTTAATAATGAATATGAATGAATATAAGTTTTATGAAAATAAAAATAAATAAATAAGAATGAAAGGAATGTTGAAGTTGCTTGGAGTTTAGCTACGGTCTTGGCTCCATTTATGGAATCACTTTAATAAATGGACAGAGCCGATGGCTTTTTCCTCTATTATTTTTTTGCAGGGGGCCACTTTCTGGGGTTTCAGTGGATTTACTTAAATTTCCCTGTTTATTTGCTATTCTAGTATAACACTATCTACACAACATTTTAAATTTCCCAAAGGGTCGTAGTTTTTGTTAGTTAACCAATTCGAAACTACACTGAAATAAATACCACATAAATTGGATGAAAATGGGTATTGGAAGAAGAACTCATAAATGTAATTGAATGGTTGATTGATTAAGCAATTAATTATAACCTTATAGGCTGTGGTTGATAGATAGATGAAGCATTAGGTGATCAATCTCTCTCTGGATCCCTTGCTTTCAAAGTTCTCCCAAATGATAATTATTGAAAATTATTTGTTTATGGACTTAGAAAAAGGAAGGTTGCGTGCGACTATTATAAAACAAATGGCGAAAGGAGTGAATTAGAAGCAATTTAAAGGAGGAACTGAAATTGCATCATCAAGCAAAGAGGGTGAAATGAAAGCCAATCCTCAAGCCTCAAGCAAATTCAAAAAGGAAGGTAACTTTTTCTCCATTTTCTTGCTTGTTTGTTAGATATGGAAGAATCGATAACTTCTTCTTATGCTGAAAAATGCACAGCCACAAATCAGCGAACTTGTTAGATGCCCATTTGATTCAAAACCCAGAATCCAAAACCCATCATTTTGAATCAATGGAGGAACCAAGGAAGCTCGTCAGAAGATCGATTTACAGTTTCCTTCAGAATTATCAGTACTTCACCTCAATTGTAGCTGTTCTGGCATTTCCATATGCCATCTCTGTTCTTCTTTCACAAGCTCTTCTTCTTTCTTCTTCTTCTCTTCTTCCATTTACTTTTGATCACTTGAGGACTCTATTTGATGCGGCTGGATTCCCCACTTCTTCAAAATTCTTCTCCATTCTCATTCAAAAGCTCTCTCAAACCATCGTTTCCTCCATCTATTCTCTGCCCTTTTCTCTCACTTTCCTGTTGATCTCAAAAGCCTGTGTAATTCAAGCTCTCAATCAGCAGAAACCCAATTCGGTGCCTTCATTTTCATCCATTATACCCCTTTTTAATCCCCTCCTTCTGACCCATGTCTGCAATGTATGCGTTTACGTCTCTGCAAACGCTACCGTGTTTTGTATGCTATTTTTCGCCTTCAATTGCCTCGAGGGATTTGGGTATTTTTCTCCCAATTGCCTCCTGTTGGTGTCAGTTTTTGGGGCTTTTCTGTATTCAGTAGCAATTGCCAAAGCCATCATAATATGCAATTTGGCATGGGTTTTGTCGGGCATGGAGAGGAATGGGGGATTCATGGCGATTCTTAAGGCGTGTGTTTTGATTCAGGGGAGAAGCGCCACGGCGCTATTGGTGGCGCTGCCTTTCAATCTGGGAATGGCGGTCACTGAAGCTCTATTCCAATACAGAATAGTACGAGATTACCATTCCAGGGGGAGATTGGGGCCTTCCATGGTGCTGGAAGGAATGTTTGTTGCCTATTTGTACTCGGTTTTTGTTGTCCTGGACGCCATTGTTAACACCATGTTCTTCAAAAGTTGCAGAGTGGGTTCTCTGATGGGTCCGGAAATCAAGAGCTCTTTTTGCCTTTGGATGAGTGTTGCTGAGAAGGACAATGAAGGTCGCCCGCATTTGAAGGGTTTTGAAGAACTTCCATGAGAGAATTGAAACAGACTCTCTTGTTAATTTTTACTCTAGGGAGTCTGGAACTCATGAATATTTGCAAAAATATGATTCGTTTAGCTGCTTAGAATTACTGGGAATCAGCTCTTTAGCCTTTTAAGCTCTGCATTCAAATTCCTATTACTTTCAAGTTGTAAATAACCAATCTTTCAGGACATTGGGATGGGCATATCCATATGGATTAAGTTCTCTTTTAGTTTTCTTCATAGTATACTTGGGTTTACATGCTCGTTTGTTTTTAGATTTTAGATTTTAGATTTTATGGAGAAAATATTGAAACATTATTATGCTATAAGAAATTATGTAATCAGTTTTCGTATATATTCCTCATTCTCTTCTCTGGATCCCTTCGAAACTCCAAAAAATAGTGTTTTCGTATAACATCTAGTGCTCCTTTAAAACATCTCTAATGCCACGAGGAGTTGATCTTCCAATTACAAAGCCCATTTCAATAGCGTTATTAACGGGCACCAAGTACCTAAGAGAATTTCCTCAAGTACCTTGAACCAAGTGATGCAACATCCACAAAAAAATTTCAGGCACTTGAACCGATTCTCAATGATGAGCTGTGTGGTGGATAATCCTTGTCTGAAATTTCCCACCGAAGACAAACAAGGAATGTCCCATTATGGTAACGCCTGGAGGAAAATCAGGACAAAAAATAGATGAATGAGTGAACTTTTTATGTGGAGGAATAAAGGTGAGAGAAACGAGAGGATTTCAAACGTGGCCTATATTTTCGATTTATATTACAATTACAGTGGTGGGAGAACCCGTCTTCTAATTACTCTCTGAATCTGCGCTATACAACATCTCTAGGACGGGTTTGAGTCAAAAAAAATCTACAAATAAGAGGGAGCGACTATTTTCATGATACATCATCAAACAACAAAAAAATTTACATTCTAATGTATGGAATGGTTAGAGAGGCTCGCTCTGTACATGGCTTCGTGCTACGGCTGGATTTCAAGGATGCAAATTCTCTGCCCAAAACTTTTGTGCCACATGCATTCATTGTCAAAGCCGAAACCAGATCACCTACTTTAATCCAAACACTGATCTAGGATTGAAAACACTATTCTGAAAAAATCTGCCGGGAGGAGCCAAACCCATAATCAGAATTGAAGCTACCAGCACATGGAATACCTTTGATTGGCGAAGATGGTCAGCACCCAATGTTATCTCCATGGTTGATATGTCTATTCAAGTGTGAAAGACCGGTTGAGTTGGGACACGATTCTGTTGGTCCAGGTAGCAGCACGTCAACTATGTACAAATAAACAACTTGGCCAACTCAGAAGTTCTGCAGGCATAAATAAACAGCCCATGTGTTTATCCATGTTCATCGAGGTTTTAGCACTGCAGAACGTATCTCAAATTGGATTTTCTCTGAAGCTGGTCACAAAGCATGCTTCCCCTCGGCCCCAAGGTGACAACCGAGTTGCAATTGCAGGACAAAAGCTCAATCTCCCGAGCTAAGGAGAACTCAAGTATATCACCTATTTCACACTCTTCTTCGTAAGGCTAATTCCTTTGGCTTTCTCCATTTCAGCTTCTTTCTCCGCCTTTTTCCTTTCCAGTTCGGCCTGTTTGCAGTTTTCTTCGTGGGCTTTCCGAAATAATCTCATGAAGTTCAATAATGTCACTGTAACTGCAGCCCAATTGGTGTAAAATTAACCATGTATATATCACAAACAGCAAGAATAGAAAGAAACAACAACAATATTCCCTAAACAATACATAATTGTACGATTCAAACAGTTTTGAGGTTCATAACAAGAACATGCATATAACGAGAATAACATTGTCGGACAAGTTCAGGTTCATGATTCTACATCTCTTCTTCCAACCATATTCATGAAAACTAGACAAGGAGGGAATGGGAAAATTAAAAAACATTGCATAACAAAACAAAGAAACCCCATTATGCAATATTTCCTAGCCAAAGAGTCAACACAAAGTGACCCAGCTTTTCAAGCCAGAAAAATTGACCATAAGCACGCATGATAATAATTATTAGGTGGGGAACTAATAATGAGAACAAAAATTTGGAAGAACTGAGGCTTAACTTTGATTCAAGTATGCGAAACAAGTAAACATGTAGAAAGAAGATAATAGCACAACCAAAAGGATCATAGCGTACCCTGCTCAAATGGACAACGAGCTGGATCCTCACCAAAATATAGTGCAAGTGCATCTGCGTTTCTACCCTGTCCACCAAAGAACAGAATGAAAAATAAGATCGCTCTCTTTCCCTGACATCATTTAATCATTTCAAAATAGTAGTGCGATCTAGAAAATTACCACAGTAGAGTATAGATTTGTCACTGATGCCACCTCTGTCTCAGCGATAGCAATAAATTCTTTCAGCGTCTAATTTTAGGACAATAAAGTACAGAAAAGGGTTGTCAGGGTACCAAATCAAATTTCACCAAGTCTTCAAAATAATGATACTATCGTTTTTGTTTTGGGCTGTTGAGCAAAACCAAATATTAAGAAAAGAAATGCATGATTACATAATAAGATTTTTCTTGGTGAAGATCTCAAGTTTTTCACATGATATTTATTTTGCTTATTTAAATTACGTCAAAGATTGCTGAAGTATGGTCCCGGTTTGCATCAAAATGTTTGCTTGAGGATCTTTCTGAATTGGAAGATTTGTGGGTGAAAAGTGAGATGTTGATCAGTTGTGTGAATCCAATTCTCTTTTCTGATCTAGTATACTTCAAATTCAGTGGAGATTGCAAATAATTGGCTTTTTTATCCTGATTATTTCAAAATTTAATAACATCTACTAATACCTAGAAAGTTCAAAAACATGATTGTCAAGTTCAATATCACAATCAACATATGATTAAACAAATTATTAAAGTGCCGTTTTGATGTATGATTAATTCTTTCAAGTGACAATTGAGAACACAGTTTTACTGGAATTATCCTTCCAAAGTAATTGAATGTAGGACTATATGCATGTTACAGGAAATTTTTCCATAGGTAAACGACTGCCATGCAAAGAAAATTGAATCAAGTTATTTATTTGTTCCTCTTTATAAGAAACAGATATATATGAAAAGGCAAAAAAGTGCAAAATTGATGGAAGAATAAAAGTGCCAAAAAGTTCTTGGGAAGAACATATGAAAAAGCAATGTACCTTGCGAAAAATTTCAGAGACTGGACCATCACTTTCAGAAGCAACAAGCTCCTGCCTGACCTTTTCTAACCCCTTAATTATAGCTTGCATTTCTTCTGCTAAAGACTTCAATTGTATCTACATAGAGAGAAAATATGAAGTTAACAAAAACCAAGGTCCATTTAAACAATTTTTGCATGCTTGGATGGAAGGGAAAGGAAAATTCCTCAGGAGCAACAAAGAGAATAAAATTCTTCAGGAACATCGGCAAAGAAACTCTTCAATGACAAAGGAACAGGGGGAAGATTGGGAGGCCATTACTTGCAATGTTTCTTTCTGGAGTTTCTCAAAGGTTTATACTCTCCTAGCACAGAAATTGGAGTGCATATAAAAAATTTATTGGAATGTTTTGTGTATTTCGTTATCTTGATGAAAATTTATATTTCTTATAAATATATATGTATAGATGTCAAAAGTATAAACCAACTAACAAACATTGAAGAAAAAACCAAAGAATCGTACCTTGGTTGCTGCCTCTAGGCTACCCAGGTCCAAATGAAAATTAAGAAGAGCTGGTGTCTTTGAAGCGAGGACCTAAAAAATTTGAGATTGCAAACCAACCTTCAGTATAGAAGGGTTCATCTCCTTCCAGAGATGCAAACTAATTAAAAGATCTATGAACATAGTACTCAAACCGCGAAATCTGATAACTCAAATCATCTCCTTACATCAGAACAACATGCATGACCAAAGGCCCACTAGTGCAGTATACTAAAACTTCTTCAGGTATTCTGATAGTTTCATGCTTTTAGGTATCACATTCTTTAACACAATGTGTTGCATCAAAAAAAGTCTATCAAGACAACCACCCATCCCGTTTTAGTGAGGTTTATTGAACATATCCAAGCTCTAATATATCAACTCAAATGCAAGTTCCTATGAAGATTTTCATCTCATATCAATATTTGGGAAGGCACATTTGAAAATATCTCTTCGAGGAATTTTTAGTAAATGGCTTTTTTTGCTGAAGACATCTTTTTTGGAAGGGTGGGGGCTACCGGTCTATTGTCCCTTTTGGCCCACATCCTCCATGAGGGTTTTAACAGTTCTCACTTTTTGTGGTTCTCCCTCTCCTTTTCCGCTGCAATTATTTTATAATTATTTTCCTACTGATGAAAGTGACCAAGAAAAAAAAAATACAGCTTCTTAATTAGACCAGCTTCAGTGCTTATACAGACATTTCTCACTATGAACAGGAACAGGCTGGATATGCACTAATATATCTACAACTACATATCATGTAACATGTGAAGGCATAATGCACGTGTGACTTCTCTAATCAACCATGAAGGAAATAAACATAAATAACCCAATAGAAAGAGAAAAGCAAAGGGATGATCAGATTAAAAAACCTTGCAAAGATAATGCATGAGTGTCATCTTATTATTAGAAGCACGTGTATCAGCAAGCTTTAAAAGACTGTCCAACTTGAAGCCAACTGCAGAACCTGTAAGTTCATAATTTATAGTTTTTTCAATTACACAAACCAAGCAAATGAATGGACAAAGTCTAAGACATCCAATATATAAACCTCTTCAAAATTGCCAATAAGTTCTAGGCAGATAAATGATAAGATGGGACCATGTGAGCATTCAACCAGACTGGGATGAGGTCTGAGCTTTATTAGCCATTCATTGAACATGTCATGAGTTTAATTTTAAAATTATAAACTATAAAATTGTAAATAAAATAAAATAAAGAAAGAAGAAGAAGAAGCATAGTTGCATATACCATCGAGCAGCAGCAAGATGCAGGTAAAAATAGTGTCTTTTTTAATAGTTCGACTGTTTTCATGTTGCTTAGAAATAGTATGGATCAGCAACTAGGCCACTCATCAGTAAATAAATGCACAAATCATAGCATGACACCATATGGTAACATAAGCGACAACATTATTTTAGTACATTTAGTCATTGTCCCACGAGACTGTAAAACAAACTCAAGTTTATCCTTGCAAAAAAAAAATTTAATTCCACACCACAGAAAGAATTACTCAATAAATATTTCTATTTATATGCAAGTTATAGTCATATTTCCTTCCAAGCTAGGTATCAAAATAGATGAGAATGGAGATGAACTTCCCATATACGAATAAGTAACTAAGGCCTTACCCCTTGCTGTTCCTTGATTCAGTGTATTCCCCAGATAAAGAATTTTCTTCATAATCTCCTTCAGTTTGGCAGAATTCCTAACCTAAAAAGCAGTAACAGTTAATTTTAGAAGGGTGGAAGCATGAAAGGTTGAAGTGACAGACCAAAACTACAGCAAAATTTTATTCTCAGCAGTAACAACCTCGACACATGCAGAGTTGACAGTATTTAAACTCTTCTTAAATTCTGATATCTGGAGAAGGGAAACAAAAATGCCAGTTAAAAGATGTAATTCAATAATCTAGAAATATTAAAACAACAAAATTAGTTTGAATTGAAGATACCACCAAACCTGAGAGCCGAACTGAATCTTAAAGGAAAACACTCTCAACTTTGACTCTACTCGAGGCACTTTCATCAGCTCCAAAAAATACTGATACAAAAGACGACAAAATAAATAAATGACTTTTTACCTATGATAATCAAAGCAATAAGTTAGGCAAGTGAGCTATTCAAATGGATCCAATTAACAAATAATCTTAAAGCAGAAGTGAATACCAGCAATTTAAGGCCCCATTTGATAATCAAAGGTCTTCGGTTTTTTGCTTTAAAAATTAAGCTTATAAACCCTGCTTTCACCTATAAGTTTCTTTGTTTGGTTATTATCCACTTACTACCAATGTTTTCAAAAGCCAAGCAAGTTTTGAAAACCAAAAAAAAAAAAAAAAAAGTAATTTTCAAAAACTTGTTTTTGTTTTTAGAATTTGACTAGGAATTCCAGAGTTTCTAAAAACAAAAGATGAAAACCTTAGTACAACCATGGAGAGAAAACATGCATAAATTTCAAAAACAGAAAACTAGAAATAAAATGGTTATCAACATCAAACAGGGGAAGTTCACCAAACTCGTAAAAAAACAATAAGAGAGAAAGAGACCCACATAGGGGTGCTTCCCCCAATCCCCCCCGGGAATGAGTGGAGGAAAATATTCCCCATGAGCTAAATGTTTCCCGTTCCTGCCCATTTGCCTCTTCTTATACATATAATATAGTTGAACATGGAATATTATTTTGATTCTGTGTGTACGGATAATTAGAGATTTAACATGGAATATTATTTTGATTCTATTAGGTGGTTTAAGAAATATCTCTTTAATGGGAATTTTCCTTGGTTCATTTAATTTAAAAATAATTCCCCACGGGGAACCCAATACTGAAAGAACTCCCAGATGGAAATCTCCACCCCCCGAACTCTACAAAATTTAATGGAAATTTTGCAAGGATGGGGAGGAGGAAGCTATAACAACCCCATCCAGATAACATCCCTAGCCCCAGATGAGAGACGTCATTTTTTACCCTACTACATGACATGAATTATTTGACAGGCAGTGGTCAATCATAATGAACAATATTAGAAATCAATATCAGGAAAATGCAACAGCAAGCTAATTTTCTAAAGCATCACTCATTCACGGAAACGCTTAGTGTAACAGGTTTCATGGCTTTATCAAGTAATTTATTATGTGCAACAAAGTAAACAGAATACCTGTTCACACTTTCCAAGGTTATCCTTATCACCAGTGTATCCCTAGATAGATAATAAACAATAAACATGTCAACAAAAATAATAAAAGGACGAAGAAAAATAAAAAATACAAAACAAGAGACTACAGAATTATTAGTGTTCTGAGAAACTATGAAAAAGTGCTCATAGTCAAGTTTATTTCTTCCACCAGCCGTTAATTCTAAGTATTCAAAAATTCACCTTAAGAAGTTCCATCTCCTCCTTCGTAGGACAAAATTTTATGAGATTTTCCACCTGATCAACGTCTAATACTGACTCGTCCATAGCTAGCACTGCAGCCTGAGATATCATACATTAAAAGCAAGAATTTTCATCAATTACGTTCACTATTATAAATAAAATACATGACTAACGCTAAAAACAAGTTTCTGTAAAACGAGAAAAGAAAGTGTATTTATCAACTCAGTGTCTCCAATATAGCGTTATCCTTCTCAACAGACATCTGTTAACAAGAGCAAGATTTAAACTTAAGACTACGCCATGTGCTCAACCTGGTAATCTGGAAGTAGAAAAACCTAATAATCTTACAGTTTTTCAGATGCAAAAATTTTTCATTTTGTTAAAATTCATACTAGAACTGCAATACATTCTCATCGTGTTATAGTTCCAAGTTAATGAGGATTGGTGGTTTCCAGACAAGGAACATGGATCATCCTAGTGTGTCTGAACTTGAAGTTCACAAGTACCTTTTATAGCTTGCAATAGACTTGCTGATCGTTTTTCTAGCCTTGGAAGGTAAAGGGCGACGATAGATAGTGATGGTAAAACATAGGAATAGCTGTTGCGGGTCAGTCAATTTTTTTCCCTTAAACTATAATCACTCCAGTCTTCAATTGTTGCAGGGGCTTTAATCATCATGAATATAGAACAAAATTATGGTATTGAGCATGTATAATATTCAATGTCTTTGCAGCAGACAGTTTCAAACATACATGGTTTCGGTAGACGCGTAGATGTACTGAAAATAAGAAATAAGTCTGACTTACCATCATATCAGGAAGAGGCATCTTTACTTTGGTGAGCATAATTTCAGTGTTATTAGCTCTTCTGAGGTCAATCTACAAAAAATATAAATATATTCAAAATTATCATTTACTCAACATGTTTTAAAGAAACAAAATCATGTACATAATAAAAAATTTCAGTATTCATTTCTACAAGAAATAGGCAACAACCCATATGGTGGAGTATATATGTTAATCAAGCCTAAAACATGCTTTAATTATAGCCTTAGTAACAATGTCCCAACCTGTTGTTCAGATTTTACATATCTGGTGGTTTAACATAATGAATCATGGTTCACTCATGAAATATCATATTGGAGTTAATCATAAAAGGAGCTCGGTTATCACTTTGCAGTTTGACTGAATTGTGATATTGAAACCTAACTCAGTCTAAAGTTAATGTATCCACACACCTTCACACACAAATTATGTCATAGCTCTTGATTTTGATTTTTCACCCACATATGATTGTACATTTTACTTCTTACTTCTCTACTAAACTAAATTACCCTAAGCAAAAATCCTATAAAAAGTTGAACAACAAACAAGGTCTAGCTTTCAAGCTGGAAATTGTGATGTATTGTATTGACCTATAATGTTAATTGAATACGCAACATCTTGACTAGATAGTTCAGGCTTTCCAGAATCCTCAATATCCTTAAATAAGTTGTCCATGCATTAGGCTAATTAGAGCGTTACAAACTTCCTTGTCTCAAACAAGGAAGTGCATATTTCCTTTGAAATTAAAGAATCCCTTTCCTAAAAAACCGAACGAACTACCGAACATTCATTTTTCAATGAAAGAATACAAGGGCATAAAAAAAAAGAAGGAAACCCCACAAAAAGAAGGCAAACTATAAAAATGGCTTCGAATCAGCCAAATAAGACCTGATGGATAATTACAAAAAAAAAATTTGTCACAGACCGCCCAGATGGACACACTTAACCTAATAAAGTACCAAGTCTCATTCATAGCCTCTCAAGCCCTTTACAAATTCTATTAAGAATTCTACGGTTCCTTCCATCCCAAAGCATCCCTACAATGGCACACACCCAAGCTTACCAATCCTACCACCTCTATGCCAAAAAATAGTTGCGAAAATAATTCAACATCCAAACTTCTCTCGTTGAAATTATCACAATGATATACATAGGAGCCCTAAGTAACTCTAAATTCTTTATAAAGTAGTAATAACAATAGTAATAAGATGCCTATACAACCAACAGAATAACTCTAAACTCTTTATAAAAGAATGGTCTTATGTGCTTTTCATCAATCCAAAGTTCTCATTCAAACCATGCTCGTGCTTTATTTCGAAGAATACAAGGACTTGCAAAAATGGCACAATTGCCCGTGTGGGGAACATCTTCTTGAGGTGGGCGGGCCACCATTGTTCCAAAGTGGTAAATCAAATTGCAAATCTTAGTCTCATTTGAAGGAAAAAAAAAAACCAAACAACCCAAGAAACCCTAAACAGCCCTAGACTCTGATACCGTGCAACCTATCTTAATGCAGAGAGTTTTGAGAGAGAATATGTGTAAATCACATTGACTAAAGACTCATAAAACCATGATAATTACTATAATACCAACTAACATACTCACTGAATCACTGTAGCATACACCAAAAAAAATTAATGCTTATTCTTTTCTCGTTGTACATGCTCATCTAAATGAACACATTGCTCTTTCGGAAAAGTATGTCAATCAAAAAAAGCCTCTATCCCAAGCTAAATTACAATTTTTAACATCATTTAAAGAATATATTAGAAGATAATAAAATGTAATTCGTTAAGGAATGCAGAATCTCAGAAGGCACCTTCAAATTGATGTTATAATTGTTTTAAATATGAGAATGGAAAACTTCACAGGTCACTTTATTTCACTAAGGTCACTCCTCAAAGTGTTGGTTTTCTAAACTCACTGAATTTTCCAATACTTTGTCATACTAGATTTTGACCTACTGTTACAAATTGGTTTGAACTAATTTCTCTATTGTTTCACAGGGTTCAGCTCTTCAAGTCGCACAAATACAAATTAAAAACTCTCACTCTGAATGTTAATTGTATCGAGTTTCAAATAATTTATAATAATAATCAACAGACGAAGATTATATACATATTAATCCTTGAAGTGCTTTCCATCATAAAAATGAGACTTCCTACAAAGGACTCTATCGATAAAATTACCAGGTGAACTTTGTCACTTTTGGATCCAACAGACTTCCTTCGCCCTCCAGATTTACCTCCATCAGCAGGTTTGGGAACATTTGCAGAAAAGAGGCTCTCCAACTCAGACACATCAAACTCTGGTGCACTGAAGAGGCGGGAGAAAAAGGAAGCACCAATAAGACGCAAATAGCATAAATATTATTAAAGCACTGATAGTAAGGCAGAGAGTGATTTTCAAATTCAAATAAGCAAGATAAATTAAAAGAAAATTCAGAATACATTTGAGGTTCTCCATATCTCTGCAGTTCTTCCCACAGGCTCCCTTGCAGAACTCTCGTTACTTTGCTCCAATGTAGGGGCTTTAAGGAGGACCTTCGAGGTGCTGTAGCTGTTGAGCGTGATAGCCCACGCCCTCTTCCAGAGGACAAACCTCTAGGGTCAGGTGGAGCGTTTGCTCCTCTTGCACCTAGTGGTGGAGGTGGAGGAGGTCCACCACCACCAGGAGGTCTAGGAGGGGGTGGGGCTCCACGACCTCCCGGAGGGGGAGGGGGTGCTGGGGCTCCACCACCACCCGGTGGGGGAGGTGGTGGTGGGGCTCTCCCACCACCGGGTGGGGGAGGCGGTGGAGGGGCTCTCCCACCACCGGGTGGTGGAGGCGGGGGTGGGGCTCTCCCACCACCGGGTGGTGGTGGAGGCGGGGGTGGGGCTCTCCCACCACCGGGTGGTGGTGGAGGCGGGGGAGGGGCTCTCCCTCCACCGGGTGGTGGTGGAGGCGGGGGAGGGGCTCTCCCTCCACCGGGTGGTGGCGGCGGCGGGGGAGGGGCTCTCCCTCCACCGGGTGGTGGCGGCGGCGGGGGAGGGGCTCTCCCTCCACCGGGTGGTGGCGGCGGCGGGGGAGGCGCTCTCCCTCCACCGGGTGGTGGCGGCGGCGGGGGAGGGGCCCCATGCATTGGAGGAGGTGGTGGTGGGGGAGGAGCCCCATACATAGGAGGAGGTGGTGGCGGGGGTGGAGGAGTCCCATGCATTGGTGGAGGTGGTGGTGGTGGTGGTGGTGGAGGAGCCCCGTGCATTGGTGGAGGAGGTGGTGGTGGTGGAGGAGCCCCGTGCATTGGTGGAGGAGGTGGTGGTGGTGGAGGAGCCCCGTGCATTGGTGGAGGAGGTGGTGGTGGTGGAGGAGCCCCGTGCATTGGTGGAGGAGGTGGTGGTGGTGGAGGAGCCCCGTGCATTGGTGGAGGAGGTGGTGGTGGTGGAGGAGCCCCGTGCATTGGTGGAGGAGGTGGTGGTGGTGGAGGAGCCCCGTGCATTGGTGGAGGAGGTGGTGGTGGTGGAGGAGCCCCGTGCATTGGTGGAGGAGGTGGTGGTGGTGGAGGAGCCCCGTGCATTGGTGGAGGAGGTGGTGGTGGTGGAGGAGCCCCGTGCATTGGTGGAGGAGGTGGTGGTGGTGGAGGAGCCCCGTGCATTGGTGGAGGAGGTGGTGGTGGTGGAGGAGCCCCGTGCATTGGTGGAGGAGGTGGTGGTGGTGGAGGAGCCCCGTGCATTGGTGGAGGAGGTGGTGGTGGTGGAGGAGCCCCGTGCATTGGTGGAGGAGGTGGTGGTGGTGGAGGAGCCCCATGCATTGATGGAGGAGGTGGTGGTGGGGGAGGAGCCCCGTGCATTGGTGGAGGCGGTGGTGGTGGGGGTGGTGATGGTGACGGAGTCCCATGGATTGGTGGAGGCGGAGGTGGTGGAGGAGGCAATGGTGGAAAAGCCCCATGCATCGAAGGAGGTGGTGGTCCTAATAAAGATAGTGTTGGAGATGCACCATGCATGGGTGGGGGTGGAGGTGGTGGAGGTGGTGTGCTTTTCATTAGAGATGCTGAAGGAAATGCCTCATACATTAATGGGGGTGGGNGTGGGGGCGGGGGCAGACGATGCACTATAGTAATAGGTGGGGTTGTTTGAGGTGCTAAAGGCGGGGGCGAGGAAGCACCATGAACTGAACTAATATGTGAGGATGAGGGTGGGGGTGGGGGTGGAGAAGCACCATGAACTGAAGTAATAGGGGAGGGTGCTGTAGATGCTAGAGTCGGTGACGCTTTATCACCATATACTGAAGCAGGTGAGGATGGTGGAGGTGGTGAAGCAAGTGTTTCATTCATCACAGAAGGTGGGGGAGGGGATAAAACAGGTGCTGGAGGAGTACTTACAATATTCTTTGATGTATATGGCCTAACCAGAGAGAGAGAGGAGAAAGGTGGTGGTGGGGGTGGGGGTGGTGGAGGTGGAGGCGGTATAGAACCAGCCACCATTGCAATAGAAACGGAAGAATATATTTGCTCCCATGATGGTTGTGTAGAAGAATGGGGAAAAACACTACTCTGCCTGCTGAATGGAGGGGGAGGGGGAGGAGGAGGGGGAGGGGAAGGGGAAGGGGTAGTCACTGTGTTTGATGAGCTAACTAGGGGTGGTGGTGCTGAAGACACAGAAAGTGGTGGAGGAGAGTACGTTGACTCAATATGATGAAATGAAGTAGGTGGTGGAGGTGGTGGAGGAGGTATTGCATTTGCTCGGGGGGGTGATGGAAAATATGGAGATGGAGGCTTTGTGGGCAGTGGGGGAGGAGGTACTTCAAGTTGTGGATCGCAGTGTGATGGTTTTAAAGTTTCAGAGGAAGAATATGTCTCCTCTATCGACTCAACTGGAGACGATGGGCCAAGCACGAGTTCCCCAAGTGCAGAGTATGAAGGCCTTACAGAATCCACGTCATTATTCACATCTGTAGCAACTAGGGAACTGAGAGTGGCAGCAGGGGCACTGTTATATCTTGAAGGCGGATAGGAAACATGCACAGAATTCATATAGGAGCCTTTGTTAGGTGGGATCCACCTAGAAACTATATTTGGCCTTGCTTGTTTTGCAGAAAACCCTTGAGCCTCTTGTTGTTCGACTCTCTGTTCAGTTAAACCCATATCAGTGGTCGGTTCTGCACTTGAAATAGGCTGTTTCTTGGAAATCGGTTTTTGCAATTTTTCAGATTCTGAACCATCAGCACTCAACTTTTTCTGCAGAGTCTTGTTTTCAAATTTCTCAGTTGTATATCTACCATCATCCTTTTCTTCTATATCTTCAAATTTCTCGTATGCATCATCCACCAAACCCTGGGCTTCCACATGGGTCAGGACATTAGCAGCAACCATGAAGGAATTTGAATTCATATCCCCATCATCTACACCAATGTCCTTAACTACATTAAGATCAGGATATATATTTTCATCCCGTTTGTACCTCACATCATCCACAGTAATGTCCTTCACTGCATCAAAATCTGATTTCTTATCATGCCTAAGATGATTTCCATCGTCAGATGCACAATCTTGGAATGCAGGAGGATCCAAGTCCTCCTTCAAATCTTCGTTATGGTTGATATGCTTGACCACTTGAGGATCATTGGACCCCTTTGCTTCCTGCCCATCCATTGCATTACTGAAGATCTCTTCAACCTCAAAAAATTCTTCAGGAGAAGCAGCTCCAGTTTCATTACCATCTTCATCGTCTAAGGCTGTGGTGAGACTGGGGACAACAGCATCAGCATCCAAAAAGAGTGCCTGACATAAATGCAATCATGCATTAACTTTTATAACTCCACAAAGTGCATTCACAAAAGAAGACCAAAAACTTACCTCAACTCTGAAGTCCTTAGGAAACTGGTCCTTTGCATCCCATAAAACATCAACTTCGTCACGGTTCAGCATCATAATGTTTGATCTTACGAATGCTGTGTGAAACATAACTCTAAACATCATCTCCTCGTGCACTAGATCTTCATCCAAATGGATGCATTCAAGAACTACGTCTCCTTGGACATGGCAATGAATATCAATTTTCACCAGCATACACTCTGCCTGTGGCAACAATTAATAAGAAAACTTAAATGTTGGTTAATTTCAGCTTTCAGGTTTGTGTTGCTGAGTCATTACCTGTAGGTAGTTGCGGATATGTTTTCTTTTGATTGATGTTGAAAATAAAAGCCTTGAAGTTCTATTTGCTGGTGTTGAGGGGTCTTGACCATAAACACGCACAACAGGCCTACATCCCTTTCCCCCGTCAAAAAGAGGTAGAACTCTAAGTATTAAACAATCCAAAACTAGAGGTGTATCTGATGGAGGCCAATCGGAACCTAAATTTCTCCTGGAAATGTATTGAAGGTATCTCAGATGGGAAGGCTGAGGATTTAAAGGAGACAAAAGATGGAGAAGTTCCTTAGGAGCTTGCTTGTAGACCATTTCAAGGGTCTTCTGCTCCCCACTGTATTGTTTTCTATACAAGAGAAGACCAGCTAGCATGAATGCAAGAACAGGCCATCCTCCTCTTTCACAGTGCATCAATAGAACATTCTGTTGACCCTCCACCGACAACCAGCTTTCACTAGATCGAAGGAAGTGGTGAACCATCTCCAATGACAGTAAAGGACACCCCTCATATTGCCGAGGATAGTCCATAACTGTCATGTCATACTGAGTCAGTACATCAGAAATTTGACTACGCTTATCACCTTCTCTGAAGTTGAAAACCATGAAAGAGGCATCGGGAAAGTGGCCCTGCAACTGTGCTACAATGCCATCCAAGTAGACCTTATATTCTTCTTCTTCCAACACTTCCGTGGAGAAGCAGCAATCAAACACTGAGCACAAACAATAAGCATGATAAGTTACCATGTGCCACCACTAAAAACCATCTTCCAAGTTGCTATCAAAATATCCATAATGATCTTATTGAGCTGTGTGCTTGCCATTCATTCAGCTCCTCTAGGTCATTTTCATTTATTATATCTTATATTTAGTTTCTCTTTCAACTCATATCCCAAAAAAAAAAAACTATTCTCATTATGACCGTACATTTCTCTAGCACTACCATTTAGTTGAAGTCTAGAATCTTCCCTTCTTAAGTAGAAATTATTATAGATTCTTAATCTAAATAAAGTGTTTGATATATCAGTAGGTCCTGCGGCAACTGAACTCATATTCGACAAGAATCACACAGGAAATGCATAAAGAGCAGTGAGTGCAAGGAAGAGAGAAAGCATGTCAACGGAGATGGGAGGCTGGTTCCCATCACATTCCACAACTACTCAGGTCGAAAAGCATAGAAGTAGGGGGCAAAAATAAAATCCAGAAGGAATGAAGTACACAAGATAGTCTGCATCAGAAGTATTGCATTACGAAGCAGCTAAACCTAAACTTCAAAGGTTTATTGCGGCACTGTCCAAATTATCATTTAACGTCGAGCATTGAGCTCGCATACAGCTGGAAAAATAAGTAATCGCCTAACTACGCACATTAAACAAATGATGCTGGGAGTTTAACATTCTGCAATAGCTTAGCATTTGGGGAAGCTGCATGAAAGGAACAAACAGCACGAAATTGAGAGGAAAAAAAAAAATTGTAAGGAAGCTTACCATAGACTCTCTCGGAGATTTCAAGAAGCCGATCCGGCGGCTTCCTGTAAAAGAACCTTCTGAACAGCGCCATCGGATGGCGCTGTTTCTTCCTCGATCTGATCCAAACCCGTAGCTGAACAAAACACTAACCAGATCAAAATTGACCACCGAAGCAGAACAGATCTTAGAATTAAAAGGTCCGATCACAGCCAAAACCTTCGAAATTCAGCACAAAATCCACCAATTCAAAACCAGAGAGAAAATTAGCGAGCTAAAAAGACAAAATCCCGAGTACTTCCCGGCAATTAAACCCCAACCGTGGGGGAAAAAGTCCAAATGAAAAAGAAAAACAATCGAAGTCGGTCTACGAAAAATCGAAATAATGAAAATCAAAACAAACAAAAAAAATGGAAGAAGAGAAGTTGAAGAATTAGGAATGAGAATTGAAAGAGTAGAGAGAAGTGACAGTAGGGCAGAGAGAGAGAGAGAGAGATTGAAGGGAGCAAGAACAAAAAACCCGGGTAAAAATAAAAAATAAAAAATGGCGAGAGAAATGGGAAGGACTTGGAAATATGAATTCAGAAAGAAAGAGCGAAAAGAATAAGAGAGAGAGAAAGAGGCGCGTAGACTAGACTGGATAAAACACCCGGATACTTCTCCTCCTTCCTTCCCTCACAGCTAACCCCTTCAACGTCCACTACGACAATTTTTGCTTTTACCGCTGGCACTCCACCTATCTCCCCGCCCTACGTGGCTCCCACGTGGCACCTCTATAACATTAAAAAAAAATAAAAAAAATTAATTTTAGTTTCTTATTGTTTTCAAATGGAAGATTAAATAATTTACCATGTTTTTTAATTTTGTTTCTTGTGTTTGTATAGTTACTGTCGGGGAGATTTATACTTTCTCAATTAATATTATATTCATATATCCTTGAATATTAAAAAAATTTAACCACAAAATTAAATTTTAACCATATACCAATCCAAATAAAACAATATATTCTGTTTCGAATTTTGGCTTTTGTAATAAATATATTTTAAATGGACTTTATAATTATGATTTTAATGTTTTACTTTTTAGGTAATAACTTTTTTATTTTTTTTTTTTAGAAATTCAGCAGACGGCCACGTCTTCCATTCATTATTAACTTCTTTTTTTTTTTTTGTTAATTACTTTTTTCAATGTTCTAAAGCTTCAAATTATTTTTTTATAAAAAAAAAAATTGTGGTTTCAAAATGGACTTAACTACTAATTATAACATTTTTCAATAAATATAAAACTATAATAAAATAATTGAAACGAGACAAAGATAATTAAAAAATATATATATATACAACTAAAATTAAAATTTGTAATGGGTCCGAAGGATTATATCATAGTGATAATAATGTGTTGTGCTATGTGTACTTAAAATTTGGAGCTAATAATTATGATAGGCACAAGATTTTAATATATTTATAAACTTTTTTTACCCTTTTGTATTTACGAACAAAATTGACATTTAAAAAAACATTGTTACACCATTAATTCAAATATTTTATAATATATTTCAAAATTTTAAATTTTGCATTTTATAGGTCTTAAAAAAATTAAATAAATTAAATTAAGGTTAGAAATTAAGTAAGTTATTAATTTTTTAAAAATTATTATTCCACTATTATTTTAAAATTATAAATTTATTAAATGTAAAATTGAAGGGTGAGAATGTAATAGTACATAATTTTGAAAAATGTGAATGTAATTAAAATCTATCAAGCACAAAAATTGAAAAGAGGTATACTAAATATTTCTAAATCAATTAAATAGGACGCTAAATATATTGGGAAAGTTGAAAGACTTTATTTATTATTTTTACTTTTTTACAAAAGAAAATGCAACAAAATTATTAAAGGAAGTATGTATGGAATTATTAGGATTTAAGTAGAAATAAATAAATGAATTGCCTTTCACGTGCGAGGTCGTGTGAACACATCGTGCTAAGATAATTGTCAAATTGTCAGTCGACTATTTAAAAATAATAATAAATAAATAAATAAACACCCACGTGCGTATCACGTGTCGTGCACTATGGGAAAAGGAAAGGGAAAGGAGAAGTGGGTCCTGCTGTAATCGACGTGGCATCTGATCAACGTCAAAATACGAAAGTCAATATGATGGACGGCTAGATGAGAAAAGTAAGTGATCAGGTACGGTGGGGACCATGGAATGATTGAGTCCATCCAGTCCGTGCATGGCATGTGAGGACCCCTGCGTCGTCATAATCATCCCAATGTGGTTCATCCGAATAAATTGATTTTAAAACTAGAAGAATAAATATACGAATTTTTCTTTAAAAAAAATAAAAAAAATAGCAAATGTGGAATATAGATATAAACAAATACTAACTATACCAATATATTTGTTTTGTTTTATTACTTTTTATTTTAAAATGTTTTAAAAATTAAAACTATATAATAAAAAAAAAGTAGGATTCATAAATTTAATTTTTCAAAAGAGTTTATATGTATTTTCAAGTAAAATGAAAAGTAAAAAAAAAACCAACATTATTTTTTTTTGAACATATAAATAAATTTTTTATTAAATGGGTATTTCAAATATTTACTAGCGGTAGACTTGGGCTACTACAAATAGTATTAGAGTCAAACACGAGTTAGTGTGCCGCGAGGACGATGGGCCCCAAAGTGGGGTGGATTGTGAGATCCCTTCATGTAAACATTTTTTACAATGACGTGAAAATCTCTTTTGAATAGATGTGTTTTAGAACGTTGATGAAAAATCCATAAGGAAAAACCAAAAGAACTCATGAAAGATAATATATGCTAGTGGTAGACTTGGGAGAGGGAAAGAGGACAAATATATAATAGAGGAATAAAGGAAGTTGTGAAAAAATAATAATAAATAAAATATTCCATATAATATGATAGGATGAGGAGTATTGTTAAACAATACATTTAAATAAACGTCATATTATCTGACTTAAAAATGTTTGTTAGAGTTTAATTTGTTGGATAAATAAGGGTATTAGTGCTAATTTATTAAATTAGGTGCTAATTAGAGGACGTGGGTGGAAGGAGAAAAATGGACTATATAGGGTGTCCTTATTTTGGGACGAGCTCCTAAATTGGGCCCTGTCGTGTCTGACTTTTGGTGCCCCTCCCTAAATGTAACAGTACATTGAAAATCATTTTGTTTTTCTTTTTCACGTATATATTTTAAGAGGGAGCTGGGAGGTCCATTCTGTGTGGCTAACATTGCAAGATAAAGAAACAGAGCTATAAATATCTTATAATCTTTTTGCCGCCAATTATTCGTTTACAAAATTGTCCGAAAATTGGGTTCTGAAACCTGCAATTTGTCTTTACCAAAGCGTCAAGAATACGGAATAGAGGAAATGCATCGAGCGATCTGTATATTCGTCCGACAATCACTTCCCAACGCTTGCATCGTCTTCGTTTCTGACGATCTCCATCGCCTTGGCCTTGGGACCTCCGAATGCGAGACGGAGATTACTATTTCCTCCGATAACAAGATGCACAATCCCCCCAAATCTACCATCGTTCTCCGCGCTGCCTCGTGTTATCTTTCCAGCTTGCTTTCTATCACATTTTGGCTACTGAATCTTCCTGGTACTTGCATTTCATTTCCATTTATCATTGTAATTCATTCGGATGTTTGGAAATCAGGACATGCATGTTCTCTTTGATCTCCGTGGCCGAGAGGTTTACCTATAGTTTTCTCGCGAAATCTTCGGTTGTTTCTGCCTGCTGTTTTGTTGTTTGAACGATATACTTTTCATTCATAGTTTTGATTCTCTCTGATTATTCTTCTGTGAATGATTCTAAAATCTCGAGATTGAATCTCGTTTTGATCAGGTGAGTTCTGGAAATGGAAAATATGGGCGAGATTGATACGAAACCTATTGATTCTGTACAAGCCGGTATCTCTCTATTTGGTGCCATAGGTGATCAGAACAAACACAAGCTCACAGCCAATAATGTAAGATGAGACGGTTTGAGAATTTATTTACAAGCGACAGAAGTACAACTATAGAATTTTGATATGGTTTATTTATTTGTTCTGTTTTTAAGCTCCTACTGATTTTTTGAATGATCTTGTTTCTTTGTATTGTGTTTATCAATTTTTAAACTCTCATTTCTTTGGTAGTTTATTTATATTGATCAAGTTTTATAATACTTAATAGATAAAGAAATGAGATTGATTCTATTGATTCTATTGATTCTATTGATTCTATTGATTCTATTGATTCTATTGATTCTAGGCAAGTTTGGTTCATAAAACATTCTCTTGCCAAGCACTACAAGCGACCGTTTATCATCTTAATTTTATCAGTATTATTGTTATTACTTTTTATCATCGTGTAGGGGTATGAGAAGGAAAGAGAGGTTCAAGAGTTAGTAAAGGATTTGGCTAATTACAAGGTTCAACTTGAAGCAAAGGATGCAGCATACATGCAGGCTCTTCTCAAGCTGGAACAACAACAGAAAGCCATCGACGAACTGTCTGAGTTGCTGAAAATTGCGGAAACTGGTAGAGATAAATACGTCAATGAATGCAGCGAAGCTAGATTTCTGCTGGGTGAACTTGAACAAAAACTGAATGAAATGACTGAACAATCCTTGGAGACCGAAAATTTCCGAGAGAAACTTCAGGCTGCCGAGAATGAGTTGAAGCTCAGACAAGAGGAGCTTCTTGGGATTGAAACAGAACTTGCTGCCTCTAGAGAATCAGAGGTCAAGGGTATTATAAAAATAGAGTTGCTGGAAAATAAGGCCCACTTGGAAAAGGAGACTACTGTAGATCTCATAAGACGCATTTCAGAACTAAATGAAGCAATTCGTTTGTCAAAATTTGCTGCTAGTGAAGCAGAGAAGGAGAAGTCTGCTGCATTATCTGCGAAGGAGGCCGAGCTAGAGCTGGCTAAAAGGCAAGTTGTTGAGTTGCACAAGCAATTAGAAGAAATGAGCCAGCAAATAGAAATAGAGATGGATCGGAATCAATTAAACGAAGTGAAATTTACAAATGAAGAAATCGAAAAATTCAAGGACGAGATCGAAACACTTAAGAATCAGTTGGAGAAGACGAAACTTGAAATGGATGAGATGAGAGAAAGGGAAGCTAATGCGGAGGTTGAGATTGCATTGCTGAAATCTGAGCTTCATAAAGGAAGGTCAAAAGTTGCAGCTGCAGAAGCAGCTGAAGCCAAAGCCAAGAGTGTAACATCTGGTCTTTGTCTTGCTGTTCAGGACTTGGCTGCAGAATCAGTCGAAGTGAAGAAGGAGAACATAAAGCTAAAACAGGAACCACTCGGGGCCTATGAAGAAACTGAGAACTCCATACTTGCCAAGCCACTTGTTGAGAGTAACTCTTCAAGCATGGAAGAAGATTTGAATCCTGAAGTCAATGAAAGAAGAAATGAAAGTACCACCATGACAATTACTTTAGAGGAATATCAGTCATCGATTAAGGATATTGACTCAGCCTCTGAACTCTCCGCAGACAAAATTTCCCATCATATCGGTTCGGAGTGCACGGATGAATTGGAAAAGTTGAAGAAGGAACTAGAAGCAGCAAGCATAAGAATTGGGGAGTTCAGGTCACGTGCAGAACAGGCTGCCACCAGGGCTGAGATGGCTGAGAAAGCAAAAGAAGCCGTTGAAGACCAGCTGAGAAAATGGCGAGAGCATAAACAAAGGAGAAAGGCTGCTCTTGCTGCCATGAAGGAAGTATCTGCACCGCCAAAATTCAAGCCTCCCATGCATGAAGGCAGCTCCACAACGTACCAGCCTTTAGGTAAGGTTCTTAACTTGAAATTATAAGCTCTTAACTTGAAATTTTACTATGCCTTAGCATTATATATGAGGAAAAACATATCTGGAAAGGCCAATAGTATTGTCCAATGCACCCAAAGGAATAATACCCTATAGGATTTATATGATAAAACTTCAATAATCAAGCCCACATGGCCCAGAATGTGGATAATGGGGCAGGACCAGTTTCGACCCATTGGACCATTGGTTGGGTTGAAATGATAGATAAACACGTCCATGTTAAATAAAGGGAAGGTCCCACGCCCAATCACCAAAGACTTTAATAGTGCTCGGCATCTCTATCACTTTGCTTTATGAGTTTGAATCTTGAGACCTCATGGCTTTTACAATTCAACATAACTATTTCTATTTTGACAAAGTTGTGTTCCCTTTACCACTTTCCCATTCTATCACAACAAAGTAACCAATCTACTTTTTGTTGTTATCTAGTGAATGAAGAAAACTTTCCACCTTATTGAAACTGCTTTAATTTAGGTACCAATCTTAATGTAGCTCCCCCCCTTTTTTTTATGGAATAACAAAGTAGGAATTAAAAATTAATCCACCAAATTTTGAGTTTCTGCTTTTGATTCGGTTCATTTTGATTAATATCAAATCAGAAAAAGGAAAAGTGAAAAATTATGTACACTAGATTCAGATTCGTATTGAATTCTCTGGCTTCGCACTCATCAAGTCTACCTTGAAATTACTGTTTTGTTAGAATAATATGTAGAACTCTTAGACTAAAATTATAGCTGTGCATCATTATGACACTTTTCACATATCTAGAGTATATTATAGGTACACATTCGAAAAAAAGTTGATGTTTTGATGTGTAATGAGTGTAGTCTTGTTCATCGAGCTAACTCGATCATACTCATCAATTAGCTGAATTATGCAAGGTAGATGAAACTAAATCTTTTCAAATTTCTTTTCTTTTTTTAGTTTTCTTGAATTGGGGGAAAAAAAAAACACCAACCTGCTTGAATGGTTAAACTATTTGCTTTTGGAAAAGTGAGTATGGTTTGTTGCGAACACTGATTGATTGGAAAGAGAGAAAATGGAGAAAAAAGGAGCAAATTTTATTGTCTTTTCTTTTGAATGATATTTTTATTTTCCAAAATTAGTGGTTTGGTCAAACGACTCAAAACTCAATCCAATTGTTTAAATCACTAATTATTATTATGTATATTTATTTTTATTTTTTTAAAAAATAAAAAGCTAAATTAACAAAAATATCCCTTAAACTTTAAAAAAATTCAATAATACCTTTAAAATTTCAAAAAAGTATAACAAATACCTTTAATACGGCTCACCTTTAAAGAAAAAAAAGTTTTTATTGTCAATATATAACTTAAAATCATCTATTGACACCTCGTAGAGTATCTACTTTTTTATGAAAAAATTTAAGGGTATGTATAAAATTTTGAAAACTTAATGGTATTTTTTAAAATTGTTTGTGAAATGTATTTATAATTTGTATCCAAAATTAATTGTAAGAGTATTTTTAAAAGTGTAAGAGTATTATTAAAACTTTTAAAAGTAGCGGAGTATTTATGAGATAAAAAAATAAAATTTAAGTGTATTTTTATTAATTAAAAGAAAAGAAAGGGAAAAAAGTTGGAAGCCGAAGGATCATTGATTTTGAAGCTTCCATAATAATTCAGTTCTGTGCTTTCCAACTGTTACCATTTAATTTCATCATCAATTTTCATCTTCTATTTCATTAATGGAATTCACTTTAACACACAATAATATTTTTCAACACAAAATTTAAATTATTATTATTATTATTTTAATAAATAATACTAAATGGAACCTCCACGTGCAACCATAATTTTGCAATCTCAATAGTTATTCAAAAAGATCTCTACTATAATTAATGGTACATCTAACAAATTAGACTTCTTCTATTTAAATTTTATTTTTTCCTTTTTTTTTCAGTGTATTCATTTTGTAAATAAAAAAAAAAAAAAAAAAAAGGAAAAAATCTTATTAAATACCATAATTGTGGTTTCCAGCCTGTAATTTTACCAAATTAGGCCTTGAATCTAGTTTTGTAATAAAAAATGAAATATTCAAATAAAAAAATATATAAATTAAAATAATTCTCATTAAATATCAAACCTGCCTGCCATATTTTATTGTAAACTAATTTTTAAAATAACTTGTAAGCAAAGGTGAATTTTTCAACAACTAAAATTAAATAATAATAATAATAATAATAATAATAAAAGCCTTTAAATAAAACTTGATTTTATATTTTGCAAGTACACCCATGTACTTTTCTAATTAACATTTTTTTTCTCATTATGACCAAATATAAAGAGTATATTTTCGTATATATATATATTGAATTAACAAAATGAGATTATTATTATTGTAATAAAAATTAAAATATATATTAAATTGTGANAAAAAAAAAAAAAAAAGGACGCACGTGGGGGACAATAGGTGGAGATTATTCTTGAATGGAATTGTGTATTTGAAAAGGAAAAATTAAGATTGAGATTTGCTTTTTGTTTTATTGTTAATTTTGAGGAACATGACTCGCAGCAATAATGCTCTAAANTGGATTCATATCATCCCCCTTTCTTTAAAAGGATTTGCCCTCAAATCAAATTCTTCGTTCTTTCCGGACAAGAACTGAATATTATTTTTTTTCTCTTTCCCAATCATTTTTATTATTTCTTTTTCTTTCCTTTTGAATAATCAACTCGTTTTCTCACGTTATGCATTTAAGAGTTAATAAGCCAAAATAACATCATTGACGTTTATAACTCGACTTCATCGACTATATAGAAATTACAAGCATCATCCACAGCATTCAAGGCACCTTGAGCAAGAGTAGGCTGCCTCGAATAAACAATCGGACATAAGTGGTTGAGAATAAAATCCTATATCTAACGATTTTTCACACTTTGATGTAATATCTTAAATTTATACTTGGTAGTTATTTGTGAGATCTTACGTTGGTTGAAAAGGGAAACAAAACATTCATTATAAGAACGTGGAAATTTCTTCCTGGTAAACGCGTTTTAAATCCGTAAAGCTGACTACAATATGCAACAGGCTAAAGCAGATAATATCTCGTGTACATCATTCAAGGCACTTTGAGCAGGAGTAGGCTGCCTCGAAGAAACAATCGGGCATAAGTGGTTGAGAATAAAAACCTATATCTAACGATTTTTTACACTTTCATGTAAAGAGAAAAAAACCTTTATCTTACGATTTTTTTACACTTTCACATAGAGAGAAAAAATATCTTAAATTTGTACTTACTAGTTATTTGTGAGATTTCAAGTCGGTTTGAGAGGAAAATGAACTATTAAAATTGTGGAGTTGACGGCGACATGCAATGAGCCAAAACGGACAAGATTTATTAGCGATAAACTTAAGTTGTTATATTATTAGAGATTATATATATATATTAAAATTCAATTTAATCTATAATTCAACATCAAATTAGGTATGTTTATTTAGTATTTCTTCTCATTATCCATAAACTAAACATTCCAAAATTAGGTATGAATAAAAAATGATAAAACTTTAGCTAATTTTTATTTCTTCTCATTACAAGAAAAATAGTAATTTAGTTAACTATTAATGACAATAAAGGAAGTAAATCAATGGAAGGAAAATGCAATTTTGGTTACATTAATTGAAGGGTGAAGGCAAAGTTAAACCAAATTTCCCGCTACATTTATTTACGTCTCTTCATACATGCACTTTAAATAGTCATCAATAAGTTAGCTCCGTTCAAATTTTATCTTTTTTACTTTTACTTTTACTTTTTTACAGAGTTCGGTAAAATATATCTTTTAACATTCATATTTTTAATTATATTTCACCCTTTAATTATGACAATAAAAAAGTTGTGACCATTACCTAGTAACCATCCGAACTAACTAAATTAATAAAAATTATAAACTAAATAATGAATTTTGGATTTTATAGGTTTATTCAGTTCTTAAAAAATTTAAAGAAAATGTTTAATGAGGGTTTGAGCTAACAAAATTATCTAATAAATTCCGAATTTTTTATTTTGTGTCCAATAACAATCCTTTTTTTTTTTAAATGTCAAATAAATTCTTAAATATTCTCTAATTTCTTTATTTATTTAATATAATTATTTATCCCTAAAAACAAAAGAAAAACACAATATCCACCACACCAAATTTGACAAATGGAATCCAATTTTTGACTGTCTTGCTTTTTCCTTTTTCTTTTTTTTTTCTCTCTTTTTTCCTTTAATATATATATATATATATATATATATATATATATATATATATTAATTTGTATGGTACGTAAGAAAGCACGGGCAATGTGATTTTAGCCTAACCCATAAATTCCAAAAAAAAAAAAAAAAAAAAAAAAAAAAAAAAAAAAAAAAAAAAAAAAAAAAAAAAAAAAAATTTTTTTTTTTTTTTTTAAATTTATTATTATTATTATTCTTTTAATATCTCTTAATTTCTTATAATTATATATCATAATAAGTAATGAATTTAATTAAACTCATTAAAAATAAAACGAAAAAAACAAAAGAAATTATTAAGGAAGATTTAGAATTTTGATGAAAGATTCAAAGTTGCAAATAGTTGAGTCAAACACTTTGCTACGAAAGCAAAAGGTCAAGCAAAGCGGCTCGCTACCGTCCCCTGCCTGTGACCCTCACCCCCACTTTCCCACCAACAACCATCCAACATTAAACTAACCAAACCAAACCTCTTTCACTTCCTTTCCTTTCCTTTCTTTTCTGCTATCTCCTCCTCATCTAAACCCTCCAACATTTTTCCACAAACAATTTTTTTTTTTTTTTTTTTTNTTTTTTTTTTTTTTTTTTTTTTTTTTTTTTTTTCTAAATTGAGTTTCAAACTTTTGTTTGGTCTTGTGCGGGCGCTGCTGCTGCGTGCGGTTTCAAAGCCAATTCGTTTACGTTTCACCATTCTCTACTTTTCTCCCCATTTCTTCCTTTTTTACTCCAAATTTAGCTTCTTCTCTTCTGCTTTCATGGCTTCTCTCTGAAAATTTCTCCAGCCCATTTGCCCAAGGAACACACACCAAAATTACAGTATAGTATGAAGGAGAAAGACACTGATAATCATTCATGGCGTCTTCCAATTATCACTTTCTTCATCTTAATCACAGGTATTCACCACAAAATCAAATCCCTTTTGGTTTTTCTCATCTGGGTATCTAAAATTCTNTTTTTTTTTTTTTTTTTTTTTTTTTTTTTTTTTTTTTTTTTTTTTTTTTTTGTGTGGCTTGTGTGTGTAATTTTGCGTTGTTTACGAGGAGGGTCTGGTCGGATTCAATCATGTTTATTTGTTTTTTTTAGGTACAATTGTCGAGGGACAAGAATTGCAGAGAGACAGAGAAGTTTTGTTACAGTTGAAATTCTTTTTAGAAAAACATAATCCCATTAAACGAGGAAAATATTCGTTTTGGAATTTGCAGAACTCGCCCTGTTCTTGGTCTGGAATATCCTGCAATCAAATCAATTCCCAAGTGACCGGAATTGACCTTTCAAATGAAGATATTTCCGGCACAATTTTTCATAATTTCTCTGCCTTTCCGGCGCTAACGGACCTCGACCTCTCTAGAAACACTTTCTCTGGTCTAATTCCCGGCGACTTGAACAACTGCAGAAATCTCCGGCGGTTGAATTTGTCGCACAACATCATCGATGACAAGTTGAACTTGTCGGGGTTGGTCAATATCGAGACTCTGGATTTGTCGGTCAACCGGATTTGGGGAGACATACGGTTGAATTTTCCGGGCATTTGCAGAAATTTGATGTTCTTTAATGTTTCCGGTAATAATCTCACTGGTCGGACGGATGACTGTTTTGACGAATGCCGGAATTTGCAGCATGTGGATTTGAGCTCCAACAGATTCAATGGTGGATTGTGGGGTGGGTTGGCGAGGACTCGTTTTTTCTCAGCGTCGGAGAATGAACTTTCCGGCGAGCTATCGCCGGCGATATTTACTGGGGTTTGTAATTTGGAGGTGTTGGACCTGTCAGAGAATAAATTTGCCGGCGGAGTTCCAGTGGAGGTTTCTAATTGTGGGAATTTGTCTTCTTTGAATCTATGGGGGAACCAATTTTCCGGGCAAATTCCGGCGGAAATCGGACGAATTTCGGGTTTGCAGAATTTATATCTGGGAAAGAACAATTTTTCCCGGGAAATTCCTGAATCGCTCTTAAGTTTGAACAACTTGGTGTTCCTCGATTTGAGCAAGAACAATTTCGGAGGGGACATTCAAGAAATCTTCGGGAGGTTTACACAGGTGAGATTCCTTGTTCTTCATGGGAATTCTTACACCGGAGGGATTTATTCTTCTGGGATTCTTAAGCTCCCAAGAGTTGCTCGTTTGGATCTGAGTTTCAACAACTTTTCAGGTTCATTGCCTGTAGAAATCTCTGAAATGAAGAGCTTAGAGTTCTTGATTCTTGCATATAACAAGTTCAATGGAGTGATTCCATCGGAATATGGGAACTTGCTGAATCTTCAAGCTCTTGATCTCTCATTCAACAACTTAAATGGATCGATCCCAAGTAGCTTTGGGAAATTGACTTCACTCTTGTGGCTAATGCTGGCAAACAACTCCTTGACTGGTGAAATTCCCAGGGAGCTTGGTAGTTGCTCGAGCTTGTTATGGCTGAATCTTGCGAACAATAAGCTACATGGACGCATCCCGCCCGAGCTTTCGAACATTGGAAAGAACGCCACGGCGACATTCGAAATGAATCGACGAACCGAGAAGTTCATTGCTGGATCGGGGGAGTGCTTGGCTATGAAGAGATGGATACCAGCAGACTACCCTCCTTTCAGATTTGTTTACACAATTCTTACAAGGAAGAGTTGTAGAAGCATTTGGGATAGATTGTTGAAAGGGTATGGCCTTTTCCCATTTTGCAGCAGAATTAGAACACTGCAAATCTCTGGTTATGTTCAGCTCACTGGGAATCAGTTCAGTGGTGAGATACCAAATGAGATTGGAATGATGAAGAACTTCAGTATGTTGCATTTGAGTTGCAACAATTTCAGTGGGAAACTCCCTCCACAGTTGGGGAATCTGCCACTGGTTGTTCTAAACGTCTCGGAAAATCGTTTTTCGGGCGAGATCCCGACCGAGATCGGAGGCCTGAAGTGCTTGCAGAACCTTGATTTATCATACAACAACTTCTCTGGCATGTTCCCTAGAAGTTTCTTGAACTTGAATGAGCTTAACAAATTCAACATTTCATATAATCCTCTCATAACTGGTGAAGTCATTCCAAGTGGGCAATTCTCAACGTTTGACAAGGACTCATATCTTGGCAATCCTCTTTTGCGCCTACCATCGTTCTTCAACATAACACCGCCGAAGTCACCTGCCAACCCAAGAATGGCAGGATCATCCAAAAGGAACTCGACGCTAATTGGGATGTTGGCTTCCTTATCATTGATCCTTGCTTTCCTAATATTTGGTGCATTTTCTCTCATAGTGTTCTTAATGGTGAGGAACTCGGATGAATCACGAGGATATCTCTTGGACGATATAAAATATATGAAAGACTTCGGCTCGAGTTCTCCCACCTCGTCGCCGTGGTTTTCGGATTCGGTAACCGTGATTCGACTTGACAAAACGGTCTTTACGTATGCTGATATTCTAAAAGCCACAGGAAACTTTTCAGAGGATAGGGTGATTGGTAAAGGAGGATATGGAACAGTTTACAGAGGAATGTTACCTGATGGAAGGCAAGTGGCAGTGAAGAAGCTTCAGAGAGAAGGGAATGAAGGTGAAAGAGAGTTCCAAGCTGAAATGAAGATTCTTACTGGAAATGGCTTCAACTGGCCGCACCCGAACCTTGTTCAACTTTACGGATGGTGTCTTGATGGGTCGGAGAAGATTTTGGTGTATGAGTACATGGAAGGAGGGAGCTTGGAAGATCTTATAGTAGACAGACTTAGACTAAACTGGCAGCGACGTATCGATCTTGCGATCGATGTGGCACGAGCATTGGTATTTCTGCATCACGAGTGCTTTCCTTCTATTGTGCATCGTGATGTGAAGGCAAGTAATGTTCTGCTTGATAAAGACGGTCGAGGACGGGTGACAGACTTCGGGTTGGCTAGAATTATGGATGTAGGAGACAGCCATGTGAGTACCATGGTGGCTGGAACCATTGGTTATGTAGCACCCGAGTATGGACAGACATGGAAAGCTACAACAAAGGGCGATGTGTATAGTTTCGGAGTTTTGGCAATGGAACTTGCTACGGCAAGACGAGCACTGGATGGAGGGGAAGAGTGTCTAGTTGAATGGGCTAAAAGGGTGATGGGAAATGGAAGACAAGGGTTGAGTAGAGCAGTGATACCAGTGGCAGTTTTGGGGTCGGGGCTCGTCGACGGGGCGGACGAGATGTGCGAGCTACTGAAGATTGGGGTGAGGTGCACAAACGAAGCACCAGGGGCGAGACCGAACATGAAGGAAGTGCTAGCTATGTTGATCAATATCATAGGGTTAAGAGGGGGAGATGAATTCAGCCAGATGTTCTCCCCTACTCCATGCATTGATCAAGATTTTGATTGAAGAAATGTGCATAACCTTAGGTTGTTACATAGTGTTTGATAGACATAAGATAATACTGATACCTACACACTTCAATTTATTACCATTCATCTTGTAAACAAAAACATTCATCATTCACAAAATGTTGGAAGAAAAAAAAAATGAAGAAAGAATTCCTCTCTGTTTTGTTTTTTTGCTTTCCTTACAAGAATAATGAACTCATCTCCTATGGCCCAAGTTGATTGAATAAAAGAGCTTTATTACATCTGGACTGGAACCAAAATGCTTGTTTCTTAATAGTCTCTGTCTTTCACAAAGAATTGGTTGATGAGGCTGCCATTTGAACAACAGGGCAGAGCAGGTTTGTTGGGAAAAAGATGGCTGAAAATGAGCTCAGTTTCTGCTTTTGTTGGTTCAATTATTTAAAGCTTGATTGCTTGTGGTGGGCTTTCCAAACATTCAAGTAGAGACCCATGAACAAAATGCAACAAATCCTTCTATTTGGCTAATAGAATGTAAAAAGTGTAATGATATTATCTAATTTAGGCATACGGGTCCGATGACTTTATTTTTTTTCCTCAAAAAAGCCTCATACTAATAGAGTTGTATTCCTTACGTATAAACTCATGATCAACCTCTCTCTTGATTAGCCGATGTGGGACTCCTCTCCCAACAATTCTCAAGAGAGCGTATTTTAACAATAAAGAAGTTGAAATGTTTAAATCTTCATACTCTCTAGCTCACTGTGTTGATTAGATTAATGTTAGGAGTAGGAGTAACTTTGTGTGTATATAGTTAAATTGTGGTTATTGGATAGAAATGATGGAGAATGGATTATTTTTGCAGGAAGTTGGAGATCATGTTGCACTTAAATCAGACAGGACAAAACTACAAGTCTTGTAATGGAAGAAATAAATAAAATAAAAAAATCCCAAATCTTAGATAGATTTTGGTGTCAATTCTTGATTTGCGGAAGAATATTGAAAGCCATTTCCCCCAGAACTTTAATGCCTTCATTTTGTGGCCCCAACTTCAGTGATGTAAACTCTCAGCTTCCACGTTTCTAACTCACAATGGCTCATACAATCATCCAATTAATTCTGATTTATTAAACTTCTCTTTTTTTTTTTTTTTTAATGATTTCATAAAGGAAAATAACTAATTTATTAATAAACTATTGTTAAAATTGATTTTTTGGTCCAAATTTCTTAGGAAACAAAACCTTCCTTACTTTTCTTTGGGAGAATTTCTAGCACACGCCCTATCCACTAATCATTATATTAAATAAAATAGGTAATAGATCAAAATTATTAGAGACATATACAACGTCAACATCTTCATCATTTATTCCATTTCAGAGTATTAAAAAAGTTTATAAACTTAAATATATGTCACAAATACTGTCAATCCTACTTATAGTGGAGCATATCAATATCAAGAGTGTTTCAAAAGTTTTTTTTTTTTTAATTTCTACCGTAGCATTCTTTGGTAGATTAATTATTCTTATAGAGATTTTATTTTATTTTATTTTATTTTATTTATACATTAAGACTTAGTGGGAAATATATAGATCAAATATGTAAATCATTGTTGTGTTGAATCGTAGTTGTGATGCGAGTAAAAAGAAAAAAAAAATCCTAAAGTTGAGAAAAAGAAATTAAAAATACGGTAAGATTACTAATTATGGAATGACATAGTGCAACAAGGACAGTTTTCTTTTTTATTTTTCTTCTCTCTTCATTGGTTCCTTTTGTTAGAAATCACGACTCTACACAATTGTATGATATTGTCCACTTTGAGTATAAGCTCTAATGACTTTGCGCTTCCTCAAAAGGCCTCATCCCAATGGAGATGTATTCCTTTACTTATAAACACATGATCATTATCTAAATTAGCCAATGTGTGACTCAGTCCCAACAATCCTCCCTTCGAACAAAGTACACCCTTTATTCGACACTTCAGAGGCTCACAATCTTTGTTCGATTTTGAAAATTCTATTGTCATGGCTAAGTTTAGGGCATGACTCTGATACCATGTTAAGAATCACGACTCTCTATAGTGTCCACTTTGAGCATAAGCTCTCATGACTTTGCTTTGAGCTTCCCCAAAATGCCTCGTACCAAAGGAGATGTATTCCTTTACTTATAAACACATGATCATTCTCTAAATTAGCCAATGTGTGATTCACTCCCAACAATCCCCCCTCGAACACCAACACGTTTAATAATTAGAGTTTTTTTCTTCCTTAATTTAAAAAATTAACAATTATATACATTATGTAGTAAAATATATATTTAAAATAAAGAAGACACACAACCCACAATTCGAAGTTATGAGTAGAATTTCTAATGGATAGGTTAAATAACAAATAAAAAATGTTATATGAGTCTAGAAGCAATAATTGGTTGTCCATTTTCATCTCCACTTTCCTTTTCTGCATTGCAATCATTAACATCTAACTCTGTTCTCTACGACAAATTTTTTTTTCCCCTTTTCCTTTTCATTTTTCTTTTCTTCTATTAAAGCAAAATTTGAAGCTGGGAAATCAAAAATATCAGATGCTTTAAAGCAAGCTATTTGAATAGCTTTCATGGCCTGAGGCAACCCTCAGCTAGTAAGCTGCTTTGATTGCACTTCATACGGTGAGCATAAAGCCCCCCACCATCTTCTTTTCCAGAATTTCCTAATCCTTTTTATAGAACTATCATTATGGCTCGTGAAACTATTGTATCAACAACAATTAGCAATGCTATGATGCCTTTTAAGAAAGGAAAAAAATCAGAAATTTCAAACTCGAACAGTAGCAAACTATACTTGATTAGGGGACGAAACAACTCGACGGTAAAGGATAGGGAAATGAACAAGACTATAGACGGAGATGGAGTGTGCATTTTGATGATACTTCACTGTATGCTTACTTACTCCTCGAACGAGAGTTCCACGATCCCAACCTGCTCTTGGAGCGAATAGGATGATCAGGTCAAGGAGGAGTTGTATTTAGTACCTCTAAGAAATATGATTATCCACCGTTAGTTGGTGTCACAAACTCACAAACTAATCCTAAGTTAAAATATATACATATATATTAATGAGACTGATTTAACTCAAACCCTCGATGCTAAATAGATGCTAAATAGAGGTCTAAATGATGTTAGGTTAGACTTAAACTTGTATATATCCTAATAGTTAATAGTACTTCGTGAATTAATCTCCTTTTTGAAACTCCAACTAGTTATTATTGGCCCAGAAAAGTAAGTGGAAAAGAAGAATAAAAGAAAAGGAAACGAGAAGAACTAGAGGCCATGGTTGGGGAGATAGAAGATGATGAAATGAAAGAAAAGAATGGGTGTTTAAACAGAATTTGTCTGCTTTCCCTTGCAAACTTCAAGATTTTCATAAATTCTCTAGACTTCAATCGCAATTTCCGGGATTTGTATTACGTGCCTCCGCCTCCAACTTCTCTCACTTCACTCTCCACATCAACTCCTTTCTCTTTCTCTATAATCTTTGAAGTTGAGATTAAAATTAAAAGAAAATCCCTAAAATTATAACAGTTGCGAAAAACCAATATCCTCCAGTTTAGTTACGACAGTGCCACCGCCGTCTACTGATCATGTCTTTCTCCTCGCTCCTCTTCTTCTTCCTCCTCCTTTCTCCCGATCTTTCCCAAATTTCGAAACAGAGATTACTTAAATAGATGGGAGAAGGGAATGAAAATGAAACACTTCCAATTTCGAAACAGAGATCCAAATGCCCCCCATGATCTTGAATCGCACAGAAGTCATAAAATCCAATTCTCCAAACTCCGTAATTAAATATTTTCAACGAGTTGTACCTTCACACACCATCGTTTAACTACAAAGATGCTCATGATTAAACATTTAATAACTCGTAGAGCATTATATAAGTTCAGCAATTGTTTGGTAGCATTCCTTATTTCTCCTTTTTCATTTTTCGTTCTTCAGAACATTACCAAAGAGACTTTGAGGGTTTAGAAACGCTATGAAATGCTATCAATCAAGAGGAAAACATTGCCCCACAAGTGTTTTTTTACCCTAATTGAAGGTATCTTTTGCCTTCTTCATTTTTAGTAAAAAATATTTTTCGCCCAACAAAAAGACGTATAACCTAAAGTTAACTGAAAGTAATCCACTGCATATTAATAAATGAACTAGGAACTAGGATCCAAAGTCGTCACACAAGCTTGCTAAATAAGCTAAATAAGCCTAGTAATTAGTTAAGACGTGTCTTCGACCAAGGTGGCAAAGATTTGAAGCTTCCCTCTCAGTTGTTGAATTCAAGAAAACAAGTCCAAAGAAGCTTCAAATTCTAAAGCTTGAATGAAGTGGGCAAGTATTTTGTGGTGGAGAGAAGTGGAGAGACATGGCATGGCATGAGGTGCTGCAGCAGCAGATAGGTGATTTGAACTTTGAAGTGATGAATGGAAAGATGGAGACATGCTTTCCCACACTTCACATGCCTTAATTACTGTTTTATCTTTTTATCAAACACCTCAAGTGCACCTCCCACTATCATCTCAAATTCCCCCTGTCTCTCTGTCTCTCTCTCTCTCTCTCTCTCTGAACTGACTTCTATAAATTTATGGCCCAACCGAACTCAGAGATCACATTCACAACCACAAGCAGATAAAAACAGATCAAAGAGAGAGAGAAATGGAGAATCGTTCTTACGAACCTGAGAAAACCGCCAAAGACGTCTCACTGCAGGAACTCAGAGACATGCTCGCAGAGTTCGCTCGAGTACGAGGATGGGAACAATACCACAGCCCAAGAAACCTTCTCCTAGCACTTGTAATCAATCAAACAAAAAAAAAACACATTGAAATTAACAACTCGATCACCAATTTCGACCTAAAAACAAACACAATCAGTATAGAATATGAAAAATCTTACATGTTGCTATTGTTGTTGTTGATGATGATGGAATTGCAATTGCTTGCAGGTTGGTGAGGTCGGAGAGCTATCGGAGATATTCCAGTGGAAGGGGGAGGTGGAGAGGGGGCTGCCAAACTGGAGCGCGGCGGAGAGAGAGCATTTGGAAGAAGAGGTGTCTGATGTGTTACTCTATTTGGTGCGTCTCGCCGATGTGTGTGGCCTTGATTTGGGCCATGCCGCTCTCTCAAAGCTCGTCAAAAATGCCAACAAGTACCCTGTCGCCGCTTTCGCGCGCGCGCTTCCATGAACTTCGCGCCCTTCTCTTTCCTTCCTTCGCTGCTTTTCTGTTTCTGTACTCGTTTCTGCTTCATATCGATATGCACGGAGATCTGTCTCAGTTTACTCATACTCACACCGCTCTTATTCTTTAAATATTCTCCTTTTCAATTTTCCACGCAAAAATAAATTTAAAATTATTATTACTTTTCCCTCTAAAAAAAAATATGGATACAGCTTCACATAATTGTGTTTTTTCTAACATTAAAATTATAATTAGTATTAAACTAGTTTTTTTTTATAAACTTGAATTTCAAAGGATTAAATTTAATATATATTGAAAATAAAATGGGACCATTGTTGGTTAATTAAAATTATATTTTAATATATATTTGTTTTTATGTATATGCATCGATAATAATAATAATAGAAATCAAGTTATCGACTTTTAAGAAAAATCTATTTATTATTAAAAAAAAAATGTATCTATCAATTTAAGTATAGTTCAACTGAAAAAAATATTAATTAATATTCTAAAAATAAATGTCTTAGGTAAATTGCTTAACTACTTACCCAAAAGTATTAATGTTTGGTAATCTTACTTATATTACAAAACAATAACAACCATATGACTCGTATAGATCATGATTTGATGCGAAGAATTCATCCAAAGTTAAATATGTTTTTTTTATTGTGGGGTAAAAGATGGAAGATGGAGAGGAATCAACCCACCTATCGTGGTGGGACAACTTTTTTGTTTCACTGATCAAAATACCTATTCACACCTTCCATAGCTTGCGAGTTTACGTTCATTCTTGATCGGGTACAATTTTCTTTTCTCTTTTTCACTTGTAGTCGTTACCCGAATGTCCACACCCCAATAGAGTTGCTTCATGACACTTCTTAGTGCCAAGTGACTCGTAAATTTTTATATATTATATATATATATATATATATTTTTTTTTTTTTTATGTAATCAAATCTTATAAGTAATTAAAGTAGTGTGTTAAATCGTTATCTGGATAAATACATCCATTATCATCTTAAATGTTGATGAATGGTTTTGGAATGCTCATCAGCTGTTCGACAAAATGCCCAAGAGAAATTCGGTTACTTGGAATGCTCTGATTATTGGTTATACTCGTAATAGAAAGTTTATGGAAGCTATCAATGCTTTCAGAGGAATGCTGGCAGCTGGGACTGAACCGAGTGAAAGAACCGGGTGGTAGTTCTATCGGGCTGTTCTCATTTGGGAGCTTTAAATCAGGGAAAGTGGATCTATGGATTTACATATCAGAATAAAATTTGAGACCGAACGCGTTTGTGGGCACAGCACTTACTGATATGTATGCTAGATGTGGCCACAGCAGAGAAGGTCTTTGAAAAAATTGGAGAGAAAAACATCTATACATGGCATGTCTTGATTTCTGGACATGTCATGAATGGGCAAGGCGGTGCAGCTTTGCAGGCTTTTTCTATGATGTTGATGGAAATTTTCAAGCCAGATGAGGATACCTTTCTAGGTGTTTTGTGCGCATGTTGTCACCAAGGTCTGGTCACAGATCGAGTGGGATTGTTGGAGGAAGCTCTAGAGTTGATCCAATCTACGAGCATGGAACCGAATTTATATTGGTATGATATTGTTCACTTTAAATCTAAATTCTCATTATTTTACCTTTAATTTTCTCAAAATATCTCATAGCGACAACCTTCTCCTTAATTAGCCATTAGCCAATGTAAGATCCTCATCAGTTGATTTAATTTTAGCTTTCTACATCTGCTTTTACTTACTTTAGACTTGCGCATACTGTCCTTGGAATTCCAAAGGAAAAAATACAAGAACAATAGAATGTGTCATTTCTATCGACCAAAATTACTAGAGAAAGCCTTGAACATTTGGTTGAACTGAGGCATATCTAAGTATTCAACTAAACTAGTGTTTGTTGGAGTCAACCAAATGGTGGAGCTTATTCTGGCTAGCTCTGATGCATATCCTCCTCGATCCCTTCTACACATTGTGATTCCATTAATTTGCTTGCCTGCCGAGGTGTCCTGTTCACTTCTTGGCAATATAGTGTCACCATTTTACTGTACAAATCCATATCCATTGACTGCAGCAACAAAAAATCAGCACTNAAAAAAAAAAAAAAAAAAAAAAAAAAAAAACTAAACTAAACTAGTATAGTTGGCTGCACATTCATTCTATTCATGTTAGGAGTTTATGTAGGATGCTCAACATCCAAATTTTACTCTTAACCCTCTTGACTCTTAAAGTTAGAAAATTGAACCACCCCCACGTCGAATGGAACTAAGCATTCTTTATCAGAGTGTTGATATCTCTCTCTTATCGACGTGTTTTAAAAACTTTGAGGGAAAGTTCGAAAGGAAAAATCCAAACAAGACAATATCTGCTACTTTGGGCTTGGACCATTACAAAGGGTATTAGAGCCAGTCACCGAGCTTTGTGCCATTGAGGACGCTGAGGCTCGAACAAGGTGGTGAATTGTGAGATCTCACATCGGTTGGAGAAGAGAACTAAGCATTCTTTATAAGGGCGTGAAAACCTCTCCCTAGCATACGTGTTTTAAAAATCTTGAGGAGAGCCCGAAAAGAAAAACATAAATAGGACAATGTCCGGTAGCAGTGAGCTGAGGCTATTAGAATAACCAACTATCCCAACAATTTGAACTCTGATCGATGTGTTACTAAAACCAACTAAACTGGTAGTTTGATCTGTTTGGTTGCTTTTTTAGGATTTTGTTGCTCATGTAGATATAGTTTGTGTTGGACTTACTTGTGCCAGAAGAGTGCAGAAAGGATCGGTTGGAGGGACGAAAGCAGAGGTGGAAAGTTTAGATTTTGGCTTTGTTGATGAGATGATGGAAGGCAGTAGAGTCGGAGGACATGCAGCAGCACAAGGGAAGGAACTGGAACTGGGAGCCATTGAAGCAGTGTCAAGCAGTCCCATACGAGCTGCGAGCAGTGACACTTGAAGCTGCTGCTGCTGCATTCCTAGAGGTATGATCATCTGTGGCACATCTGATCTAATGCTGCACATGAACTGAACTTGTGCTTTAAGTTGCTTCAAATATTGAATCGTGTCGTCCAAAAGTGAAGCTCTATCAGTCTGTAAAAGGAGAGTTTTTAGCCCTTTTTATCAGTCTGTACAAGTGAAGCTCTTGGAGAATAGGATTTATCGTTCTTAAAACTTGTTATAAACAATCATGGAATACATGTTTTATAGTCTCGGGGACTGTAACAGCCCATATCCACCGCTAGCAGATATTGTCCAGTTCAGACCCACCGTTGTTAGTAGATATTGTCCTTTTTGGGTTTTCTCTTTCTGGCTTCCCCTCAAGCGTCTGCTAGGAAGAGATTTTCACACCCTTATAAAAGGTGTTTCGTTCTCCTCCCCAACCGATTGAATTTGAGTTTAGGTTATAGTTATATACGAGTTTTTCAAATATCCTTAAAAAAAATATATATGAATTTTCTCACCTTACTCCTATTTGGCACCAACTTTTGAAGATCTTTTAACTTCTGGTTTATCCGATCTCTTCGTCTCAAAAAAAAAAAAAAAAAAAAAAAAAAGGGAAAAAAGATTTCAACTCCCCAGTATTCAAATTGATTAAAATCTTCTTGTTATGTTAATTTTTCAAGTATTTACAGAAGTAAAAAGTCATTTCATAGTCATTTACTCTCTCAGACTGAGTTCGTCTAATTGAACAGCTCCCACTTGTTTTCCTCTTCGTGTTATGTTCGTCCTCCTGATTTCAACGCCACAAACAACTAAATAAACTGCCAGTGATGTCCACTAAAAGTGCACCAAAGTAGCACAACAAAACAAGTTTATTAAACAAAGGAGCTTGTGAATCACCGAGCCATCATCTGGAGCTAAGTCTTCGATGGAATTTTTGGCTTTGAAGCTCCTATGAGATTCTAAAAAAGCCCCACTCATAAAAGCTTCATCTTTGCCTTCTGGGTTGGATCGTGTCCGTTTCCTCAACAGTGAACTATGGACTAGGGACTCGAGGGTGTCTTCGGATTGGCCCCATGAGTGCTTTGTTGGAGCCATTTGAAGAAGCACCTCCCCATGGCCGTCCTTTGCCCTGAAATATTGCACCAATTCACCCCAAAAAGACATCAATGGAGGGTATGAAAGCACTTTTTAAATGAGTAGTTTTAGCATAAGTACTAGAACTCAAGAAATGAGTTTGTTTCTCGCAAATGACGACCAAAAACACACAAAAACAAAGAGAGAAATGAGCTTGGCTAATTCAATTAGTGCTTACATGGGGACAAGATTGTGGCTGAAAGTAGTGTTTTTGTGGGGGAAATGGACATGGGAAGATCTGCTAGCATCTTCATGTTGTTGTGATTGGTTCCATTTTGGGACTATCCACTGGTTCATGCTAAATAATATGTACTGTTTTGCTATTGACAGAAGAAGCTAGGCTATCAGGAGGTTGAGGGTGAAGCCACTCTGAGGCTCTCTTCTCTTTCTCTTGCTGTTCTGTGTGTCGTGAGCTATGTTTATAATGGTTACATGATAGAGAGATGTCACAGTATGAAACCAAGATAGCAGAAAGAATATTGTAAGGGAATTTAAGTCTCTCTCAGCTTTGGGTTCCAATCAATGGACCACTCTCAACTTCTTCTCAACCCTTCTTTCCCACGAGGGGGTGTTTATGCAAGGAAAAATATGTACAGGTGGGTGCCAGCACGTTCTAATCGATATTGTCCTTGTTCTTTTTGGATTTTTCTTTTTGGGCTTCCCCTCAAAGTTCTAAAACGCGTCTGCTATGGAGAGATTTCTACATCCTTATCCTCTGAGGCCCAGCGTCCTCGGTGACACTCGTTTCCCTCTCCAATTGACGTAAAACCCCCCCATCCACCTCTCTTTGGGACCCAACATCCTCGCTGACACACCGTCTGGTGTCCACCCCTTTGAGTCTCCTTGTTGGCACACCGTCTGGTGCCTGACTCTTATACAATTAGTAACCGCCTAAGCCCATCACTAACTGATATTGTTCTCTTTGGACTTGTCCTTTTAGGTTGACGTGTCTGCTGAGAAAATGTTCAGCACTCTTGTAAAGAATGTTTCGTTATCCTCTCTAATCGATGTGAGATCTAGTTCCTAAGTCTTTGTACGTAAAAAGTATTTTGAATTGAAATGCTTCTTTTTGTAAGCACTTATCCATTATGATCAAGGGTCGTTTTTTAATGACTGGTGGATAGACACTAACCATGGAGCCCCATCAGAACTGCACGTTGGTGCAGAACTGGCAATAAATGTTTGGTTGATGAGAGTGGAAATTGAGCAAATCAAATGCAAGCTGTTGTGAAAGAATGATTTTGGGCCTCTTCCATTTTCTTCTGCCGACAAATTGATACTCAACCGATTGCAGGATTGCGATGGAGACAGAGAAACATTCGTCACAGGGGACACACACTTCTGTGGCCACGAATCCATGCTCGCTCGTTGTAGCCCATGAAACACACAACATAAACAGCTTACCAAATGCTGTTCATGGTTGGTAAATAAAGGAAATTTTCACACCTCCATATCTTATAGTATTTGTAGCAGCTCGAACTCACTACTAGCGTGTATGTTTTTTTTTAGCTTTCTCTTTCGGGCTTCTCCTTCAAGGTTTTAAAACGCGTTTACTAGGTAAAAGTTTCCACACCCTCATAAGAAACGTTTCATTCCACTCACCAACCGATGTGGAATCTCACGTAAAACGACTAAAAGTTCCGTTTGAATGAATAATACTCGATACAAAAATTACAGCTTGTCAAGTTTTAAAGGTAAAAACTGGTTTTTTTCTTCTGAATTTGTTGTTTACCTCAATGAACAGCATTATTGCAGTGAACACAGTAGCATGTGTGAGCATGTGGCCCATCATTTGTTCCATTTGGAGGAGTAGTTTTCCCCGTCGGAGCAAAAGGAGGCACTGAAATTATGTTGGGAATAGACTGTTCCATTCTTTGGTGACTGAGAATTGCCTTGAGTTCTAGTTTCCAACATTTGTTCGAGCTATCATTTTCTTGTCTCCAACTCGGTTTTGTTTTTTCTTAGTCATCCTTATCTCTTTGGGACCGATGTATTGTTGTGTTGTTGTAACGACATTTTCTCGAGATTGGAATTTCAAAAGAGGGCAACCTTAAAAAGTGAAACCGAACGTATCCTAGAAAATTCATGCAACAAATCCCATATATTATAAAATAAACATATTGAATTTTATAGCATTCGTATCTATTGATCGTTTGCGAGAATGTACGTATGGAAGCTACAACTTAGTCAAATGAGCTCAATTAGTTGGAACAAGCAACGAAAGGTCTTTTTATCCATTTGGTTTCATATATCTCCTAAAGAGCACCGAGCTACTTATGTTATGATATTCAAGTAAAAAATATTACAAATAGACACAAGTAAAAAACTGTGAATATCAAAATCGTTCCTAGAGATGTCCAGCCCTGCGATAACCCACCCCAAACGGAAGAGGGATACCATGTAATCAGAAAATGGAAACATTTTTCCCATTTGATAAACGAGGTAAGAGACGAGATTATATTCTTCGTTTCTGTCTTTATCTCCGCTAACCTACCCCAAACGGGAAGAGGGTTCCCATGTAAACAGAAAATGGAAACATTTTTCCCGTTTGATAAATGAGGTCAGAGACGAGATTATATTATTCGTTTCTGTCTTTGTCTCCGCTCCAATTAGTATAAAAATAATTTTATAAAGATGGTATAATAATATTAAATTTAAATATTACTCATGAAAATATTAATTTAGTAGTTTTTTTTTTCTAATAAATATTATATTAAAAATTAGAATTTTAAAATAACTATTTTAAAGAATAATAACGTAAAAATTATATTTTTAATTGGAAATGAAATAATTGATGGGATAGAAACGGAAAGCTTACCTGTCCCAGCCCCGTCAGCATCTCTAATCGTTTTTAAAAAAGAAATAATATAGGAAAATTAAGGCGCGTACCAACAGGCGCCAAACGACACGCGTGCGCATTTTTCTCCTTCGTTCGTCCTTCCGTCGTTGCCCGCGCTTTTGTCACTCAAATTGCATTTCCTCCATTCTTCACCTTCGTCTTCGTTCGAACCCTAAATCAATTCACTCTCAGTGTTGCTGCATGGATATCACTGAAGAGCAACGAAAGCGAGCCGAAGCAAACCGTTTAGCTGCCATAGCCAAACGCAAAGCACTGGTTGAATCTTCTAATGGCCAACTACAACGCCAGGACCCATGGAAGCTTTTCAAATGTCGCAAGCTTTCCACTGAGCTAAGTGCTGCCAGTGCAGTCCAATCTTCGAAAAGATTATCCTGTAACAATACCCACTTGCCTGAAAGGTTTCGAGTAAGGCTGGAAATTTCCTCCCCTGATTCGTTCTCGATCACGCCGGAAGCCGTGGAAGGATACTCTTACCCGGGAGAGGAGAATTGCTTCAGGAAATTGAGCGACTTTTTATTCAATGTATGAGTTTCTGGAATTTTCTTATTACCGTCTTTGTTTTGCACGTCTCGAAGATAAGAATTCAATGGAGAAACGTGATGACGTTTGGATTTTGTAGGCGTTTTTCATTTAAATTAGTATTCAACGGGGGAACTTGTGATTATAGTAGCTATGTTTTTTCTTCCTTCTTGATCACGTGGCTTATCCGGTTTTACCCAGTTCCTCTGCTCATCTTAGAGAGGATGAATGCTAAATTTTTTTCTTTGTTAATTCTCTCCCTCCTTACAATGTTCATTCGACTTTATTTTCATTCAATTTTATTTTATATGAATATATCACCAACTTTGAAATCACTACCTGTAGAATTTGAAGGATCACATCGCAGAGCATCAAATTTGAAATCTTGAAATTTGCCCATTTGACAATATTTGGAATATGAGCGGCAAATTTCTCTCTCGCTCCTAGTCTGATTGCATATGAAGTCCGAGTTAATTACATCACATCTTTGACCAATCTGTGTTTAGAACGTTTGAGTTCTTTTAATAATTCTGACATCCGTTTGTTATACTCTCAGGTCACTCATTCTCACTACACACAAATTATAGGCGGAGGAAAGGCTTGTGTCTATAAGCTGAGGGACTATTGTCCTGTTTTGAAATGTTTAAAGAACTCCAAGGACATTGATGTTTATGAGATACCATGGACTACATTTAATGTGGTCGAGAGACTTTCACATTCATTTACTTTAGGGCGATGGATGCCATGCAGGCCAGAGCATCTGTCAGATGAGAAGGTCGATGAACTAATGCAGAAATTACCTGATCGGTTACTGAATAGACTCTTACCTTTCCAACTTGATGGTGTAAGATTTGGCTTGCAGAGGGGTGGCCGATGTTTGATAGCTGATGAAATGGGTCTTGGGAAAACACTGCAGGTACTAAATTATATACAAATGAACTTCTGCACTTCTTATCTACAGTTTTGTCTATTAGTTCCAGTCGATGGTGCTATTGGCATGTCCTTTTTTCTATTACATAATTCTATTTGTTAAAAGTTCTTCTCGGCATGGATTATCTGGTTTCCAATTGAGTCACCCACATTCACATTCGCATTTAACCAAGAAACTATTTGACAATCCAATGTAGTAAGGTTTGGCAATTGTTTTGTGAGAATAATCGAGGTACATGTAAGCTGGCTTGAGTACTCATGGACACACATACAGATTTTCTCAAACAACTTTGAAAGAGATTTTGAGGGAAGGTCAAACAGGTCTTCCTTGTTTACTTCTCGGTGCTGACATGCATCCTTTTACATTCTTGCTGTAACTATTTCCATTAACACCGCATGCTCACAACCGTGTGTAGCACATAGCCTAATCATGATATCAATTTTGTTTATTTACGAAGCCCATCCATATATTTTAGAAGTTTTGATCTCAATCAAGGTAGCATCTTGTGCATCTACCATCTCTGCTATCACAAAGGTAGATAAACGACCTCTGTATGCTTGATTGTCTACAGGCTATTGCAATTGCTAGCTGCCTCATGGATGAAGAGGGTTCAATGCTCGTTGTTTGCCCTGCTGTTTTACGTTTTTCTTGGGCTGAAGAACTAGAGCGTTGGCTTCCATTTTGTTTGCCTTCTGATATTCATCTTGGTATTGTACTCTTGTATATCTTTTCTTTTTTCCTGTTAAATAATTTGACACCCTTTGTTCTAACAGTACTGATCTTGTCAAGCTAGAAAAGTTCGTTTCTTGATACTCCCCCTTGTTTAATTTGAAAAGTTCAATTGATCATTATTGATATAATATAAAATATCAAAATGAGCTATATCTTTACATGAGAGATTGTTTGATGTTTTTAAAATTTAGAGTGAGATCCATGGTTGTACTTGTAGATATGCATAAGACTATTACCATCATTGCATGTTAAGAGATCGGTTGCGCTCAGCAGCTATAATTTCTCAGACATAGATTGAATTCAATTTTAGGTGGCATTAATATATTTAAAAATTTAATTTATAGTTTGGAATTGTCATCAAACCGTTACTATGGCTTCTGCAGTTTTCTGGAGACTGTCCAGTATACAACCTTTAGTTGCACGTTTTTTTTTTTTTTTTTTACTACACCATTAACAATTTATTTATATAGGAGGAATTCGTGGTATTTCCCTCCTTTTTGGAAGGGATGCCGCATCTCTCTCCCTAACATTTTTTTTTATGATCCCTTCCTTTCAAATGAAAAGTTTCACGTTTCTTATATATATAAAAAAAAAAAGAATAAAATAAAATGCGGTCGAACCATTGGTTCTTTTATTTTCTTTAATAAGTTTTGTTTTCACATTACTAATGTTCATGTATAATGTGAATATTGTCTTTTTTTACAACTTAGCAATTTATTATTTCCAGTTTTTGGTCATCTGGACAATCCTTGCCATTTATCAAAATTCCCGAAAGTGGTGGTAATATCATATACGATGCTTCACCGTTTATGTAAGAGCATTCTTCAGCAGAAGTGGTCTTTATTGATTGTTGATGAATCTCATCACGTAAGATGTGCCAAGAAGTCATCTGAATCAGAAGAGGTAAAAGTTCATATTATATTCAGTATATTTTGGTTGGATGCTATTTTTTTCTTTCACTTCGGTAGAAATTTCTTTCTATTATTTGCTGGTTTATTTTGAAGTGATTCACTTGCAACAAACTAACAAAATAACTCCTGATGGAACTAATGAGGTATTTTCAGTGAAACAGATGGCTTAATCATATTAATTTTCCTATAGTGTTCAGATATGTTTCTGGAAATGTACTTATTTGAAGAATCTTTTATTCATTTATTAGTATTCCAATTATATCAAGTTAGTTCCCTTCCTTTGACTCAGGTAGGAGGATCACTTTATAGATCCATTTGTCATTAATGTTGTGATACTGTATTATTGGGCACATTCTTCTTGAAGGTGATCTTCTTGATCCTTTTTTATCATTTCTTTGGGGCTTCTGCTTTTATTTCTGTAATGGCTATATTGTGATTTTCATGACTTTGTATTGGAGCCCTTAAAGTCCTGATCAATACTGTCAATTTGAACCACATTTCTAATGCTTTATGAAGAAATTAGGGTATAACTATATTATTATTGCACTTATTCTTCTTGAAGGTGAGTTTTCCTTTTCTTCTTTTACCACTTCCCTTTTTTTTTTAAAAAAAAAGGTTTAGATTGAGGATTTCTCCTCCTCTTCCAGACCTGTAGTTTTAAATTATTATTATTATTATTATTATTATTTTTTAAATTTCCAATAATTTGTTATTTTATAAAAGTAAAAGGGGGACAGATCCCTATGCTACATCATTGTGTGTAGTTCCTTTAATCACTGTTGTATGTTGTATAGCACCTTCACTGTAGATTTGGAAGCTACATTCTTTCGGCCCAGAAGATTCATGCAATATGGATTAATATGTGTGGCTAGGAAGAAGCAAGAGAACCTTCAAGGGTGTAGAGGTGTATTGGGCGTTGCATATAGAAGTTACCTGTAATTTCTTGTTGTTTTGATTTGTAATAATTGGAGTCACTTCTTGTAATTGCCTTGTTTTGTTGTAGTGGGTTCCTTTTCCTTGACATTTATGTGTGTGTGTGTGTGTGGTCCTCTATTGTTTTTTTTTTCATTTATGATATATCGTGGTTTTTAATTTAAGACAAAGGACTAATATGCTTGCATAGGGAAATGTGTTGTAACCTCTTGCTTTTTTTGCTCAGATAAAGGCAGTTCTTGATTTATCAACAAAGGTCCAGCATATTATTCTTCTATCTGGAACTCCTTCTTTATCAAGGTTGCATTATGGATTTCTCCAAGCGAATTCTTTTATGGTCTTGTGAAAATGATGTCTTTTCTCATTCAGGATATTTTTATCATATTATATCTTATATTTTTCCTTTTAGTTTCTATTCATTATAACATCTCACTTTTTTTCCTAGGTGATCATAGGCCATATGACATTTTTCATCAGATAGACATGCTATGGCAAGCTCTCTTAAGCCTTTACATCTTAGATCTGAATTGAATGACATATTCTAATCATCTGATTATGTCAGTAGTTCATGTGCTCAATTGTGTATCTACTGTAGGCCTGGTTTGCTGGGAAAGACCAAGTATGAGTTTGCAAAAACTTACTGCGATGTCAAATTTGTTCGTACTTCTCAGGGGAAAACTTTTAAGGTACTAGTTGGATTTGGAATGTTTGTTGAAGAGCATTCTATCTTCCTATTTCTCAATGTTAAGAATCTGCATGTGGTGTTGTCTAAAAATTATTGTGAATGAAGTGGGAAAGGTTCAAAAAGAAAGGAAAAACTAAAATGGTTGGTCCTTTTTGGATAATACAGTATTTTTGTGAATCTTAGCCTAAGAAGTAAGAAAAACAAGAACATCAGCGATCAGAAGTATTGTTTTATATTTCAACCGTGTCCTGGCTTTTGTTTACATTGAATTTCTATGTTTCATCTTAAGGTTACAAAGTTTAAGCTTCAATGGAATTTCTGCTGCAGGACTTCTCGAAAGGCATTCGATTAGATGAGTTGAATGTGCTGCTCAAGCAAACTGTTATGGTGTGCGCTCATTCTCTCTGTTACTTATGTATGAGGACACAGACTTGTCATATTGCTGGATCGTTATTTTCTCTCAAAAATATTATCATCTTAAATTTAGGCAAATATAGAGGATGCTGGACTGTGCTTATTGGGATTGAGATTAGAAAAATTATCCTTATCGTAGTAAGATTTTTAGTCAGCAACCGCAAATAAGTTGTCTCCCTTGGTAAAAGCCCTTTTTGTTTCTGCACTAGGAATTTTTTCTTTCTCCATGGGAGAATTTCTATTATTTTTATTTCCATTTTCTTAGATAATTTTATGCAATTAAGAGTCTTCGCTTCTGTGTGTGTTGTTTTAAAAGATAGGCCATAATTGCAGGCACCCTCTGTCAGTTTTTAATAATTACAAAATTTGAAAAAATAGGTAATTTGTTGCCTAAAACTTTTCTTTGATTTTTCATATCTAATTATCCATAATACCATATCTTTAATATAAATAAATTTAATTTTATTTCTATGTTCGCTTCATGCTTAAACCCTACAAAGTAATTGTGCTTTAAAGAACAATGGTTGTTAATTTGTTTAGCACCTCTCTTGATTAGTTAATTTATTTGTTTCCATTGTAGATAAGACGTTTGAAAGAGCATGTATTGGTTCAACTACCACCCAAACGCAGGCAGATCATAAGATTGTTGTTGAAAAGTTCTGATATAGTTGGAGCAAAGGCGGCTACTAGGGAGGTGATCAATGGTGATCAGGATAGAAATGCTGCTGAAAACAATACAGACGATATTTTGGGGGAAGAGGAACCTGATGGTAAGCATGAATTATTCTTTATTTGTTGCTTTTCTTTGTCTTAATTAAGTTTGTTAATACAGAAATTATTCCTGTTGGTCATATTTGATATTCAACCTGTGTTGTAGTGAAAAAAACTGTGTGCACTAAAAGTTGTTTTTCCGGTTGAAATTTACGTGTATCAGGTATCATATTATATATTTTTAGATCTGTGATGACATTGCTCTTCTTTTGGCTGGCTGCTGTCTGATATTTCTCTTGTCAACGATTATATAATGACAATGTTGGTGGCTTTAGTATGTAAAAATTGTTGTATGAGCTAATGAGTAACTCACTTTCACTGTACCATGGAATATAGTTTATTGAAAGTATTTTAAAAGGATCATCATATATCACCAGGACTCGGTTGTTTTTTCTGTTGTTTGATTGTATCATAGACAAGCTGTAATTACAAAAGACTTTTTATGCTTAGTCCACCAAGAAGCTAAAGTTTGGGTATGACCACACAAAATAATAATAATAATA